>NC_091289.1:59548102-59905539 GCF_032444005.1 Ranitomeya imitator
CCTGGCGGCCTCGACCAATCAGACGCGGGATGTCTACTTCCTTTATGACATCATCGTCGCTGTGCCCGTCGCCTGGCGGCCTCGACCAATCAGAGACGCGGGTTTCTATGTCAATACTGTGCCTGTCGCTGATTGGTCGAGGCCTGGCGGCCTCGACCAATCAGAGACGCGGGATTTCCAGGACAGACAGACAGAAAGACAGACAGACAGACGGAAAAACCCTTAGACAATTATATATATAGATATATATTGTAGGGTTGCACTCACTCAGGTGCGTAGGAGGAAACAGGAGGCATGTTCTCTTGAAAGTCCATGTGGGTTTATTTACTTCATAAACCAACAAAACACCAACAAAAGATATGCAAATTTCCTCTTCAGAGAAAAGAGGAATTAAACTCTATAGCGCCACCTGTTGGAAGAAGCGATCCTACAAGTCACAATCAACCTTTTATAACGAGTCGTGCAATATGACTTAGGATAAAAGCCAAATCAGTATCTCAATTCACAGACACGGTGTTTCGGGCTGTTGGCCCTCGTCAGTGCGAAGCATGAGAACTGATTTGGCTAGGTGAGGGCCTCTGGACTGGGGTCTAAGGGGTAACGTTTCTCCTTATGGAGAGTGACATGCCAGCAGGCTTGTCAAGATAAGGAGGCTTATTCGCCGTGCAATACTCCTCTGGGAAATTAAATATGCAAATTGCCTCTTCTGAGAAAAAGAGGACTTAAACTCTATAGCGCCACCTGTTGGAAGTAGCGATTCTGCAAGTCCCAATCAACCCTTTAACGAATCGTGCAATATGACTTAGGATAAAAGCCAAATCCCCAGACCCCAGTCCAGAGCCTCTCACCTAGCCAAATCAGTTCTCATGCTTCGCACTGATGAGGGCCAACAGCCCGAAACACCGTGTCTGCGAATTGAGATACTGATTTGGCTTTCATCCTAAGTCATATTGCACGACTCGTTATAAAGGGTTGATTGTGACTTGTAGGATCACTACTCCCAACAAAAGATAAACAGTCTTTATGTCAGTCAGACAAAACCTCAATGTCCATAGTGGAGCTCTGCTCCCTCAGGCCTCTGGGCACACAGGCAATGCAATGTCCAGCATGCAGGCTTGGTCTTGAGACACACACAGGAAGGCTTCTCCCTCTCTGCACACAGATCACTATGTAGTGTCCAGCCTGGACACATGGAAATCTGTCCACACTGACACACTCCCAAACACTCACTGCCATGTGCCAAACATACCTCCATTATATAGGTTGTAACCACACCCACAGGTGAGGTATGTATCACATGGGCTGTTCACGTGATCGTGACATCACTGCAGGTCCTCAAACACCTGCAGGTCCTGCAGGGAAAAGGGGTACAGCGAGAGGTGAGGTATGTGGGTAGCCAGACCCTCCCATCTCTCATAGCTACCCGCAACCCGGACCCAGGTGCACTAAACGAGAACTTAGTGCTTACGTGCACTAGAGACAAAATACTCCGGGTTGCATTGTAGGGAGCACCATCTCCAGACCACTCTCTCCCTGATTGCCTCCACTGCTTTGTGCGGCCGTGAGACTCCCTTACAGTCGAGCCTACGGTCTGGTTTGAGTTTGACCCTTTATCACTATGTCCACTACAGGGTCTCCTGCCTATGCTATTCAGCACTGAGTTAACAGAGGAGTAACTACTTCTAACCCTTTTAGGTTCAGATTGCATGCTTCTAGTCTTTAGAGAACCCCTTTGTCCCTCTATACCTCGGGTTGGAAGTGGTCGCCACCTTCTTTCCATTTCCTGTAGCTGTAGCTTAATCTGCAGTCTTTCCCGTCTCAGCTGCTCTACCTCTCTCGCAGGTACGCCACCTGATATTCAAGAAGTATTTGAATATATTTAAGGTTTTCCACTGATCTGACAACGAAGAATGGAACCATCCCATCTTCACCAGCTACCTGGGCTTTGGTGTCAGCCGGGACCCTCACACTCGCCACACTAGACTTATTCACAATTTCTTGCATTACTTGTCCAAGTCTCCCAATGACCTTCCTTACCAGATTTCTGGGCACTTGAACAATGTCTTCTACAAATTCCAGCTAACTTTGAGTTTTCTTTGCACGCTTCAGACGTCGAGCGGCTTCCTCATTCCTCAACAGGATCATCCGTTTTGTGCAAATACAGTGTAGGTGCACGTCACTCAGGATAGCCACAAGCTTCACTGTGACTTCCCTAATTGACAGTATAACCAACTGTTTAGTCTCTGGCACCCAGTTCACACTACATGCTTCCGCCGCCTTCCTAAAATCTTCATGCACGGCTTCACTTGAACAGCTTTCCGCATGTCTTTGGATACCTCTACTGTGCACTTAAAGAGCGAAGTCTCATCCTCTTCATGGACGGACGGCTCCTGCTTTGCCTTGGACATTTCCATCAAGTCATCTGCCAAGACCAGGTGACTGTCTTGTTCAGCTCTTAGTGCAAGTTCTCCCTTCTCTTCAAGACCCCTTGCCAAGATGGGCATTTGCAGCTCCACCTCCTTACCACTCTGGCACTGCCGTTGTAATTCTGCGATCACCATCTCCTTCTCCTGTAGAAGTCCTCTTAATGCTTCTCTGAGCACCTCCAAATCTTACAATAAGGCCTTTTTCACAGTTTGACACATTGACAGGTGATCTCTAAGCTCAGAGACTTCGTTTTCCAGCTTATCCATTCTGTGCTCAGCCGCTTGTCAGGACCTTTTCTCGTTCGACATGCTCTTTTACTGTCTCTTTAAGCCTCTCTATTTTGTGATCCTGTTCCCTTTGGCTAGCATGTGTCGCACCATAACTTCTTTAATGATATTTTTAGAGGGGTCAGCTTGCCCACCCACGCTCTGTTGCTTCAGAGTTCTACCTGTTCCTTCATCAGCAGGCTCAGCTTTCTCTTGGGTCTTCCCTCCATTACCTTCAACTGCCTCTAGGGTCTCTCTTGGGCTTTCTGAAGAATCAATGTCCTCGTTCCCAGACACCCATCTCCCCAGCCTTAGGTTCCCTCTCATTCCGTACTGGCCTGGTGTCACACACCTCAGTACCGTTTCCTTTTCCTTACAGAGTTTTTGTGCAGTTGTCATCTTCCGCCACCTCAGAGGTGAATGAACCACCAGTCTGCTCTCTGTGACCTTTGTAGGTTTTCCCTCCACCTGCATTCTCTGCTGATGGCTCTCCACCGTCACAATGTGTCAGTTTTATTTTCCCCACGTCATCGACTACTGGTGCGCCCCCAGACGCAGGGCCACAGGTTACTCGGTACCGATCCTCTCTGTCTCAGTATTGGGGTTGTCACGGTGGCGGGACCCGGTCCGTGACCCTGCTAAGGGGCGTCCAATGAAAGAGTTGGTGGTAGTTTGTCAAGGGTTCGTGACGCCACCTGTGGTGTTCGGTCAGGGCGACCGACGCTGCTTCGGGGTCCGCTGGGGTGATGGAATGGCAGCTAGATGGTATACCTTCCCACAGGTGAAGTGTATCCCCAGGGCTTCCCAGTAGTGTAGGTGGCGATGGTGTGAGGTGCAGTTAATAACGAGGACACAGGGTTGCAGTCTCTTTACCTCTTTACTGGTGACTTCAGGATCCTCAATCCGGAGCACCGTTAACAGGGCTGTCTGAGACCGGCCGGTCCGAAGGCACATCCAGAGTTCCCTTTGCAGGTGGAAATCAGTGCCTACCAACTAGCGCCTGTGTGGTGCAGTCCTTCCCTGCTGAGCATTCGGGATAGTCCTCACAACTGTCGTTTCTATTCTGATGTTCTGCTTCGTCCCCCAGTTTGTTATGGCTAGGACGCACCCGTTTGACGGGAAGGCTCAGAGCTATTCTGAGACCCTAGAGACGCCCCTCTCCACGTTTGCCCCTATGTCTTCTTAGGTGATGTATGTTAGACAGCCAACCTATAATCAACTGTCCTGCCTCTGTTTGAAGTAATGCTTGGAGTCAGTTACTTCCTCGGCGTTCTGGCCACCGGCTATGCGCCTCAGTAGGATGTTGCCGATCTCGGGGCACGACTCCTACTGGTTCCCCTTTGTGCTTTGATCTCGTTTCTCACTTCTCCACAATATACTTCGCTTTGTGTCCTTTCTTTAGATACCACCGCAGGGTAGCGCAGGCGCGGTTCTGTAACGATCTGTCCTTGTCGCTAAGTCACTGCCAGGTTCCCACGCCTGACAGGGACCCCTTTGAATCTTCCCCGCAACACCCCCTGCCACGGGATGTTGCCTGGACAAAACCCAGCCAGCTTCTGACTAACTTCCTATCCAACCCCCAGTTTTACCAAAGTGTGAGGAGTGGCCTAATAAATAGAACCTTTTTCTATTCATATTGAATCAGGAGCCCCATATGATGCTCCATACAGTTCATGATGGGCCCCATATGATGCTCCATATAACATACACCCCATATAATGCTTCATAAAGTTTATGATGGACCCCATAAGATGCTCCATATTAAAATATGCCCCATATAATGCTGCACAAAAGTTAATAAGGGCCCCATAAGATGCTCCATAGAGACATTTGCCCCATATAGTGCTGCACAAATGTTGATTATGGCCCCATAATATGCTCCATAGAGACATTTGCCCCATATAATGTTGCACAAATGCTGATTATGGCCCCATAAGATGCTCCATAGAGATATTTGCCCCATATGCTGTTGCTGCAATTAAAAAAAAATGACATACTCACCTCTCATTGCTCCTTTACTTTGGAGTGGCCTAGTCAAAGGCCTGACCTTAATCCGATTGCGATGAGAATAAAAAGGCGCTTCATGCACCGAAACCCTCCAATGTGGCTGAATTACAACAATTCTGCAAAGTTGAGTTGTAAGACCCATTGCCAGTTATTCCGAAAGCTTGCTTGCAGTTGTTGCTGCTAAGGCTAGGGTCACATTGCGTTAGTGCAACCCGTTTAGCGCTAGCGGGTTGCGCTAACGCAATGTTTTAATGTGGCCGCGTTCCGGGGTCGCGGTAACGTCCCCGCTCTCGCAGATCCCCGATCTGCGAGAGCGGGAAACGGACCGCGGGCGCGCCTCGGACGCTACAAGCAGCGTCCGCGGCGCGCCAGGAAACACCGGCGCGTCGCTAGCGCATGCCGAACATGGCACGCGCTAGTGCTGCGCGTTCCCATTGCCGTGAATGGGCGCGCTAACGGACGCGTTGCACGGCATTAATTTCGCCGTGCAACGCTGTCCGTTAGCGCGTTCCCATTAACGCAATGGGAACCAAGCCTAAGGGTGGCCCAACCAGTTAGTAGGTTTAGAGGGCAATCACTTTTTCCCAAAGGGCCCTGTATGTTTGGATTTCTTTTTCCATTAATAATAATAATAATAATAATAATAATAATAATAAAAACCTTTATTTATAAACTGCATTTTGTGTTTACTTGTGTTATCTTTGTCTAATATTTAAATTTGTTTGGTGATCTGAAGAATTTAAGTGTGACAAACATTGAAAAGAATAGGAAATCATATATTACATATATTTAATATACGGTAATTTAATTCTGCTTCTTAGAATAAAGGAAAGTTTACCTGCGTCCTAGTGTGCATTTGTGCTGCCATTCTGATGTTTCTACTTTATTCTAGCAGTGTCTTTCTAAGGTGGGATTTATGGTTGACAGACCTACAGCAAAGCTATTACTAAGCTTTCTTTCACCTGGGGCAAAAGTTCAGTTCGCTGACCTAACCCTACATATATAAATACCCTGGTGAGAGGAAAGTAAAAAGTTGGATTCCCCCCCCCTGGACAGATGCTCCCCATAGAAGAGTGATGAAATTAGGAGGAGAAAAAACAGGCAATGGTCCTAACATACATAACTTGTTTTCAGGTGTGTGGCTGAACAGACCTCCGAAGAATGTTATTCTAGATAAACACATAGGGTTATCATTTAGTCAGGATCCTATTTTTCAACCTGTGTTTCCACTAAGCTGTATGCCCTGGAAGGCACCACTTCAGTTTGGTAAAGCTGTTATTGCACTTTTGACCTGTCTGCAGAGTATTACAACTTTCACCTTAGAACACATATCCAAAAATGTCTATGCTTTATGACTTTAAAGCTTTCTGTTATGGCTCGGACAGTCTGCACAACACTGCATAGAAGTTTTTGTAGGCCGCCATACAAGATCTGTGGGGTGCTGTAAGTATGGAGATATTCTTTCCTAAAGTTAATACTTCTAGAGAAAATACCAAAATACCAGGAGCAGACATACAAACATGTGCCATTGTGGCTGCACAAGGGCCTGTTAGTGAGATTTCAAAATTAGCTTATTGGTATTTTGTTTCTTTACAGGCATATTGTACTAATACAAAAAATTGCTAGTACATCTCTGTATACGTGGAAATTAGGGATAAAACAAAAGTGAAGAGGTACTTTTTTTCCCTACAAAATTACTAAAAATTAATGGAAACCGATTATGATAATTACATTTTTAGTGCACTTTTTAAAAATAGTCACAATTCATTAAATAACAGAAAACTTATTTTGGTATCTCCGTATTTATTACAACCTGATTAATACAGTGAGCAGTATATTTACCGTGATTAGTAAATAGCATAAAAAATGTTGTGATAATTTAATTTACTCCATTCCAGCCATTCTAAAGTTAATATAGCTCATCAAGATCACATATAGTGAAACCGAGCTATAATATATCTATATTACTCCTAACTGCATAACTAAGATTTTTGCTTCGACAAATTAAGGTTCTCTGGCAAATTTAGTCACTATTTTTTTCCACGTAAATTTAACTAAACACTACTGCAAACACAAGGCACATGGTGCATTATTGCTACTGTGATTTCAGCAGAAACAAAATGAGCACTGATTTCAACTCTCAAATGAGGCATTACTCTTCAATATTGCCACAGCTAAAAGATTGTACAAACCTAATTAATATTTTCAGTCCTTGTGCTCAGGTCTGTTTCCGTCACCAAGACCACACTCACACTGTGTTATCTAACACGTCTCACATCTCACTCTCTGTTCCCTGCCACTTGTCAGTTGTCAGTCTTTTCCGCAGTTCCTATACATAGGGCAATGTCGTTTTCCCCTAGACCCTGCTCTTCTGGGCCCTGTCATTCCCTCTATAGCTGTCCCTGCATATTTTGCATAGTTCTCTTTCCTTTCATAATTTCTTCCTGCCTCTCAAGGATTAGATCTTCAAAGGATATGTCTCTCAAACATTGCTTTCACATTTACCTAGTCCCACCCAAGGATGTCCAGACCCCTCTCCAGTTCTTCTCCACACTCATGCTGACAGCTTGGCAGCTTTCCACTTAGAACCTGTCTCACGAGGGCTCTAACGAGGTTACCCATTCCTCTGTCTACACCCCAACAGTCAAAACTATGCAGGAGTGATCCTTCAATCCTCATTTCTGACCTCCAGTGCAACCAAACATCTACTATAATTAGGAGTTGACACAGACCAAAGATGCTCCCTTTGCAAGAACAATATATGGGCCCTTTGCACACCAATAGCTTATCATTATGCACAATTCAACATGCTTTGGAGATGGAAGTGGTCCCCCCTTATCCTTTTAGCCCCTGTGCTGCTCCACAGGCTGTGCCAATGGTATGCCCGCCTCCAACTATAATTTCTTTTAGCACACAAGGATTTTCTCAACCTTTTTCAGCACCGACTTTAGTCTTCACCAAGTTTCACCAAATCATATATGTCAGCAATACCAGTTAGGTGGCAGTCTACTTGAAATTCTTGCAGTCACATCCACCATAGAACTTCTGATTTAGCCCAAAACCAATGTTGCCCAATTGCTAGTTCCCTGTACAGGACAGCCAAAATACATTTAACTGACCCTAACAAGCTTTTCCATATTTTCTCAGCACCCCTGGCCTTTTACTTCAATTTATCAACCTTCCAGTCCATCTCTACCTTAATGAACCTCCTGGTGACCAAGGTCTCAGCCTATTACTTGCTTGGGCAAACTGATCGGACATCACATGATAAATGTCACACTCTTCAAATTGCACCAACCTTGCTAAATACAGTGATATGTAAACTTCAAGAAGGTAAATATGACACATTTCCTTTGCATTTTAGGCAAACAAACAAATAATAAATAAATATATATATATATATATATATATATGTGTGTGTGTGTATATATGTATATATGTATATATGTATGTATATATATATATATATATATATACACACTGCTCAAAGAAATAAAGGGAACACTTAAACAACAGAATATAACTCCAAGTAAATCAGACTTCTGTGAAATCAAACTGTCCACTTAGGAAGCAACACTGTTCGACAATCAATTTCACATGCTGTTGTGCAAATGGAATAGACAACAGATGGAAATTATTGGCAATTATCAAGACACACTCAATAAAGGAGTGGTTCTGCAGGTGGGGACCACAGACTACATCTCAGTATCAATGCTTTCTGGCTGATGTTTTGGTCACTTTTGAATGTTGGTTGTGCTTTCACACTCATGGTAGCATGAGACGGACTCTACAACACACACAAGTGGCTCAGGTAGTGCAGCCCATCCAGGATGGCACATCAATGCGAGCTGTGGCCAGAAGGTTTGCTGTGTCTGTCAGCGTAGTGTCCAGAGGTTGGAGGCGCTACCAGGTGACAGGCCAATACACCAGGAGACATGGAGGGGACCGTAGGAGGGCAACAACCCAGCAGCAGGACCGCTACCTCAACCTTTGTGCAAGGAGGAACAAGGGGAGCACTGCCAGAGCCCTGCAAAATGACCTCCAGCAGGCCACAAATGTGTCATAGAAACCGACTCCATGAGGATGGTTTGAGTGCCCAACGTCCACAGATGGGGGTTGTGTTCACAGCCCAACACCGTGCAAGACGTATGGCATTTGCCACAGAAAACCAGGATTGGCAAATTCGCCACTGACGCCCTGTGCTCTTCACAGATAAAAGCAGGTTCACACTGAGCACAAGTGACAGAGTCTGGAGATGCCGTGGAGAGTGATCTGCTGGCTGCAACATCATTCAGCATGACCGGTTTGGCAGTGGGTTAGGAATGGTGTGGGGTGGCATTTCTTTGGGGGGCCGCACAGCCCTCCATGTGCTTGCCAGAGGTAGCCTGACTGCCACTAGGTACCAAGATGAGATCCTAAGACGCCTTGTGAGACCATATGCTGGTGCGGTTGGCCCTGGGTTCCTCGTAAGGCAGGACAATGCCAGACCTCATGTGGCTGGAGTGTGTCAGCAGTTCCTGCAAGATGAAGGCATTGAAGCTATGGACTGGCCTGCCCAATCCCCTGACCTGAATCCGACTGAACACATCTGGGACATCATGTCTCGCACCATCCACCAACGTCACATTGCACCACAGACTGTCCAGGAGTTGACGGATGCTTTAGTCCAGGTCTGGGAGGAGATCCCTCAGGAGACCATCTGCCACCTCATCAGGAGTATGCATTGTAGGGAGGTCATACAGGCAGGTGGAGGCCACCCACACTACTGAGCATCATTTCCTTGTCTTGAGGCATTTCCAGTGAAGTTGGATCAGACTGTAACTTCATTTTCCACTTTGATTTTGAGCATCATTCCAACTCTAGACCTCCGTGGGTTATTAGTTGTGATTTACATTGATAATTTTTAGGTTTTATTGTTCTCAACACATTCCACTATGTAATGAATAAAGATTTACAACTGGAATATTTCATCGACTGATATCTAGGATGTGAGATTTGTGTTCCTTTATTTATTTGAGCAGTATATATATATATATATATATATATATATATATATATATATATATATATATATATATATACAGTTGTGTGAAAAGGTGTTTGCCCTTTCCTGATTTCCTATACTTTTGCATGTTTGTTACACTTAAATGCTTTAGATCACCAAACAAATTTAAATATTAGCAAAGATAACACAAGTAAACATAAAATGCAGTTTTTAAATGAAGGTCTTTACTTTTAAGGGAAAAAGGAATGCAAACCTGCAGGGCCCTGGGTGAAAAAGTGATCCACCCATCCCTTAACACATAAATTAAATGTGGTTTATCACATCTTTGGGAAGCTGAGTTCAAATTCCCTAGCCATACCCAGGCCTGGTTACTGCCACACCTGTTCTCAATCAAGAAATCAATTAAATAGGACCTGCATGACAAAGTGAAGTAGACCAAAAGATCCTCAAAAGTTAGACAACATGCTGCGATCCAAAGAAATTCTGTAGCAAATGAGAAACAAAGTAATTGAGATCTATCAGTCTGGAAATGAACATAAAGAGATTTGTCAAGCTTTGGAACGCCAGCGAACCACAGTGAAAGCCATTATCCACAAATGACAAAAACATGGAACAGTGGTGAATTTTCCCAGGAGTGGCTGGCCGATCACAAATACCCCAAGATCAATTGCAAGGACTCATTCAAGAAGTCACAAAAGACCCCACAATAACATCTAAAGAACTGCAGGCTTCACTTGCCTCAGTTAAGGTCAGAGACTGTGTAAAAATGGCCTGCATGGCAGAGTTCCAAGACGAAAACCAATGCTGGGATTTCTACTCTCAGTTTTGCCAGAAAACATCTTAATGATCCCCAAAACTTTTTGGAGAATACTCTGTGGACTGACAAGACAAAAGTTTAACTTTTTGGAAGGTGTATTATTATTATTATACATTTATATACCACCATTTATTCCATGGCGCTTTACATGTGAGAAGGGGCAAATATAGGCAAGCACAATAAACATGAGCAATACAAGGCACACACAAGTACAGAAGGAGAGAGGACCCTGCCCCCGAGGGCTCACAGTCTGGAGGGGATGGGTGAGGATACACTAGGAGAGGGTAGAGCTGGTCATGAGGCTGTTCAGCAGACTAAGGATCACTGTAGATTGTAGGCTTGTCGGAAGAGGTGGGTCTTCAGGTTCTTTTTGAAGGTTTGCGTGGTAGGCGAGAGTCTGATGTGTTGGGGTAGAAAGTTCCAGAGTATGGAGGAAGCACGGGAGAAGTCTTGAAATACGGTTGTGAGAAGAAGAGATAAGAGGGGAGTAGAGAAGGAGATCTTCAGAGGACCAAAGGTTGTGTGTGGGTAAGTACCGGGAGACCATGTCACAGATGTATGGAGGAGACAGGTTGTGCATGGCTTTGTATGTCATAGTAAAGGTTTTGAACTGGAGCATCTGGACAATAGGGAGACAGGTGGATTAGTCGGGCAGCAGAGTGTAGGATAGATTGGAGTGGTGCCAGAGTGCTAGAGTAGAGGCCAGAGAATAGAAGGTTGCAGTAATCGAGGCGGGAGATGATAAGGGCGTGCACTAGCGTTTTTGTGGTTTCATGGTCAAGGAATGCACGGATCCGGGAAATATTTTTGAGTTTGAGTCGGCAGGAGGAGGCGAGGGCTTGAATATGAGGCTTGAAAGAGAGCAGAGTCGAGGATCACCCTGAGACACCGAGCATGCGGGACTGGGGAAAGTGAGCAGCCATTGACATTGATGGATATGATTGGTGGAGGGGAAGAGTTAGAAGGGGGAAAAATGATGAATTCTGTTTTGTCCATGTTCCATTTTAGAAAACGAGCAGAAATAAAAGCTGAAATACCAGACAGACATTGTGGGATTTTGGTGAGTAAGGAGGTGAGGTCGGGTCCAGATAGGTAGATCTGCGTGTCATCGGCGTAGAGATGATATTGCAAACCGTGGGATTCTATGAGCTGTCCCAGGCCAAAGGTGTAGATGGAGAAGAGCAGGGGCCCTAGGACTGAGCCTTGGGGCACACCAACAGACAAGGGGTGAGGTGCAGAGGTGGTGTGGGAGAGGGAGACACTGAATGTCCAGTCTGTTAGATATGACGAGATCCAGGATAGGGCCAAGTCTGTGATGCCAAGAGATGAGAGAATCTGTTGCAGGAGGGAATGATCGACAGTGTTGAAGGCAGAAGACAGGTCCAGGAGATGGAGGACAGAGTAGCGTCGCTTGCTCTTGGCGGTTAGTAGGTCATTGTTGACTTTAGTTAGGGCAGTTTCAGTTGAGAGATGCGGTCGGAAGCCAGATTGTAACCGGTCAAAGAGTGAGCAGGAGGAGAGGTAGGACAGTTCAAGATGGACATGCTGTTCCAGTAGTTTTGAGACATAAGGGAGAAGAGATATTGGGCGATAACTAGACACAGAGGATGGGTCGAGGGAGAGCTTTTTGAGGATGGGTGTGATCTTGGCATGCTTGAAGGATGAGAGGAAGACACCAGTTGTGAGTGAGAGTTTGGAGAGGTGTGTTAGGGTTGGGATGAAGACTGTGGTGAGGTTAGGGATGAGGTAGGATAGGAGCAGGTCAAGCATGCAAGTGGTGAGATGCGATCTTGACAGGAGGGTGGAGAGCTGATCTTCTGTCATGGTGGAGAAGTTGGTTTTGTAGGAACAGGGTTGGGCAGCTAAGAGGGGGATTTGGGGGCTGTGGGCCAAAGCTTTCTTTGATTGTATCAATCTTCTGCTTAAAGAAAGAGGCAAAGTCTTCAGCAGAAATGAGAGGAGAGGGGGAGGTGCTGGGGGACAGAGCAAAGAATTGAAAGTGTTGAAAAGCTCTTTAGGGTTGTGAGACAGGGAGGATATGAGAGATGAGAAGTTTGTTTTGTGGCAGTGAGTGTTGACTTGAAGCTGGTGAGGGACTGCTTGTGTGCGATGAAGTGCTCGGTAGAGCGGGATCGCTTCTGTCTGCGCTCAGCGACCCTGGAAGCCCTTCTCAGTTCTATAGTCAGGCTGGTCAGCCAGGGCTGCCTGTTGATTGTACGAGTTTTGCTATGCGTGAGGGGTATGGCAGAGTCAAGTGTTGCTGTTATTGTGGTGTTATAAAAAGTGGCAACAGCATCTGTGTCATGAAGGGGAGCTACAGTATGTCTGTAAGAGGGAAAAGGGACAGAGAGAGTCATTGTAAATTGAGGTGTTTGAGATTTCTGCGAGGGTGAGTAAGTTTGTGGAATGGGGTTGCGCACTAGTGGAGCAGACGGAAGAGAATGACCATAGGTTTTGTTCAGACAGGGGGAGGGGTGAGTTAGTGAGATTAGTAAGGGAACAGAGGCAGGTGAAGATAAGGTCCAGTGTGGCCATCTTTGTGAGTGGCCGCGGAGGACCATTGAGCGAGGCCAAAGGAGGCAGTGAGCAATAGAAGTTTAGAGGCAGCTAGGGTGGAAGCGTCAATGGGGACGTTGAAGTCACCTATGATGATAGTGGGGATGTCAAGAGAAAGGGAGTGAAGTAGCCAGGTGGTGAAGTGGTCGAAAGGTGGAGATGACTAGTTATGGGGGGCGGTAGATGACAGCCAGTTGGAGGGGGAGTAGATGCGGATGGAGTGCACCTCAAATGAGGGAAGAGTAGCTGCGGGTGGTAGCGGAATTGGTGTAAAGGAGCAGGGCAGCACGGTGGCTCAGTGGATAGCACTGCAGCCTTGCAGCACTGGGGTCATGGGTTCAAATCCCACCAAGGACAACATCTGCAAGGAGTTTGTATGTTCTCCCCGTGTTTGCGTGGGTTTCCTCCGGGTACTCTGGTTTCCTCCCACATTCAAAAAACATATTGATAGGGATTCTAGATTGTGAGCCCCATCGGGGACAGTGATGATAATGTGTGCAAACTGTAAAGCGCTGTGGAATATGTTAGCGTTATATAAAAATAAAGATTATTATTTATTATAGGTATCAGACGGGAGCAAGCCAACTCCTCCACCACGTTTGTTGCTGGGGCGAGGGGTGTGAGAGAGGTGGAATCCGCCGTCAGAAAGTGCAGCTAGAGAGGCTGAGTCAGAGGGAGTGAGCCAGGTTTCAGTGATGCCAACGAAGGAGAGTTTGTTGGTAATAAAGAGATAATGGATAAATGGCAGTTTATTGTTCCATAGTGCTCCAGGTAAGGGGAGTGGGGGCTGGATGAATGGGTATGAGATTATCATGGTTGGAAAAATGTGTAGAAGATCATGACAGTGGGGTAGAAATAAGTGTGGGGATGTGTTGAGGAGGGCCAGGATTTGGGGAAACGTCGCCAGCAATGAGGAGCAGTAGACAGAGCATTAGAAGGTGGGAGCAGGATAGGACATGATGTGTCTGGAGAAAAAGGATTGTATGTTTAGGAACAGTTGTGAGGAGGAGGTGAGATGGCTGGGGATGATGGAGGGGGAAATTACTAGTTCCTTACTAGGTGTAGGGATTACAGGAGGTAGGGAAAAATACAGTAGTATAGGTGTGAAAGAGAAAAAAAGTCGTAACATTGTAGTGGTTTTATATTCCTTTACCTTACAGCCAATTCCAGTCCAATTCAAGTCTAATTCCGAGTAGTGTAATTAGAAATCTGTAATTTGAAAGATGAAATTTGAAAGATGGATGGGGTAGACTGTTGTGAATTCTGTTGTTGGGCTCCTTCCTGTGGTCATGAATGGTACTTCGGCTGGTTCTGTCCATGGACTTCCTCTGGTGGGTGTTTCTGAGTTTCACAGGTGACGAGGTTAATTCGTTAGCTGCTGCTCTATTTAACTCCACTTAGATCTTTGCTCCACGCCACCTGTCAATATTCCAGCATTGGTCTGTTCACTCCTGGATCGTTCTTGTGACCTGTCTTCCCATCAGAAGCTAAGTTCCAGCTTGTATTTCTTTGGTTTGCTATTTTTCTGTTCAGCTTGCTATTTAATTTGTTGTCTTGCTTGCTGGAAGCTCTGGGACGCAGAGGGAGCGCCTCCGCCCCGTGAGTCGGTGCGGAGGGTCTTTTTGCGCCCTCTGCGTGGTCTTTTGGTAGGTTTTTGTGCTGACCGCAAAGTAACCTTTCCTATCCTCGGTCTGTTCAGTAAGTCGGGCCTCACTTTGCTAAATCTATTTCATCTCTGTGTTTGTATTTTCATCTTTACTCACAGTCATTATATGTGGGGGGCTGCCTTTTCCTTTGGGGAATTTCTCTGAGGCGAGGTAGGCTTTATTTTTCTATCTTCAGGGCTAGCTAGTTTCTTAGGCTGTGCCGAGTTGCATAGGGAGCGTTAGGCGCAATCCACGGCTATTTCTAGTGTGTTTGATAGGTTTAGGGATTGCGGTCAGCAGAGTTCCCACGTCCCAGAGCTCGTCCTTATTATCAGTAACTATCAGGTCATTCCGTGTGCTCTTAACCACCAGGTCCATTATTGTCCTGACCACCAGGTCATCAAAGTAGACACATGGCTCAGAATATATCTGCGACTAAGGACAATCAGGTGTGAGTGAGGGGTTGGGTGTGAATGGCCAGACCAAATGCTCATGGAGAAACAAAGGTCATAAAAGGAAGGAGGGGTTGGAGTAACCTCTCAAAGATATGCATGAAAACACAGGAGAAATGAAGCAGATTATGGAAACTAAATTATGGGTAAGCACAGCATACCAGGGGGAGTGTAAATGTAGTTCACAAACAGTCAGGAACCGTGGAAAGATGAGTACATTCAGAGTGTACCAGGGGACTGTAAATGAAGTTCACAAACAGTCAGGAACCGTGGAAAGAAGAGTACTTTCAGAGCATACCAGGGGGAGTGTAAATGCAATTCACATTCAGCAGTGGAAAGATGAGTACATTCAGAGTATATCAGGGGTAGTGTAAATGCAGTTCACAAACAGTCAGGAGCAATGGAATGATGAGTACATTCAGAGCATACCTGTGGGAAGAGGAGACAACTTGATTAGGTGATATAGATGGTGACCAAGATGATGACAATATTATAGGACTGATGGTGGTGAGCAGCCAAATGCATCTTAGAATTCAAGTCTAATTCAGAGTAGTGTAATTAGAAATCTGTAATTTGAAAGATGAAATTTGAAAGATGGCTGGGGCAGACACATGGCTTTGAATATATATGTGACTAAGGACGCAGGTGTATATCCCATTACATTTGGCGTAGACGTAACACAGCATTTCAGTAAAGGAACATCAAGCTAACAGTAAAATATGGTGGTGTTAGTGTGATGGTCTGGGCCTGTTTTGCTGCTTCAGGACCTGGAAGACTTGCTGTGGTAAATGGAGCCATGAATTCTGCTGTCTACCAAAAAATCCTGAAGGAGAATGTCCATCCATCTATTCATGATCTCAAGCTGAAGTGCTCTTGGGTTATGCAACAAGACAATGATCCAAAACACGCCAGCCAGTCCACCTCTGAATGGCTTAAGAAAAACAAACTTAAGACTTTGAAGTGGCCTAGTCAAAGTCCTCACCTTAATCCAATTAAGGTGCTATGGCATGACCTTAAAAATGTAGGCAATGCTCAGAAACCCTCCAATGTGGCTGAATTACAATTCTGCAAAGATGAGTGTGCCAAAATTCCTCCTGAGATTTGTAAAAGACTCATTGCCAGTTATCACAAATGCATGATTGCAGTTGTTTCTGCTAAGAGTGGTCCAACCAGTTATTAGGTTTAGGGAGCAATCACTTTTTAACACAGGGCCCTGTAGATTTGTTTTTTTCCCCCTTCATTTAAAAACTGAATTTTGTGATTACTCGTGTTATCTTTGTCTAATTTTTAATTTGCTTTGGTGATCTGAAATTTTTAAGAGTGACAAACATGCAAAGGAATAGGAAATCAGGAAGGGGCAAACACTTTTTCACACAACTATATATTGTATTTTTTTACATTTTAAAAATTACTAAAAGGAAAATGGGTTGATGCAAAAGTTTTCCATTATCATCGTTAGAAAAGGCCAGGTGATGCAAATTTCCCAAGCTTTCTAAAAACCCAGCCTCCTCCTCCAAAAAATAGCAGCCTTGGTTTCTTCTAAGCAGCTGCCTAGCACTCTGAAAGTTAAAATACTGGAGGCCCACAAAGCAGGAGAAAGCTATAAGAAGATAGGAAAGTGTTTTCAAGTTGCTCTTTCCTCAGTTCGAAATGTAATTAAGAAATGGCAGTTACCCGGAACAGTGGATGTCAAGATAAGGTCTGGAAGAGCAAGGAAAATTTCAGTGAGAGCTGCTCATAGGATTGCTAGAGAGACAACTCCGAACCCCCGCTTGACTGCAAATGACCTTCAGAAAATTTAGCAGACTCTGGAGTTGTGGTATATTGTTCTACTTTTCAGAGACACCTGAACAAATATGGCCTTCATGGAAGAGTCATAAGAAGAAAACCTTTCCTGCCTCATCACCATAAAATTCAGCATCAGAAGTGTGCAAAAAACATCTAAACAAGCCTGATGCATTTTGGAAACAATTCCTGTGGACCTATGAGGTTAAAGCAAACCTGTTAGCAGAATTTTGCTAACAAAACTATTGACACTGTCAGGATTTCACTGTTGTACTGATTAAAATTAGATTTTGGTGATGAAATCCATCTTGTGGTTGTTATTTAATCTGTATTTGCAGTTTTCAGTTAATGCAATTCTCATGCTCTGGTGCGGGCCTGTGGGCAGGTCTTTATTTGGTGCTCTGTACCTTCATTGACCTGCCTCTTATTTTAAATAATGCATATCATATTGTTGGCTTAGAAAACATTTCTTTACATCCAGAAAAATGGTGGCGGCACCGCCTGCACAATAGCAACTATCTCTTAACGATAGTTGCTACTGTACAAGCGCCGCCGCCGGTTCCATTTTTCTGCAGCCAAATTTTTCTTTTCTCCAACAAAATGGTGCCGATGGCAGCACATGTGCACTAGTATCTATTGCTTGCCAGCAGATGTGACTGTGCATGTGCCACCACCATTTTCATGCAGCCAAATTCTTTCTTCCTCCAGCAAAATGGAGCATCCTGCAGTGCTTCGCAGTAGCATTTATCAGTAAGCAATAGATACTACTATGCAGGCGTTGTCGCTGGTGCCATTTTGCTGGATGGAATTTTTTTTTCCAACAATATTATATGCATTATGTAAAATATGAGGCAGGTCACTGATGGATCAGTGACTTGTCATAAGCCCATACAGATGAATAAGTAAGCAGAGCGCCACATAAAGCCCCACCCACAGCACTGCCCACAGGCCCGCCCAGGAGCCCGAGAATCTCATTAACTGAAAAATGCAAATCAAGATTAAACAACAACCACAAGACGGAATTTATCAAAGTATCATTTTAGTCAGTATAACATCACCAACATGACACTGTCTCTAGAAAACTTAGCAAAATCCTGTTGACAGGTTTGCTTTAAAATTGAACTCTTTGGCCACAATGATCAAAGATATGTGTGTGGAGAAAAAAGGGCACAATTTCAGGAAAAGAACATCTCGCCAACCATTATGCACGGGGTTAAAGCAATTATGCATTGGGGTTCTATTGCAACCAATTGCATAGGGAACATTTCACAGGTTGAGAGAAGAATGGATTCAATGAAATTTCAGCAAACTCTTGATGCAAACATTACATCATACGTAAAAAAGCTGATGTCACGATCCATGTTTGGATCTGTGGCAGATCTGGTTTTCCTCTGATTTAAACCTTTTTTCCTTTCTGGTCATTGGGGGTTAATGCAGTCCCCCCCAAGGCCGCTGGTGTTATTGCATTGCTTTGCTGCTGGGTCAGCTGATGTTGGTGGTGACCACTCCCACCATCCTTCATAAGGTCACCTGGTGTATCAGATGACTGTTGGTTATACAGGTCCTTCTGGAGATCAACCAAGCAGGTGGAGGATGTCTTCTGAGTGCAGTGGTTCTTCTGCTGAATATTCATACCTGGTGCATTCCTCTCCTGTACTGTGTATTGCAGAAGAGAAAGCAAAGTGTTGTTTGCTTATACCTTGTTTGTCTAAACTTTCCCTTTGTGTTTTATTAGTGCAGTGGTGGGACCAGTGCTCTCACCAGCCAATTCCCTACTCAGGGATAGGTGCAGGGCGAGCGAGGGCTAAGGTACCCTGCTCAGCGACAGGTTGAAAGAACCTGTATAGGGACATCAGGAAGATTAGGACACATCCTTAGGAGAGTGCAGGAGGTGGCCATTTCCCCGTTACCTATCGCAGGGCCCACTGTTGTTATTGTGTCTCTGGTGTTCCCTTGTGAGTCTCACCGCTTTGTGACTGACCACCCATTGGTTCGTGTCACGCTTGGACAGTCACTTCGTGACAGCTGAAGGTGAAAAGAGGATGGCTTCTACAAATAAATAATGATCCTAAACACACTTCAAAATCCACACTAGAATACTGTTATGACCTGGTGGTTAGGAGCACCCGAAAAGACCTGATGGTTAAACCAACAAAGGACAAGCTCTGGGAAGTGGGAACTCTGCTGACCGCAACCCCTAATCCTATCACACACGCTAGAAATAGCCGTGGAGCGTTCCTGACACTCCCTAGACGCCTCTTCACAGCCTAAGAGCTAACTAGCCCTAGAGATAGAAAATAAAGCCTACCTTGCCTCAGAGAAATTCCCCAAAGAAAAAGGCAGCCCCCCACATATATTGACTGTGAGTTAAGATGAAAGTCACAAACACAGAAATGAAACAGGTTTCAGCAAAGGGAGGCCAGACTTACTAAACAGACAGAGGATAGGAAAGGTAACTTTGCGGTCAGCACAAAAAACTACAAAAAGACCACGCAGAGTGTGCAAAAAGACCTCCGCACCGACTCACGGTGCGGAGGTGCCACTCTGCATCCCAGAGCTTCCAGCTAGCAAAGCAAAATCATGATAGCAAAGCTGGACAAGAAAACAAAGAACAAATAATAAACTAGCAGGGACTTAGCTTCTGCTGGAGTAGACAGGACACCCGACAGATCCAAGAGCGAACTGAACCAGTACAAGAACATTGACAGCTGGCATGGAGTAACGATCTGAGTGGAGTTAAATAGAGCAGCCAGCCAAAGAATAAACTACGTCACCTGTGGAAGGAACCTCAGAAGCAGCAGCTCCACTCACAGCCACCAGAGGGAGTCCATGGACAGAACTCACCGAAGTACCATTCATGACCACAGGAGGGAGTTCGATAACAGAATTCACAACAGAATACCTCAAAAGGCGCTAGCTGAAGGTTTTACAATGGCCCTCACAGTCCCTTGATCTGAACATCAGTGAAAATCTGTAGCTAGATCTCAAAATAGCAGTGCATACAAGACAACACAGGAATCCCACAGAACTGGAAGAAGTTTCCAAGGAAGAATAGATGAAAATCCCTCAAACAAGAATGGAGAAACTCTTGTCTGGCTACAAAAAGCATTTACAAGCTGTGATAATTCCAAAAGGGGGTGTTACTACGTACTACCCATGCAGGGTGTACAAACTTTTGCATCAGACCATTTTTCTTTTTGCAATTTTTAAAATGTAAAAGATGACTTTTTTGGCTAAAATACAAAGGAAATGTGTCACCTTTAAATTTAGGCCTTTTAGAGATCATTTCATCTTCAGCTCGCCTAACTCTTCGCAATAACAGTAAATTAATATTGACCAAACTTTTACATGCCACTGTATATAGTCTCCATGGTACTGCACATCGGCGTCACCTGACTTTTCTGGGGCCTAACTAAGCCACTGTGACTACTCCTGGCAGCCTCTCATTTCTGAAGGATACACATAAAAAGACACAACAGCAAAAAGCATACATAAACATTGTCTGCAACAAATGCCAATAAATGGGGATTTGATAGTTCCCCCTTCTTACAAGTACTCCAAAATGTTTGCCTGGTGCTATTTTCTAGCTGAAATGTGTTAATTAATTCGCTGAGCAGCAGCTTGAAATCAGTTTATCATTTCTGCTCTGAAGATGTTGATGCTGTTCAGTGGAGTTACAAGAAGCCTTATATTCTTCTTCCATTATTGTATATTGTTTTTATCCGGACATGAACAATTGGGTCAAGGAATCAGCAGGTCAGGAAGATGACATTGCAGACAGTGTTGCACATTGATGCTGTTGACTTTGTATTTGCAAACATTTTCTACTTTCTCACTAAATGATACATATGAAGATGATACATATGAAGACTAGGGTTGAGCGAAACGGGTCGAACATTTTCAAAAGTCGCCGACTTTTGAGAAAGTCGGGTTTCATGAAACCCGATCCGACCCCTGTGCGGGGTCGGCCATGCGGTACGCGACTTTCGCGCCAAAGTCGCGTTTCAATGACGCGAAAAGAGCCATTTCTCAGCCAATGAAGGTAAACGCAGAGTGTGGGCAGCGTGATGACATAGGTCCTGGTCCCCACCATCTTAGAGAAGGGCATTGCAGTGATTGGCTTGCTGTCCGCGGCGTCACAGGGGCTATAAAGGGGCGTTACCGCCGACCGCCATGATACTGCTGCTGATCTGAGCCTAGGGAGAGGTTGCTGCCGCTTCGTCAGAAGCAGGGATAGCGTTAGGCAGGGTCCATTAACCACCAAACCGCTTGTGCTGTAGCGATTTCCACTGCCCAACACCACCTTCGGTGTGCAGGGACAGTGGAAGCTACATTTTTTTTTTTTCCCTCAGCGCTGTAGCTCATTGGGCTGCCCTAGAAGGCTCCCTGATAGCTGCATTGCTGTGTGTACGCCGCTGTGCAAACCAACTGCTTTTTTCAAAGCACAAATCCTCTTGTTCCTTCCTTTCTGCACAGCTATCTTGTTTGTTTGTCCACACTTTTTATTTAATTTGTGCATCAGTCCACTCCTTATTGCTGCCTGCCATACCTGGCTGAGATTACTGCAGGGAGATAGTAATTGAAGGACAGTTCCTTTTTTTTTTTTTTTTTTGTGGGAGATTAAGATTGGCATTTCTGCTAGAGTGCCATCCCTGTCTGTGTCATCTCTCACTCAGTGGGCCATAGAAAGCCTATTTATTTTTTTGCTTGATTTGGGTTCTAAAATCTACCTGAAAAAATCACTACATCAATCAGTGGGAGAAAAATATTGGCCTCAGGGCTTGTGTGCCACCCCTTACTCCTGTGTGTGCCATCTCTCAGTGGGCCATAGAAAGCCTATTTATTTTTTTGCTTGATTTGGGTTCCAAAATCTACCTGAAAAAAACAATAAATCAATCAGTGGGAGATTAATATTGGCCTTTGGGCTTGTGTGCCACTCCTGACTCCTGTGTGCGTCCTCTCTCACTCAGTGGGCCCTAGAAAGCCTATTTTTTGTTTTATTTGTTTTCTAAATTCTCCCTGAAAAAATCATTTTATTTTATTTGGTTTCTAAATTATTCCTGAAAAAATCATTTTTTTTTTTTTTCTAAAGTCTCCCTGAACAAAAAAAAAAAAAAACAGTGGGAGATTAATATTGCCCTTTTTGCTTGTGTGCCAGTCTTGACTCCTGGGTGTGCCATCTCTCTCTCTCCAATTGTGGGCCATAGAAAGCCTATTAATTTTTTTGCTTGATTTGGGTTCCAAAATCTACCTGAAAAAATCACTAAATCAATCAGTGGGAGATAAATATTGGCCTCTGGGCTTGTGTGCCACTCCTGACTCCTGTGTGCGTCCTCTCTCACTCAGTGGGCCCTACAAAGCCTATTTTTTTTCATTTGTTTTCTAAATTCTCCCTGAAACAATCATTTTATTTTATTTTGTTTCTAAATTCTTCCTGAAAAATCCTTTTTTTTTTTTTTTTCCTAAAGTCTCCCTGAAAAAAAAAAAAAAATCAAATCAGTGGGAGATTAATATTGCCCTTTCTGCTTGTGTGCCAGTCTTGACTCCTGGGTGTGCCATCTCTCTCTCTCCAATTGTGGGCCATAGAAAGCCTATTTATTTTTTTGCTTGATTTGGGTTCCAAAATCTACCTGAAAAAATCAATAAATCAATCAGTGGGAGATTAATATTGGCCTTTGGGCTTGTGTGCCAGTCCTAAGCGTGCCATCTCTCTCTCTCAGATAGTGGGCCATAGAAAGCCTATTTATTATTTTTTTTATTGGGTTTATAAATTTTCCCTGGAAAAAAAAAAAAAAGTGGGAGATTAATATTGGCCTCTGGGCTTGTGTGCCAGTCCTGAGCGTGCCATCTCTCTCACAAATAGTGGGCCATAGAAAGCCTATTTATTTTTTTGGTTGATTTGGGTTCTAAATTCTACCTGAAAAAATCAATAAATCAATCAGTGGGAGATAAATATTGGCCTCTGGGCTTGTGTGCCACTCCTGACTCCTGTGTGCGTCATCTCTCACTCAGTGGGCCCTAGAAAGCCTATTTTTTGTTTTATTTGTTTTCTAAATTCTCCCTGAAAAAATCATTTTATTTTATTTGGTTTCTAAATTATTCCTGAAAAAATCATTTTTTTGTATTTTTTTTTCTAAAGTCTCCCTGAAAAAAAAAAAAAAAAATCAAATCAAATCAGTGGGAGATTAATATTGCCCTTTCTGCTTGTGTGCCAGTCTTGACTCCTGGGTGTGCCATCTCTCTCTCCAATTGTGGGCCATAGAAAGCCTATTAATTTTTTTGCTTGATTTGGGTTCCAAAATCTACCTGAAAAAATCACTAAATCAATCAGTGGGAGATAAATATTGGCCTCTGGGCTTGTGTGCCACTCCTGACTCCTGTGTGCGTCATCTCTCACTCAGTGGGCCCTAGAAAGCCTATTTTTTGTTTTATTTGTTTTCTAAATTCTCCCTGAAAAAATCATTTTATTTTATTTGGTTTCTAAATTATTCCTGAAAAAAATCATTTTTTTTGTATTTTTTTTTTCTAAAGTCTCCCTGAAAAAAAAAAAATCAAATCAGTGGGAGATTAATATTGCCCTTTCTGCTTGTGTGCCAGTCTTGACTCCTGGGTGTGCCATCTCTCTCTCTCCAATTGTGGGCCATAGAAAGCCTATTAATTTTTTTGCTTGATTTGGGTTCCAAAATCTACCTGAAAAAATCACTAAATCAATCAGTGGGAGATAAATATTGGCCTCTGGGCTTGTGTGCCACTCCTGACTCCTGTGTGCGTCCTCTCTCACTCAGTGGGCCATAGAAAGCCTATTTTTTTTTAATTTGTTTTCTAAATTCTCCCTGAAACAATCATTTCATTTTATTTGGTTTATAAATTCTTCCTTAAAAAAATCATTTTTTTTAATTTTTATTTTTTTCTAAAGTCTCCCTTTTAAAAAAAAAAAACACAAATCAGTGGGAGATTAATATTTACATTTGCGCTTCAGTGACAGTCCTGCGTGTGTGGCATCTCTCTCATTTGTTGCCAACAACAACAGAGTGTGTAACATTGTGCCTGGTTTTCGTTGTGGTCTCACTCACCTGTAAAGGGGTAGCTAAATCATACTGAAGTTATAGCTCACCGTGTAATTTGTGTGACAGCAACAAATACCGTTAGTTTGTTTTTACGTTTTTAAAACAATGAGGAAGTATGGTGGAAGAGGTCGTGGCCGGGGGCGTTCATTGTCAGCTGGTAATGAGGGTAGTGGTAGTGGTGGAGCATCAGCTGGTCGTGGGAAAAAAAATATTGCACCTAAGTCTGTAGCTGTGGAGCAAGGTTCGTCGTCAGGCTACACAAGGCCTCGAACGCTCCCTTTTCTGGGAGTAGGAAAACCGCTTTTAAAGCCGAAGCAGCAACAGCAAGTTTTGGCTTATCTTGCTGACTCAGCCTCTAGCTCTTTTGCCTCCTCTCGTGAAACTGGTAAATGTCAAAGCAGCGCGTCGTTAGTGGATGTTCACGGTCAGGGACAAGTCGCTTCCTTGTCCTCTTCAGCAAAAACAACAACAGAGAAGAATGCAGCAGGCGACACAACGGGTTACTCCATGGAGCTCTTTACACATACCGTCCCTGGCTTAGAAAGTGAAGCAGTTAACAGTCCATGCCCATTACAAGTTGAATCTGACATGGAGTGCACTGATGCACAGCCACAGCCAGACTACTATGCTGGTCCTTTGACTCAGACCACAACATTGCCCTCGCAGGGTGCTGATCAAGAATCAGACCCTGATGAGACTATGTTGCCCCATCACGAACGCTATACCACCGACCGACACGGTGACACAGACGAAGTTGCACACGAGCTACAAGAAGAGGTAATAGATGACCCAGTTCTTGACCCCGATTGGCAGCCATTGGGGGAACAGGGTGCAGGCGGCAGCAGTTCTGAAGCGGAGGAGGAGGGGCCGCAGCAGACATCAACATCGCAACAGGTTCCATCTGCCGGGCCCGTATCTTGCCCAAAACGCGTGGCAAAGCCAAAACCTGTTGGAGGACAGCGTGGCCATCTGGTTAAAGCTCAGTCTGCAATGCCTGAAAAGGTATCCGATGCTAGAAAGAGTGCAGTCTGGCATTTTTTTAAACAACATCCAATTGATCAGCGCAAAGTCATCTGTCAAAAATGTTCAACTACCTTAAGCAGAGGACAGAATCTGAAAAGTCTCAATACAAGTTGCATGCATAGACATTTAACCACCATGCATTTGCAAGCCTGGACTAACTACCAAACGTCCCTTAAGGTTGTAGCACCCTCGGCCAATGAAGCTAGTCAGCAACGCAACATCCCTTCCGGCAGTGTAGGGCCACCATTTTCCGCACCACCTGCAGTATCTGTGCAGGTTTCTTTGCCAGGCCAAAGCAGTCAGGGTCAGGGAATCACCAGTTTCGTAGTAGGAAACACTGCATCTAGGGCACCGGCGGCAACAATACCATCTCCCACCGTCTCTCAGTCTGCCATGTCCACCGGCACCCCCGCTAGTTCCACGATCTCCAGCTCTCCAGTCCAGCTCACCCTACATGAGACTATGGTTAGAAAAAGGAAGTACTTAGCCTCGCATCCGCGTACACAGGGTTTGAACGCACACATAGCTAAACTAATCTCGTTAGAGATGATGCCCTACCGGTTAGTTGAAAGCGAAGCTTTCAAAGCCCTGATGGACTACGCTGTACCACGCTACGAGCTACCCAGTCGACACTTTTTTTCCAGAAAAGCCATCCCAGCCCTCCACCAGCATGTTAAAGAGCGCATCGTCCATGCACTCAGGCAATCTGTGAGCACAAAGGTGCACCTGACAACAGATGCATGGACCAGTAGACATGGCCAGGGACGTTACGTGTCCATCACGGCACACTGGGTAAATGTGGTGGATGCAGGGTCCACAGGGGACAGCAAGTTTGGGACAGTTCTGCCTAGCCCACGGTCTAGGAAACAATTGGCTGTAGCCGTTCGCACCCCCTCTTCCTCCTCTTCGTCCTCCTGCAGAAGCGAGAGCTCGTCCACAGACCGCAGTCGCACAACCACTCCATCCGCAGCTGCCACTGTTGCACACCAGGTCTCCCATTATGGGGCAGCTACTGGCAAACGTCAGCAGGCTGTATTGGCTATGAAGTGTTTGGGCGACAACAGACACACCGCGGAAGTTCTGTCCGAGTTCTTGCAGAAAGAAACGCAGTCGTGGCTGGGCACTGTAGATCTTGAGGCAGGCAAGGTAGTGAGTGATAACGGAAGGAATTTCATGGCTGCCATCTCCCTTTCCCAACTGAAACACATTCCTTGCCTGGCTCACACCTTAAACCTGGTGGTGCAGTGCTTCCTGAAAAGTTATCCGGGGTTATCCGACCTGCTCCTCAAAGTGCGTGGACTTTGCTCACATATCCGCCGTTCGCCCGTACACTCCAGCCGTATGCAGACCTATCAGCGTTCTTTGAACCTTCCCCAGCATCGCCTAATCATAGACGTTGCAACAAGGTGGAACTCAACACTGCACATGCTTCAGAGACTGTGTGAACAGAGGCGGGCTGTTATGTTTTTGTGGGAGGATACACATACACGGGCAGGCAGTAGGATGGCAGACATGGAGTTGTCAGGTGTGCAGTGGTCGAAGATTCAAGACATGTGTCAAGTCCTTCAGTGTTTTGAGGAATGCACACGGCTGGTTAGTGCAGACAACGCCATATTAAGCATGAGCATCCCCCTAATGCGTCTGCTGATGCAAAGTTTGACGGACGTAAAGAATCAGGCGTCTGCAGCTGAGGAAGAGGAAAGCCTTGATGACAGTCAGCCATTGTCTGGCCAGGGCAGTGTACAGGACGAGGTAGCGGGCGAAGAGGAGGAGGAGGACGAGGAGGATGATGGGGATGATTATATTTTTAATGAGGAAGCTTTTCCGGGGCCACTGGAAATTGGTGGCGCGGCAAGGCCGGGTTCTGGTTTTTTGAGGGACACAAGTGACGTGGATTTGCCTGAAACTGCCCCTCAACCAAGCACAACCGCAGATTTGAGAACTGGAACTTTGGCCCACATGGCGGATTATGCCTTACGTATCCTCAAAAGGGACACACGCATAACTAAAATGATGAATGATGACGATTACTGGTTGGCCTGCCTCCTTGATCCTCGCTATAAAGGCAAATTGCAAAATATAATGCCACATGAGAACTTGGAACTAATATTAGCAACCAAACAATCAACTCTTGTTGACCGTTTGCTTCTGGCATTCCCTGCACACAGCGCCCGTGATCGTTCTCACACGAGCTGCAGGGGCCAGCAGACCAGAGGAGTTAGAGGGGCAGAAATCAGAAGTGGCGTTGGCCAGAGGGGTTTTCTGACCAGGTTGTGGAGTGATTTTGCTATGACCGCAGACAGGACAGGTACTGCAGCATCAATTCAAAGTGACAGGAGACAACATTTGTCCAGTATGGTTACAAACTATTTTTCATCCCTTATCGATGTTCTCCCTCAACCGTCATTCCCATTTGATTACTGGGCATCAAAATTAGACACCTGGCCAGAATTGGCAGAATATGCATTGCAGGAGCTTGCTTGCCCGGCAGCTAGTGTCCTATCAGAAAGAGTATTCAGTGCTGCAGGTTCAATACTAACAGAAAAAAGGACTCGTCTGGCTACCCAAAATGTAGATGATCTAACCTTCATTAAAATGAACCACAACTGGATTTCGAAATCTTATGCCCCACCTTGCCCGGCTGACACCTAGCTTTCCTATGAAAAGGTCTTGCCTGGGGACTATTCTGAATGCCTTTTCCAATCTCGTAATTTTCTGCACCTGATTATCCAGCATACGACATGTTTACACCTCACTAAATGGCCAAACTCCCCACACGGGGCCGTGGTATCGACACTTGGCGGCAGCACCCGTGAGAGTGCAGTTTGTCTGAAGAGGTGGGTGAGCCCGCTTTTGGTCGACGGCACTGCCACTGGGTCCCTCCTAGTACAATAAAGTGTCTCTGGCGGTGGTGGTGCGCACCCAACGTCAGACACACAGTTGTAATATGAGGGGCCCTGGGCCTGTACCGCCGGCCACAAGACAGTCCCCCCCCTCAGCTCAAACAGTGCTCTACCACTTGCAAAATTATCTCACAGCTCCACCAATGTTTAGTCTATGCGCTGACATCCTTCAATGCCTGACACTGACAATACCATTGTATTGACATTTTTGTTATGTTAGGCCTTCGATGCCTGTCTGTGGTCACTCCTTCCACTAGGCCTCCACTGACCACACCACTGCTGCCCGTGTACCCCTGGAACCAATTTAAAATTGCCTACAGCCATGTGTTATTATTTTAGGCCTTCGATGCCTGTCTGCGGTCACTCCTTCCACTAGGCCTCCACTGACCACACCACTGCTGCCCGTGTACCCCTGGAACCAATTTAAAATTGCCTACAGCCATGTGTTATTATTTTAGGCCTTCGATGCCTGTCTGCGGTCACTCCTTCCACTAGGCCTCCACTGACCACACCACTGCTGCCCGTGTACCCCTGGAACCAATTTAAAATTGCCTACAGCCATGTGTTATTATTTTAGGCCTTCGATGCCTGTCTGCGGTCACTCCTTCCACTAGGCCTCCACTGACCACACCACTGCTGCCCGTGTACCCCTGGAACCAATTTAAAATTGCCTACAGCCATGTGTTATTATTTTAGGCCTTCGATGCCTGTCTGCGGTCACTCCTTCCACTAGGCCTCCACTGACCACACCACTGCTGCCCGTGTACCCCTGGAACCAATTTAAAATTGCCTACAGCCATGTGTTATTATTTTAGGCCTTCGATGCCTGTCTGCGGTCACTCCTTCCACTAGGCCTCCACTGACCACACCACTGCTGCCCGTGTACCCCTGGAACCAATTTAAAATTGCCTACAGCCATGTGTTATTATTTTAGGCCTTCGATGCCTGTCTGCGGTCACTCCTTCCACTAGGCCTCCACTGACCACACCACTGCTGCCCGTGTACCCCTGGAACCAATTTAAAATTGCCTACAGCCAGCCCAATTTTTTTATTTTAGGCCTTCGATGCCTGTCTGCGGTCACTCCTTCCACTAGGCCTCCACTGACCACACCACTGCTGCCCGTGTACCCCTGGAACCAATTTAAAATTGCCTACAGCCATGTGTTATTATTTTAGGCCTTCGATGCCTGTCTGCGGTCACTCCTTCCACTAGGCCTCCACTGACCACACCACTGCTGCCCGTGTACCCCTGGAACCAATTTAAAATTGCCTACAGCCATGTGTTATTATTTTAGGCCTTCGATGCCTGTCTGCGGTCACTCCTTCCACTAGGCCTCCACTGACCACACCACTGCTGCCCGTGTACCCCTGGAACCAATTTAAAATTGCCTACAGCCATGTGTTATTATTTTAGGCCTTCGATGCCTGTCTGTGGTCACTCCTTCCACTAGGCCTCCACTGACCACACCACTGCTGCCCGTGTACCCCTGGAACCAATTTAAAATTGCCTACAGCCAGCCCAATTTTTTTATTTTAGGCCTTCGATGCCTGTCTGCGGTCACTCCTTCCACTAGGCCTCCACTGACCACACCACTGCTGCCCGTGTACCCCTGGAACCAATTTAAAATTGCCTACAGCCATGTGTTATTATTTTAGGCCTTCGATGCCTGTCTGCGGTCACTCCTTCTACTAGGCCTCCACTGACCACACCACTGCTGCCCGTGTACCCCTGGAACCAATTTAAAATTGCCTACAGCCAGCCCAATTTTTTTATTTTAGGCCTTCGATGCCTGTCTGCGGTCACTCCTTCCACTAGGCCTCCACTGACCACACCACTGCTGCCCGTGTACCCCTGGAACCAATTTAAAATTGCCTACAGCCATGTGTTATTATTTTAGGCCTTCGATGCCTGTCTGCGGTCACTCCTTCCACTAGGCCTCCACTGACCACACCACTGCTGCCCGTGTACCCCTGGAACCAATTTAAAATTGCCTACAGCCATGTGTTATTATTTTAGGCCTTCGATGCCTGTCTGCGGTCACTCCTTCCACTAGGCCTCCACTGACCACACCACTGCTGCCCGTGTACCCCTGGAACCAATTTAAAATTGCCTACAGCCATGTGTTATTATTTTAGGCCTTCGATGCCTGTCTGCGGTCACTCCTTCCACTAGGCCTCCACTGACCACACCACTGCTGCCCGTGTACCCCTGGAACCAACATCAGAAAATATAAAAATAAGTATTTTGCTTATAAAAAAGAAAATACTGGAGGGATATCAAATGCAGACATTTTAACATTAAAAACAAACACATACAACAAAAATCTGGTACAGTACTAAAAATGGCCACCAGCTACAATAACTTTCTCCTGCAAGTAGTTAACTGAAAGGTTTTTTCAATTTTAAACACAGATATGGCATCCACCGAGTGTTGTCCTGTCGCGTCTTCTTTATATTATTGCCAAGAAGATGCAAAACAATGAAAATAATAAAATCATTATTTACCAAAAAAATAGAGTAGGTCAAAACCACATTGCAAATAAACATTCATTACAAATAAAGAAGCAGGGCGCGTCCGAGGGTGAGTATATACCTAATAAGAATATAATCACCCTCGGACGCGCCCTGCTTCTTTCCGACAGCCTTCCTTCCTAAGAATCAGCCCTTCCGTGGTGTAGAGAGAGGGTTTGTTACACTCCAAGGTGTTCCCCAGGTTGCCTTTCCTGAGCTTCGATCTTCCGGCTCTCGTTTAGTAGTTGTTGGAAACTACGCTGCATTAGGCCTACAAATTGGGTATGGGGTGTAGAGAGATGGTGTGTTCCACTCCAAGGTGTTCTCCAGGTTGCCTTTCCTGAGCTTCGATCTTCCGGCTCTTGTTTAGTAGATGTTGGAAACTACGCTGCATTAGGCCTACAAATTGGGTATGGGGTGTAGAGAGATGGTGTGTTCCACTGTAGAGAGATGGTGTGTTCCACTCCAAGGTGTTCCCCAGGTTTCCTCGCCAATGCTTCGATCATCATGCTCTCGTTTAGTAGTTGTTGGAAACTACGCTGCATTAGGCCTACAAATTGGGTATGGGGTGTAGAGAGATGGTGTGTTCCACTCCAAGGTGTTCCCCATGTTTCCTCGCCAATGCTTCGATCATCATGCTCTCGTTTAGTAGTTGTTGGAAACTACGCTGCATTAGGCCTACAAATTGGGTATGGGGTGTAGAGAGATGGTGTGTTCCACTCCAAGGTGTTCCCCAGGTTTCCTCGCCAATGCTTCGATCATCATGCTCTCGTTTAGTAGTTGTTGGAAACTACGCTGCATTGGGCCTACAAATTGGGTATGGGGTGTAGAGAGATGGTGTGTTCCACTCCAAGGTGTTCTCCAGGTTGCCTTTCCTGAGCTTCGATCTTCCGGCTCTCGTTTAGTAGTTGTTGGAAACTACGCTGCATTAGGCCTACAAATTGGGTATGGGGTGTAGAGAGATGGTGTGTTCCACTGTAGAGAGATGGTGTGTTCCACTCCAAGGTGTTCCCCAGGTTTCCTCGCCAATGCTTCGATCATCATGCTCTCGTTTAGTAGTTGTTGGAATCTACGCTGCATTAGGCCTACAAATTGGGTATGGGGTGTAGAGAGATGGTGTGTTCCACTCCAAGGTGTTCCCCAGGTTTCCTCGCCAATGCTTCGATCATCATGCTCTCGTTTAGTAGTTGTTGGAAACTACGCTGCATTAGGCCTACAAATTGGGTATGGGGTGTAGAGAGATGGTGTGTTCCACTCCAAGGTGTTCCCCAGGTTTCCTCGCCAATGCTTCGATCATCATGCTCTCGTTTAGTAGTTGTTGGAAACTACGCTGCATTAGGCCTACAAATTGGGTATGGGGTGTAGAGAGATGGTGTGTTCCACTCCAAGGTGTTCCCCAGGTTTCCTCGCCAATGCTTCGATCATCATGCTCTCGTTTAGTAGTTGTTGGAAACTACGCTGCATTGGGCCTACAAATTGGGTATGGGGTGTAGAGAGATGGTGTGTTCCACTCCAAGGTGTTCTCCAGGTTGCCTTTCCTGAGCTTCGATCTTCCGGCTCTCGTTTAGTAGTTGTTGGAAACTACGCTGCATTAGGCCTACAAATTGGGTATGGGGTGTAGAGAGATGGTGTGTTCCACTGTAGAGAGATGGTGTGTTCCACTCCAAGGTGTTCCCCAGGTTTCCTCGCCAATGCTTCGATCATCATGCTCTCGTTTAGTAGTTGTTGGAAACTACGCTGCATTAGGCCTACAAATTGGGTATGGGGTGTAGAGAGATGGTGTGTTCCACTCCAAGGTGTTCCCCAGGTTTCCTCGCCAATGCTTCGATCATCATGCTCTCGTTTAGTAGTTGTTGGAAACTACGCTGCATTAGACCTACAAATTGGGTATGGGGTGTAGAGAAATGGTGTGTTCCACTCCAAGGTGTTCTCCAGGTTGCCTTTCCTGAACTTCTATCTTCAGGCTCTCATTAAATTGTGGTTAAACGGAACAACTGCATTTGGCGTACTAGTTCGTTTGGGGCCTACTATCGGTGTCTGCCGCTCCTTGCTGTTCTCCTGGTTTCCTGTCCTGAAATTCCGTTTTCAGGCGCTCGTTAAGTAGTTGTTAATGTTAGACTGCATTTGGCCTACTAGTTGGGTTGGGGCCTACTATCGGTGTCTGCCACTCCTTGCTGTTCTCCTCCACTGAACAAAGCTGTGCCGCCTGTTTACTACTGTTGCCAATTTTGAACTGCATTTCGACTACTTACTGATTTGGGCCTACTCTCTGTGTCAGCCTCTCATTCCAGTTGTCCTCCACTGCAATGCCCCCTGGTTATTCCTGTGTTACCAATTTTGAACTGCATTTAGCCCACTTTATTATTTGGGCCTATATCTGTGTTTCCTCCTCATCCTGCCCATTGCCCAGCCAGTGATAGATGAGTCTGCTGGTACATTGACCCATAACGCAACATTCCCCGTGCACGCTACACAACAACATTGTGACCCTGCTGAAAGTCAGGTTGCTCTTCCCGCATACCATACCACCTTACACGGGGACAAAGAGGAAGGTGCAGATGAAAGTGCAGGTTCCTTCATCAGGTGGGGGGAGGAATACTAGTTGGCGACGTCACTGGCACAGGGCCTCTCATAGTACGCAAAAGTGTTGCTGCCGGTGGGAGGCGCCCCCGCCGTGCAAACACACCGCTGTACTTTGAGGGGCCCTGTGCCAGTGCCAATGCCAACGAGTGGGCCCCCCCTGCTTGCTCAGGATCACAGCACTTGCAAAGTTGAAATACTTACCTCTCCCTGCTCCACTGCCGTGACGTGGTCCAGATTTCCTGGGCCCACTAATTACTTGAACCAGCCCTACCCACCACAACTTTAGCCAAATGACCCCCAATTTCAAATGCCTTCCAATTATTATAAGGTAAATTACGCTTGACAAGCTTCATTAAGAAGAATGGATGGTTTTGACATTAAAATGGGCACTCTAGGTGTTTTCCTGGCCCCCACTCACTGCCGACTATGCTGCCCCATTGACTTGCATTGGGTTTCGGTCGATCCCGACTTTACGTCATAATCGGCCGATTTCACTCGACCCGACTTTTGAGATAGTCGGGTTTCGCGAAACCCGGCTCGACTCTAAAAAGGTCAAGGTCGCTCAACTCTAATGAAGACTAGTATGGAATCAAAGATGATATCCCCTCCAATTGATAAAGAATTTCCACATTGGGGCCAACATGTTCAATATTAGTATTGCTAAATCTGAAGTTTGAGAAGTTTTAAGGATGTCAAGAAATAGAAGAAACTGAAAAACTGCATTGAAATAATTACTATTATTTAGTGTAGAGTGGTGTGTGAATGTTAGCAAAAACTCTAGGATGGCATTTAAGTATTATAAGAAAGCAACAATTCTGAAAATATATACAGTATATGGATGGCCAGAAAGTGATAAAAGTTAATGCATTTGAAGGATAAAATCTGCAGGATGAGATTACACATACATAAGACAAAGGATGCACGAACAGGTATCCAATATAATAACCGGAACAGGAAGACAATACGGATCCAAGGATCTGGAAATGTAACTTGATCGACTTTTATGGAAGAATTAGTGAAGTAACAGGATGACAAAGCCAGTCTTCCTGCTCACAGAACAGCCTATTATCCACAGCCACGGTTGCCTGACGATGAGTTGTGTGCTTTTACTATATCTGTCAGTCACACAAGATAACCTTGAGTTCATTTGTTCAGTTTAGCTACCTGCAGATGTTCCATATAGTGTCAATCTGGAAAACTAAAGTGCAAATGATGTGCACAAATAAAGCTGAAATACTCCGACACAAAACATTCATACATAATACATCATTCTAACATATAACTATGTGTTAAAAAAAAAAACAGTATCGTCTTTTCTATAGACGTCGATGGAAAAATAAAAAAGTTACCAGTCTTCACAAACCAAGAACAGAAATTATTTAACAACTAAAATATAAACTGCAAAAGTGTATAAAAAAATCGCACTGACCCGGAGAACCATAGTGACAGGTCATTTTAAGCACATACGGAATACCATAAATAAATAAATAAATAAAAGTAATTCTAGAGAACTAAAAAATGCCTTTAATCCAATTGATCTTGTTAAAAATATGACAAAGAAACCTCAGGAGAGCTTCCTTTGTAACAGGAAATTTATATCAGAAACATGCGGCTTTGCTGCACCTGCATGGAGGATGCCAAACACACAAATAAAGGTCTCAGGAAGTCAACGCAATTAACCACTTAAAGAACTAAGAAAACCCTGTAATAATAGTTTCTTTGCCCTTTAGGTGCTTAGTGAGAGACAAAATCTGTCCTGTTCTAGTGGTTCATATACTGTTCAAATACTTGAAAAAACAAAGCCGTAAATGTTAGAATAAATGCAATAAGAATCTTCTACATGATGCATGAATAATAATACACCATACAGAGGCCATATCAATAATGATGCAGTCAGAAAATTAGTGATGTCACAGTTGCCACACGAGCATAGATGAATAGTAAGGAGAGGGGTGGCAGTTTGAATATTTATTATATAACCTATTGGGTGGATTAGGACTTTGTTGTCCTGTTGCCGGCATTGGCGTCAGGAATTTTTTTCAAGTTTCGCACTGTGACTCATACAAAATGTATATATGAGGTTACATTTTTTCTGTAGGTCATATAAAAAGACATTACAATCAAGTTTTCAGATTCAATGCCAGGTATAAAGAAATTCAAATATCGTTTTTGTCTTAAACGGAGTTAAAATGACTCAAACTGCGTCTTAAAATATCATATGCTTCTTCTATCTTTTAATTTCAATTTCCCCTTCCAACTATTTATTTGTGCATGTAACTCTTTCAAAGACAGGTCCAACAATACCTTTACATGGCCGGTGTGTTCCTCCATTTACTGAAAAATCAGGGTTTCAATTAATTAGCAAATGAGGCTCAAAAGCTCTTTGTAGATCTGAAGCCTCTGTCACTCCAGCTCTGTTCTCTGCCCAGTGCCTCCTCCTACTGCTTGACTGATAACTCATTTGCCCGCAGTCAAACAGCATAGAGGCTGCCAGTCAAGCAGGAGGAAGCAGTATTGGGTGGGGAATAGAGCTGGAGTGACAGAGATGTCAGGTCTACAGATAGTGCTTCAGCCTCAAACATATATAATTTGTTTGGGGTTTGAAATCCTGCCGACAGATTCACTAAATAAAGAATTTGGGACTTTTATAAAATATGGTGCTGGATCTGAAACTTGATTGTTATGACTATTGCAAAATAAACATGAAGCCTCACTGACTTTCTTTGCTGGCTATAGTTCTATTTTGATGGTGTTAGGAGTTGCAGCTCCTCAGCTAGGGATTAACTTGCTTAATTAACTCAAGTTCTGTTTCCTGCTGCAGTCTGACTGAAAGTCCTCCTCCCCAGCACTCTTCCCTTTCCTTTAGGTTTGGACGTCTGGGAATTTTTTCACTTTGTCTGTTAATTTTTGGTTCTCTGTATTTTTCCCTATCTATACTGTGTGAACATGTTTAGCCTCTTACCCTGAGTTCTTATGTCTCCCTGCACGCCCTGCTTTCTCTTTGCAGCCTCTCCACTGGTTCCTCAGGTAGTACTGGTACTGGAAACCTCTTCATGGCCTTTTAGAGAGCCAGGTCCAAGGAGGCATTTTTTAGTTGTGTGGTTAGGGACTTCCTTAGTCTGTACAGCGACAAATTGAGTGCAGGAATTACATCTCTTTTTGTCCTTTCATTACCCATGGGAGTGTGTAAACACGTTCATAATACATGGAAATATATGTGTTGTATAGTGGGTATGCAAAGTATTCAGACCCCTTTAAATTTTTCACTCTTTGTTTCTGTAGTATGTTAGCAGGTGCGTAGGATGCAGTGACACACAGGAGGTAGAGCAAGGGTTAACAGGTTCTTTATTTATACAAACAGTAATGGTATAAGCAGAGGGGTAACGGATGTGAACTTTAGGATGGACGAAAGTCAAATGCAGAAGAAAGTAATAGGTTAACTTATCAGTCTCTTTGCGCTGGAGGAAGGTGGCTGGAAAATCCCTCGGCGGCGCCACAGGCGGCACGAGATGTCTTCGATCCGCTCCCGCAGAAGGACGATGTCTCCTGGCGACGATGAATCCTCTGAGTTCTTCGGCACGTGATCTCCTGATCCAGGCACACAGTGGGGTAGAGATGATGGTCGGCAGCACAGTGGGAGAAATGGAAAGTTCAGTAGACAAGGCCGCAGCTTAAGCACACAGTCCAGCGGATACAGCCACAGGCACCAGGCCGGTACCCAGCAGTCCAGAATGGTCACAGAGTTGTTCTGAAGCCACTCAATTGTTGGAAGGTGAACCTTTGGCCAAGTCTGAAGTCCAGAGCACTCTGGAAGAGGTTTTCATCCAAGATATCTCTGTACTTGGCCGCATTCATTTTTCCTTCAATGGCAACCAGTCGTCCTGTCCATGCAGCTGAAAAACACCCCCATAGCATGATGCTGCCACTACCATGTTTCACTGTTGGGATTGTATTGGGCAGGTGATGAGCAGCGCCTGGTTTTCTCGACAGATATTGCTTAGAATTTTCACCAAAAAGGTCTATCTTTGTCTCATCAGACCAGAGAATTTTATTTCTCATAGTCTTTGAGTCTGTCATGTATTTTTTAGCAAACTCTATGCGGGCTTTCATATGTTTTGTACTGAGGAGAGGCTCCCGTCGGGCCACTCTGCCATAAAGACCCGACTGGTGGAGAACTGCAGTGATAGTTGACTTTGTGGAAATTCTCCCATCTCCCTACTGCATCTCTGGAGCTTAGCAACAGTGATCTTGGGGTTCTTCATTATCTCTCTCACTAAGGCTCTTCTCCCACGAAGACTTCTGGTGGTCCCAAACTTCTTCCATTTAAGGATTATGGAGGCCACTGTGCTCTTAGGAACCTTGCATACTGCAGACATTCTTTTGTAACCTTGGCCTGATGTGTGCCTTGCCACAGACAATATAATATAGAAAGCCTCAAACCCAAAGGTTTGGTCATAGCTCAGCATTCTTCTTTTCCTAACGATACTTCATTTTCTGCGAACTGGGATGCTATTCGGTCTGAATGCTCCATGCGCATGATGGACTTGCTTGCTTCCAAACGTAAGTCCCTTGCCGATTATGCTTTGTCCCAGCTCAGCATAATCAAGGAGAAACTCAATCGGGTGACCCCAATAACTCTTCCCTGTGTAATAAACAACAGAACGTTTTTATAAACAACACAGAGATAGTTTGAAAGGTAGTACCAACATGTTTTCATTAGGTCTCAAAACCTCTAATGAGCCATTGGTAGCATCCACCTCCCCTCCGGTCAGAAGACACAATACTGTTGAATCGCATTTTCCTCCGGAGAATTTGTCGCTGGTGACTACTACCAATTTGATGAATGCCTTGGAGCACTCATCCATAAATGAGACCCACTCCATTCTAAATAAGCTAGACACTCTTGAAGGCCTTTCCCAATTCTCGGTTCATGTAATATCCCCCACTTCCCAATCCCTTACTCAGCTTTCACTTCAAGCTTCCCCTACCACTAGGTTGAGCGCTTCCACTATGTTACCAGATATTGACACTGTAGAGTCGAACATCATAGAGAGGAATAAAATGGTCGGATCGTTTCACCAACAGTCTTTCACTCTATCGTCTCCTTTTAAGATTGATTCACAAAACACAAAAATTACTAATTTTTTCCAGGTGGTACCGGGCCATCAACCAAAGAGAAAAAGAAAAAGAGGATCCAGGGGTAAAGGCAAGAACAACAAAAAAAGCCTTTGGGCAACCGGTAGATCCTCTAAAGTAGGAATTAATATTAAGTCAGAAAACTTGAATATGGGTTCCAGCATTTTTAATCTATCAGATTATAATTTGAGTAGTGACGAAAGATCGCTCTTTGACCGAGGCCTGTCATTTTGCCCTGACTCACCAATAAATGTATTCAATCTCTACCTTGACCTGAATGGTTTTATACAGAAGCTCACGGTGCAATGTTATTTTTTGATTGAGAATGATAAAATTGCTACTAGTTCTACAGCAATGACCCATCCCGTTGAGCCCGATCCCTTTCTACATGTTGCTCCTAAAAACACTCATAGTCGTTTTTATCCCATTCACCACAAAGGGTCGCATATAGAAACATTCCAACAACTTATATTTAAGGAAATTAGATTTTTACCTTCCACTAAGAAATTGAGTATGAATTTGAATAGTGGTGAAATAGCAGCCATTAAATCTCTACAGGAAAACACGGTTGTCCTATTATTTCCAGTATTGGTTCAATCACTAGTAACCTCTCTCATTATGTAGATTTCTTTCTTCAGAAGTATGTCATGAGTTTAGACTCGTATCTAAAAGATTCATCCCACATTATAGATTCCCTTCTTAAGTTACCGCTCATCCCCAACTGCTTTCTAATTACAATGGACGTTCAAGCCCTTTATACAAATATCCCCTATGACAGGGGCACTGAGGCAGTGCACCAATTTCTTCTAGGTGACCCGTCACTACCCTCTCTCTAAAGGGATTTTATAATAAATGCCATTTGATTTGTACTTTATAATAATGTATTTTCCTTTGAACACGTCTTTTATCACCTGGTCAAGGGCTGTGCGATGGGGACGAGATTCACCCCCAGCTATGTAAATTTATTTACGGGGGCATTTAAATCCGTTTTCATCGCGCAGTCCGTCTTGGCATCTGGCAAATTAGCGTTCTATCGACGCTTTATTGATGATCTCTTCATCATATGGACCGGTACGGAGGGGGAGGCACTTGAATTTATCTGTGATCTTAATAAAAATTCCGGGGGTTTATGCTTCACAGCCAACATTCCTGCGTCCATTCAATTTTTGGATCTCATGGTAGTTGTTGATGAATCTGGTCGTTTCTCCACTACCACACATTTCAAGGAAGTGGACGTGAACAGCTATTTAAGTTTCAATAGTGGCCACCTACCTAGGTGGATTCAGAACGTTCCATATGGGCAGTATTGGCGAATACAAAAGAACTGCACACAGGATTCTGATTTCCTTAATAGGGCTAAGGTCTTGTATCAAAGGTTTCCGCAGAGAGGGTATCCAAAGAAACTGGTCTGTGATGCATTTCTGAAAGCCAAAACCCTTACTCAAATGGATTGTATTAATAGAATTAAAGGGAACCTGTCACCCCCAAAATGGAAGATGAGCTAAGCCCACCAGCATCAGGGGCTTATCTACAGCATTCTGTAATGCTGTAGATAAGCCCCCAATGTAACCTGAAAGGTAAGAAAAAGAGGTTAGATTATACTCACCCAGGGGCGGTCCCGGTTCTGTTAGGGTCCGATGGGAGTTGCAGTCCGGTCCAGGGCCTCCCATCTTCATAGGATGATGTCCTCTTCTTGTCTTCACGCTGCGGCTCCGGCGGATCCAGTCTGTTGTGAATTCTGTGATCAAGCTCCCTCCTGTGGTCATGAGTGGTACTGCGGCTTCTGAGTTTCCTTCCTCAGGTGATGAGGTTAAGTCGTTAGGTGCTGCTCTATTTAACTCCACCTAGTGCTTTGATCCTGGCCTCCAGTCAATGTTCTTGTATTGGTCTTGCTTCCTCCTGGATCGTTCCTGTGGCCTGTCTGCTCAGCATAAGCTAAGTTCTGCTTGTGTTACTTTTGTTGCTATATTTTCTGTCCAGCTTGCTTTTTTGGTTTTCCTTGCTTGCTGGAAGCTCTGAGACGCAGAGGGAGCACCTCCGTACCGTTAGTCGGTGCGGAGGGTCTTTTTGCCCCTCTGCGTGGTTGTTTGTAGGTTTTTGTGTTGACCGCAAAGCTATCTTTCCTATCCTCGGTCTATTCAGTAAGTCGGGCCTCACTTTGCTAAATCTATTTCATCTCTGTGTTTGTATTTTCATCTTAACTCACAGTCATTATATGTGGGGGGCTGCCTTTTCCTTTGGGGAATTTCTCTGAGGCAAGGTAGGCTTATTTTTCTATCTTCAGGACTAGCTAGTTTCTCAGGCTGTGCCGAGTTGCATAGGGAGCGTTAGGCGCAATCCACGGCTACCTTTAGTGTGGTTTGATTTAGGGATTGCGGTCAGCAGAGTTCCCACGTCTCAGAGCTCGTCCTATGTTTTGTGGTTTTTGTCAGGTCACTTGTGTGCTCTGAACTTCAAGGTCCATTGTGGTTCTGAATTACCTATTCATAACAGTACTGGAGGCCCAAAGTACTATGCTTCTCAATAGAGGGAAAAAAGAAGTTCTGAGACCATTTTTTTTTCTTTGCACTGTGTTTTGCCTTTTTTTTCCCCTAGACATTTGGGTGGTTCAGGACACAGGTGTGGTGATGGACATTAAAGGTCTGTCTTCATGTGTGGATCTTCTCACTGCAAGAGTACAAAATATTCAAGACTTTGTGGCTCAGAATTCTATGTTAGAACCAAGAATTCCTATTCCTGATTTGTTTTCTGGAGATAGAGCTAAATTTCTGAGTTTCAAAAATAATTGCAAACTGTTTCTGGCGTTGAAACCTCGCTCCTCTGGTGACCCAGTTCAACAAGTTAAGATCATTATTTCTTTATTACGTGGCGACCCTCAAGACTGGGCATTTTCCCTTGCGCCAGGAGATCCTGCATTATGTAATATTGATGCGTTTTTTCTGGCGCTCGGATTACTGTACGATGAACCTAATTCAGTGGATCAGGCAGAGAAATATTTGCTGGCTCTGTGTCAGGGTCAGGATGAGATAGAGATTTATTGTCAGAAGTTTAGGAAGTGGTCTGTGCTCACTCAATGGAATGAATGTGCTTTGGCAGCAATCTTCAGAAAGGGTCTCTCTGAAGCCCTTAAGGATGTCATGGTGGGATTTCCTATGCCTGCTGGTCTGAATGAGTCTATGTCTTTGGCCATTCAGATCGGTCGACGCCTGCGTGAGCGTAAATCTGTGCACCATTTGGCGGTATTATCTGACCATAAACCTGAGCCTATGCAGTGCGATAGGACTTTGACCAGAGCTGAAAGGCAAGAACACAGACGTCAGAATGGGCTGTGTTTCTACTGTGGTGATTCCACTCATGCTATCTCCGATTGTCCTAAGCGCACTAAGCGGTTCGCTAAGTCTGCCACCATTGGTACGGTACAGTCGAAATTTCTTTTGTCCGTTACTTTGATCTGCTCTTTGTCTTCCTATTCTGTCATGGCATTTGTGGATTCAGGCGCTGCCCTGAATTTGATGGACTTGGAGTTTGCTAGGTGCTGTGGGTTTGTCTTGGAGCCCTTGCAGTGTCTTATTCCATTGAGAGGAATTGATGCTACGCCTTTGGCCAAGAATAAGCCTCAGTATTGGACCCAGCTGACCATGTGCATGGCTCCTGCGCACCAGGAGGATATTCGCTTTCTGGTGTTGCAAAATCTGCATGATGTGGTCGTGTTGGGGTTGCCATGGCTACAAGTCCATAACCCAGTATTAGATTGGAAATCAATGTCTGTGTCCAGCTGGGGTTGTCAGGGGGGTACATGGTGATGTTTCATTTCTGTCTATCTCATCATCCACCCCTTCTGAGGTCCCAGAGTTCTTGTCTGATTACCGGGATGTATTCGATGAGCCCAAGTCCAATGCCCTACCTCCGCATAGGGATTGTGATTGTGCTATCGAGTTGATTCCTGGTAGTAAGTTTCCTAAGGGTCGACTGTTTAATTTATCTGTACCTGAGCACGCCGCTATGCGGGGTTATGTAAAAGAATCCTTGGAGAAGGGTCATATTCGGCCGTCGTCATCGCCATTGGGAGCAGGGTTCTTTTTTGTGGCCAAGAAGGATGGTTCGCTGAGACCTTGTATTGATTACCGCCTTCTAAATAAAATCACGGTCAAATTTCAGTACCCCTTGCCGCTGCTATCTGATTTGTTTGCTTGGATTAAGGGGGCTAGTTGGTTCACCAAGATAGATCTTCGTGGTGCATATAATCTTGTGCGTATTAAACGGGGCGATGAATGGAAAACTGCATTTAATACGCCTGAGGGCCATTTTGAGTACCTAGTTATGCCATTCGGACTTGCCAATGCTCCATCAGTATTTCAGTCCTTATGCATGACATCTTCCGAGAGTACCTGGATAAATTCCTGATTGTATACTTGGATGATATTTTGGTCTTCTCGGATGATTGGGAGTCTCATGTGAAGCAGGTCAGAATGGTGTTCCAGGTCCTGCGTGCTAATTCTTTGTTTGTGAAGGGATCAAAGTGTCTCTTTGGTGTTCAGAAGGTTTCATTTTTGGGGTTCATTTTTTCCCCTTCTACCATCGAGATGGACCCTGTTAAGGTCCAGGCCATTTATGATTGGACTCAGCCGACATCTCTGAAGAGTCTGCAAAAGTTCCTTGGCTTTGCTAATTTTTATCGTCGCTTCATCTGTAATTTTTCTAGTATTGCTAAACCATTGACCGATTTGACCAAGAAGGGTGCTGATGTGGTCAATTGGTCTTCTGCTGCTGTGGAAGCTTTTCAAGAGTTAAAGCGTCGTTTTTCTTCTGCCCCTGTGTTGTGTCAACCAGATGTTTCGCTTCCGTTCCAGGTTGAGGTTGATGCTTCTGAAATTGGAGCGGGGGCTGTTTTGTCGCAAAGAGGTGCTGATTGCTCGGTGATGAAGCCATGCGCCTTCTTTTCCAGGAAGTTTTCGCCTGCTGAGCGAAATTATGATGTTGGCAATCGAGAGTTGCTGGCCATGAAGTGGGCATTCGAGGAGTGGTGTCATTGGCTTGAAGGAGCTAAGCATCGCGTGGTGGTCTTGACTGATCACAAGAACTTGACTTATCTCGAGTCTGCCAAACGGTTGAATCCTAGACAGGCTCGTTGGTCGCTGTTTTTCTCCCGTTTTGACTTTGTGGTTTCGTACCTTCCGGGCTCTAAAAATGTGAAGGCGGATGCCCTGTCTAGGAGTTTTGTGCCCGACTCTCCGGGTTTGCCTGAGCCGGCGGGTATTCTCAAAGAGGGAGTAATTGTGTCTGCCATCTCCTCTGATTTGCGGCGGGTGCTGCAAAAATTTCAGGCTAATAAACCTGATCGTTGCCCAGCAGAGAAACTGTTTGTCCCTGATAGGTGGACGAATAAAGTTATCTCTGAGGTTCATTGTTCGGTGTTGGCTGGTCATCCTGGAATCTTTGGTACCAGAGATTTGGTGGCTAGATCCTTTTGGTGGCCGTCTCTGTCGCGGGATGTGCGTTCTTTTGTGCAGTCCTGTGGGATTTGTGCTCGGGCTAAGCCCTGCTATTCTCGTGCCAGTGGGTTGCTTTTGCCCTTGCCGATCCCGAAGAGGCCTTGGACACATATCTCTATGGATTTTATTTCGGATCTCCCCGTCTCTCAAAAAATGTCGGTCATTTGGGTAGTTTGTGATCGCTTCTCTAAGATGATCCATTTGGTACCCTTGTCTAAATTACCTTCCTCCTCTGATTTGGTGCCATTGTTCTTCCAGCATGTGGTTCGTTTACATGGCATTCCAGAGAACATCGTTTCTGACAGAGGTTCCCAGTTTGTTTCGAGGTTTTGGTGAGCCTTTTGTGGTAGGATGGGCATTGACCTATCCTTTTCCTCGGCTTTCCATCCTCAGACTAATGGCCAGACTGAACGAACCAATCAGACCTTGGAAACATATCTGAGATGTTTTGTTTCTGCTGATCAGGATGATTGGGTGTCCTTTTTGCCGTTGGCTGAGTTCGCTCTTAATAATCGGGCCAGCTCGGCTACCTTGGCTTCACCATTTTTCTGCAATTCTGGGTTCCATCCTCGTTTCTCTTCAGGGCAGGTTGAGTCTTCGGACTGTCCTGGTGTGGATACTGTGGTGGACAGGTTGCAGCGGATTTGGACTCATGTAGTGGACAATTTGACCTTGTCCCAGGAGAAGGCTCAATGTTTCGCTAATCGCAGACGCTGTGTGGGTCCCCGACTTTGTGTTGGGGATTTGGTTTGGTTGTCATCTCGTTATATTCCTATGAAGGTTTCCTCTCCTAAGTTTAAGCCTCGTTTCATTGGTCCGTATAGGATTTCTGAGGTTCTTAATCCTGTGTCTTTTCGTTTGACCCTTCCAGATTCTTTTTCCATCCATAACGTATTCCATAGGTCATTGTTGCGGAGATACGTGGCGCCTGTGGTTCCATCTGTTGATCCTCCTGCCCCGGTTTTGGTGGAGGGGGAGTTGGAGTATATAGTGGAGAAGATTTTGGATTCTCGTGTTTCGAGACGGAAACTCCAGTATCTGGTTAAGTGGAAGGGTTATGGTCAGGAAGATAATTCCTGGGTCTTTGCCTCTGATGTCCATGCTGCCGATCTTGTTCGTGCCTTTCATATGGCTCATCCTGGTCGGCCTGGGGGCTCTGGTGAGGGTTCGGTGACCCCTCCTCAAGGGGGGATACTGTTGTGAATTCTGTGATCAAGCTCCCTCTTGTGGTCATGAGTGGTACTGCGGCTTCTGAGTTTCCTTCCTCAGGTGATGAGGTTAAGTCGTTAGGTGCTGCTCTATTTAACTCCACCTAGTGCTTTGATCCTGGCCTCCAGTCAATGTTCTTGTATTGGTCTTGCTTCCTCCTGGATCGTTCCTGTGGCCTGTCTGCTCAGCATAAGCTAAGTTCTGCTTGTGTTACTTTTGTTGCTATATTTTCTGTCCAGCTTGCTTTTTTGGTTTTCCTTGCTTGCTGGAAGCTCTGAGACGCAGAGGGAGCACCTCCGTACCGTTAGTCGGTGCGGAGGGTCTTTTTGCCCCTCTGCGTGGTTGTTTGTAGGTTTTTGTGTTGACCGCAAAGCTATCTTTCCTATCCTCGGTCTATTCAGTAAGTCGGGCCTCACTTTGCTAAATCTATTTCATCTCTGTGTTTGTATTTTCATCTTAACTCACAGTCATTATATGTGGGGGGCTGCCTTTTCCTTTGGGGAATTTCTCTGAGGCAAGGTAGGCTTATTTTTCTATCTTCAGGACTAGCTAGTTTCTCAGGCTGTGCCGAGTTGCATAGGGAGCGTTAGGCGCAATCCACAGCTACCTTTAGTGTGGTTTGATAGGTTTAGGGATTGCGGTCAGCAGAGTTCCCACGTCTCAGAGCTCGTCCTATGTTTTGTGGTTTTTGTCAGGTCACTTGTGTGCTCTGAACTTCAAGGTCCATTGTGGTTCTGAATTACCTATTCATAACAGTACTGGAGGCCCAAAGTACTATGCTTCTCAATAGAGGGAAAAAAGAAGTTCTGAGACCATTTTTTTTTCTTTGCACTGTGTTTTGCCTTTTTTTCCCCCTAGACATTTGGGTGGTTCAGGACACAGGTGTGGTGATGGACATTAAAGGTCTGTCTTCATGTGTGGATCTTCTCACTGCAAGAGTACAAAATATTCAAGACTTTGTGGCTCAGAATTCTATGTTAGAACCAAGAATTCCTATTCCTGATTTGTTTTCTGGAGATAGAGCTAAAGTCCTCTGTACGGTTTATGAATATATTGCTGGAGGAGGAAAAAAGTACTCTGGAAAGAAGAACTAAAACCCTACAGGATCTAATAGAGGAGGCTTTGAAACATAAGACGGACCCTGATTTTTCTAAGAGACGACCCTAAAAACATCAGTGGAAAAATATCAGATTAATCTGAAGGATCGGAAGCATAGACATTTCGTGAGAGATTTGGCAGATTTTAAAGAAAAAAGAGCATTTATATTCACGAAAGACACTAACCCCCCAGGGGATATCTCATCGTCTGACATTGATATCTCCGACATAGAGTCTAGATCCCTAGGGGCACGACCTAAAAACAACTATAGAGGGGGGGCAACCCTAGGAGGGGACATACCAGAAGATGGCAAGACAACGGCTAGAGGGGAAGGCGAAATCAAAGAAACACAGGTGGGCCGACACACGATGTAGATGGGGTACCCACATCACAACCTTCTTCCTCGTCCTCAGTCTCTTTTTTAGAGAACAGGGACCTTCTACCATACTCCCTGAGAACCAGAGTACAAACGGGCCAAAAAAGATAAGTTTTACAAGTGATAAAGAGCATATCATCAATCTCTCCTCTCATGTTCTGTCTCCAGCTGAAAAATCGGTCTTAGCCTCAGGCACGTCGTTCGGGCCAACCACCAGATTTGATTGTTTTTCTTGGGCCAAGGATATTGACCTCTTTTTGAGGACATTTAAATGGAGAAAATTCTTTATCAATAATGGTACTAACAGATGTGTACAGTTAGGCATCTCCCCAGACTCCTTATCGGATCTGAACCTCTTAGCAGAATTGTATGAGGAAGGTGCAAGAGGTATAGGAGAGGGCCCCTTTTCTGCATTAAAAAATAAGAGTACCCGGATGCCACCATTAGGGGATTATAGGAATATTGACATCTTTTCCAAATTGGTTATGGATGAAATAAAAAAGATTAATCCAAGGAAGAGGTACACTGACCCCAATCTGGCCTCCTTTGAAATGGAAGCCCTCAAAGCTCTTGAAAAAAACACCAATATCACGATTAAACAATCTGATAAGGGTGGAAATGTAGTTATCCTTGACACTGACCAATATGTTACACTCTGCAAATCGATATTGTCTGACCCCACAACCTATGAGGTTTTGAGAAATGACCCAACGGCAACATACTCTGAGACATTGTTGGGTATCTTGACGGAAGCCTTAGATGGCCGCCTAATATCAAAAAATGAATTTGACTTTATGTTCCCGAGGTTTCCCACCATTGCTACATTTCATTCACTCCCAAAGATTCACAAAGGGTACACCCCTTTGAAGGGCCTCCCCATAGTATCGGGCATTGATGCACTCTGCCAGAATGTTAGTGTCTATTTGGACCACATATTACGTACGCCCCTTTGTTGCGGCTTTGCCATCGTACCTTAGGGATACTACTGATCTATTGAATAAAATCGAAGGTATACGTATTGATTCAGATACCATCATTGCATCTATTGATGTTGAATCTTTGTACAGTAGTATCCCCCATAACAAGGGTATTCAAGCGACTGAGCACTTCTTAAAAACTAGGGGCACTCATCTTCGGGCCCCTAACAGGTTGGTGGTCAATCTATTGCAGTTCATTCTTGAACACAACTATTTTTTGTTTGGCGGTAAATTCTACCACCAGCTCAGGGGCACAGCTATGGGGAGCCCTTGTGCCCCCACTTATGCTAATCTGCTCCTGGGCTGGTTGGAGGATACCATTATTTTTCAGGACGAGGATGTCACATGGTGCCCAAGAATTTTATTCTGGGGGCGCTACATTGATGACATCCTCGTCCTGTGGTCTGGAGATGGTCCTTCCTTCGAGAGCTTTGTCTCACACCTCAACACAAATGATCTGGGCCTTAAATTTACGTGTGAGGTGGGGGGTGACAGAATCCCCTTTCTTGATTTATTTTTATCAAGATGTCCTGATGGGCATCTGGGTACATCAATTTTTCGGAAGCCCACAGCATCAAACAGCTTGCTGCGTTGGGAGAGTTATCATCCCCTTAACCTTAAGAAAGGGATCCCTAAGGGACAATTTTTAAGATTGAGGAGAAATTGTTCGTCCCTGGGGGATTTTGTGTCTAAGGCCAATAACCTCAAAAAAAGATTTAGAGACCGTGGGTATCCATCATAGATCATTGATGAGGGGTGTAGACAGGCGACCGCCTGTAATCAAACTGAACTCCTTATACCAAGGGCTCGTGATGAAGGTAACGAAATAACACGACTTATTGGAACATATGATGACCAAAACCACAAGGTCATGGGGATCCTCAAAAGGTTCTGGGGTATTCTTAAAGCAGACCCTGACATAGGCAGTATAATTTCACCTCAACCCTCCGTGACGTTCAGAAAAGGGAGATCTGTCCGTGACTTTGTATCACACAGCCATTTTAGCCCACCAAAACCAGTGGGTACCTGGCTTGATCGCCGGGAACAGGGAACGTTTAGATGTGGCTCATGCAAGTTCTGCAAATTTATTACAACTAGCAATACCTTTACCAGCGTCGTCACAGGTAGAACTTTCTATAATAGATCTTTTGCCAATTGCAAAACAATAGGGGTCGTCTACCTGTGAATGTGTACATGCCCTCTAAACTACATAGGCAAAACAAAAAGACAATTTAAAGTGAGGATAGGGGAACACATCGGAGATATCACACATCAGCGTGACACCCTGGTGGCACGCCATGTCAATGAATTTCATGCTGGCGATGTGAGATCTATCTCATTCAAAGCCATTGAGACGGTTCCTCAATCTGAGAGACAGGGCAACTGGGACAGAGAGATTATCCAGAGGGAGACTAGATGGATTTTTTTAATGGAATCTGTCAGTCCTGGGGGGCTTAATGAGCAATTAAATTTTGGGTGTTTTATCTAAATCTGGTTATTCCGTACAGGATTTTGTCTTGCCAACGTTATATTGGTCCGTACAGACCATGACGCCATTTATTGATTTGTCAATCAAGATAGAGTGACTCTTGCTATCTTTTAGAATACTTTTGGACTATTTATTTCACTGTGCATACGCGGTTCTCGCTAGGGTTGAGCGAAACGGATCGTTCATTTTCAAAAGTCGCCGACTTTTGGCAAAGTCGGGTTTCATGAAACCCGACCCGATCCCTGTGTGGGGTCGGCCATGCGGTACGCGACTTTCGCGCCAAAGTCGCGTTTCGTATGACGCGCTTGGCGCCATTTTTTCAGCCAATGAAGGAGCGTGGGCAGAGTGATGACATAGGTCTTAGGGGCGTGGACGCCTATCGTCATCTTGTCGATTGTGCGCAGTAGCGATTTGCAATGTGTAACACCAGCTTTTCTGTTCAGGGACGGAGGAGAGAGAGAGAGAGAGAGAGTGAGAGTGAGAGAGAGAAATAAATAAATAAAAATAAAACAAAAATTAAAAAAAAATAAAAAATTCCCATTGACTTTGCATTGGGTTTCGTGTTTCGGTCGATCCCCGTGTTTTCGCCATAATCGGCCTATTTCACTCATAGTTACATAGTTATTAAGGTCGAAGGAAGACTATAAGTCCATCTAGTTCAACCCATAGCCTAACCTAACATGCCCTAACATGTTGATCCAGAGGAAGGCAAAAAAAAACCATGTGGCAAAGAGTAAGCTCCACATTGGGGAAAAAAATTCCTTCCCGACTCCACATACGGCAATCAGACTAGTTCCCTGGATCAACGCCCTATCAAGGAATCTAGTGTATATACCCTGTAACATTATACTTTTCCAGAAAGGTATCCAGTCCCCTCTTAAATTTAAGTAATGAATCACTCATTACAACATCATACGGCAGAGAGTTCCATAGTCTCACTGCTCTTACAGTAAAGAATCCACGTCTGTTATTATGCTTAAACCTTTTTTCCTCCAAACGCAGAGGATGCCCCCTTGTCCCTGTTTCAGGTCTATGATTAAAAAGATCATCAGAAAGGTCTTTGTACTGTCCCCTCATATACAGAATTTATACATTAAAAAAAGATCACCCCTTAGTCTTCGTTTTTCCAAACTAAATAGCCCCAAGTGTAATAACCTATCTAGGTATTGCAGACCCCCCAGTCCTCTAATAACCTTGGTCGCTCTTCTCTGCACCCGCTCTAGTTCAGCTACAGTATGTCTTTCTTATACACCGGAGACCAGAACTGTGCACAGTATTCTAAGTGTGGTCGAACTAGTGACTTGTATAGAGGTAAAATTATGTTCTCCTCATGAGCATCTATGCCTCTTTTAATGCATCCCATTATTTTGTTTGCCTTTGTAGCAGCTGCCTGACACTGGCCACTGAATATGAGTTTGTCATCCACCCACACACCCAGGTCTTTTTCATTGACGGTTTTGCCCAGAGTTTTAGAATTAAGCACATAATTACACATCTTATTACTTCTACCCAAGTGCATGACCTTACATTTATCCCCATTAAAGCTCATTTGCCATTTATCAGCCCAAGCTTCTAGTTTACATAAATCATCCTGTAATATAAAATTGTCCTCCTCTGTATTAATTACCCTGCAGAGTTTAGTGTCCTCTGCAAATATTGAAATTCTACTCTGAATGCCCCCTACAAGGTCATTAATAAATATGTTAAAAAGAAGAGGGCCCAATACTGACCCCTGTGGTACCCCACTGCTAACCGCGACCCAGTCCGAGTGTGCTCCATTAATAACCACCCTTTGTTTCCTATCCCTGAGCCAGCTCTCAACCCACTTACACATATTTTCCCCTATCCCCATTATTCTCATTTTATATATCAACCTTTTGTGTGGCACCGTATCAAAAGCTTTTGAAAAGTCCATATACACTACATCCACTGGGTTCCCTTGGTCCAATCCAAAACTTACCTCTTCATAGAAACTGATCAAATTAGTCTGACATGAACGGTCCCTAGTAAACCCGTGCTGATACTGGGTCATGAGGTTATTCCTCTTCAGATACTCCAGTATAGCGTCCCTTAGAATGCCCTCCAGGATTTTACCCACAGTAGAGGTTAAGCTTACTGGCCGATAATTTCCGAGTTCAGTTTTTGTCCCCTTTTTGAATATTGGCACCACATTTGCTATACGCCAGTCCTGTGGTACAGACCCTGTTATTATGGAGTCTCTAAAGATTAAAAATAATGGTCTATCAATAACTGTACTTAATTCCTGCAGTACTCGAGGGTGTATCCCATCCGGGCCCGGAGATTTGTCAATTTTAGTGATTTTTAGACGCCGCTGCACTTCCTGCTGGGTTAAGCCGGTGACATTTAATTGGGAATTTTTATCACTAGTCATTTTGTCTGCCATGGGATTTTCTTGTGTAAATACTGATGAAAAAAAGTCATTTAGCATATTGGCTTTTTCCTCATCCTCATCCACCATTTCACCCAGACTCGACTTTAGAGATAGTCGGGTTTCGTGAAACCCGACTCGACCCTAAAAAGTAAAAGTCGCTCTACCCTAATTCTCGCTATATTGTGGTTACATTATGGCAGTGGTTCTCCTGTATGGGCTCCTGTCAGTTATATATTAGTGATGATTTTAGAATGTGGTTCATCCTAGCGTCATATTGCTCTGGCTGCTCTGTACATATGCCTGCATGCTGTAGGTCCCGTGGACTTATCACCATGGCCTTATTACCAGGGCCTTATTTTTCAGTCGCCCGGCCCAGATTGCTGTGGTCAGAGATTTTTTCTGTTTTCTAACTAAATGCTGGGTCATGTTGGCACCACTCTATTTTGCATAGTGGCTTATCGCGCACGGCATGAGCATATGTGACCTAAACGCCTTTTTCTTTCTCCATCTGCGCTGCATTACGGTGTGTAAGGAGAAATGTGGGCGTGCGCGCTAAAATATCCTCATATACTGGCGCTACTATGTGCGCTATGAGTTACTGCGCAGAAATTACCTTGGGCATGCGCAGTACTGTGCTCACTGTGGTCACTGGCCAGTATATGCGGAGTACGGCACTGCGTAAGGAGTATTTGGGGCATGCGCACTATCTGCGCTTCAGACACACACCACTAGTGATGTACTTACTCCCGGGCTCAATGCATACACCGGCGCTACGATTGGCGCAAGGAGTCATTACGCAGTAAATTGTTTTGGGCATGGGCAATATTGTGCACGGCTTAGCCACTGGTGCCCTTACCTGCGCAATATGGCACTGCGCAGGGAGTATTTTGGGCATGCGCACTAGTTGCGCTTCAGACGCACTCCGGTAGTGGTGTATTCACTTCCGGGTTCAATACATTTATACCGCGGGGACGCTCTCATGGCCACAGCTTTCTCTGGACCGCGTGCAGCGCCCACATCGCCCGCTGCTTATGCCTATGATCGGCATTCCCCTGATGAGCCCCTCTGGACCTCCTTATGGGGCGAAACGCATCGGGATGAGACATTCTTCTCCTTGAAATAAGTGCACTGAAATTACACACATGTGCTGCTGGGCTGGCGCCTTGTCATTATACCATATGAATACTATGTTGGCCATTAAGCACAATGTTAACATTATTTGAGTACCTGCTTATCACTGTGTAGAGTACATACCAGTTCTGGTAGGGAGGCTATTTTTACTGATTAATCATATCCCTGGCAATGGTGCCTCTATATGCTAGAAACATTATTTTGTCTGGTGAGGATGCCATCCGGTTTTTTGATTAGGTGACCATTTGGGCATTTCCTTTTTTTTGTTCTCTGGCATTGATGCCATCTTAGTATGTATCTGCAAATTATTTTTATCTGGCGAGGATGCCCTTATATGTGAACCTATCAGCTCTCATGATCCGGTGATTGATACTCTGTTCCCACATTCTTTTCTGGCGTTGATGCCACCAAGTATCTTTATGATTATATCTCTGGCGAGGATGCCCCTCATTACATTTGAATAAATTTATTATTTTTTTCTGGCGGTGATGCCATTAGGTAATAAGATTGAGTAACTAACACTCATTTCTATGGCAAATCTGGTCCATACATGAGTTATTACCATATGAGATGCGTTCCAACGAGCATTCTTTTGTGTGGGTATGCCCTTGACATTATGGCAGTAATGCCAATACTTTTAGGTGTGACTAAGTCTTTATAGCATTGTTTCAACTTTGTCATCTATACAAGTCGTACTGTCTCGAAAGGGCATTACGATGGTGCATAATCAAATATTATATGGAGGGGCCTGAGGCCTTATTGATGTCCTTAATACTAAAGTGAATATACTTGGGACACTTTGGGTATTATATTACTGATACGTTGGTCTCTCCTCTGTAGTGCTTGCACACTATACAATAGGAGGCGAGCATTTTGTTGATAATTGAACACAACAGTATTATAAATCTTTCTAAGCACCATAATTCATCTTCAGCTCACGCTATACGCCAGAGTTAATTGAATATAAGCTTACTTGTGCTATCTTTGCACCAATAGCCAGCATTTAGCAGCACTGTTAGTGTACATTATCACACTTTTTTCTTTTCTTTTTTTGTGGTGTTATTTTTGGTGGTGGCTTTTTGCTAGGGATACCTGCTAGGGTCTTTAGGGTCAGTCCACGTTGAGTGGGGCGCCATATCGTATCCCAGGGTGCCAACCTCCGCTGTCAGGAAGGGAGTCCTTTAGGGATAGGCACGTCTATCTTCCCTAGCCCTTTCCGATATATATAATTTTTTTTCCGGTATTATACATCAGAGACCATAGATCCTGCAGGTTTTCTACTATTGGTCTATATGGTATTATCGTTTTTTGGTTTTAATCATTACATTAAAACATATTTTTTAGGTCTTTGTCAGTTCTTTTTGGTTTTTGCGCTTTCCTTAATAGGGCTAAGGTCTTGTATCAAAGGTTTCCGCAGAGAGGGTATCCAAAGAAACTGGTCTGTGATGCATTTCTGAAATCCAAAACCCTTACTCAAATGGATTGTATTAATAGAATTAAAGGGAACCTGTCACCCCCAAAATGGAAGATGAGCTAAGCCCACCAGCATCAGGGGCTTATCTACAGCATTCTGTAATGCTGTAGATAAGCCCCCAATGTAACTTGAAAGGTAAGAAAAAGAGGTTAGATTATACTCACCCAGGGGCGGTCCCGGTTCCGTTAGGGTCCGATGGGAGTTGCGGTCCGGTCCAGGGCCTCCCATCTTCATAGGATGACGTCCTCTTCTTGTCTTCACACTGCAGCTCCGGCGCAGGCGTACTTTGTCTGCCCTGTTGAGGGCAGAGCAAAGAACTGCAGTGCGCAGGCGCCCATTGAGGAAGCGCTGTCAGGGTGAGAGGACGAGGCATTTGGAACCCTTGCACTTAGCACTTTAGAGGTATTTTATCATCTTTCACCCTCACCATTTAAATCATCACATGTCAACATGATTGTGGCAAAACGTTCATTACAAGATATATATGAGCCCTTTGTGGCCATGTGTTCTGTTCCTTGCATTTGTTCTATGGTATCCACTTTAGACTTTTTCAACTTAATGTGAATATTTATGTTTTGCACTATGCACTTTATGGCTCATTCACTTACTGATTGATATTATTATGGTGTTTGGATACATATATACCATCCTTGATTGAAGATTGCTATTTCACTATTTTGAGTATTATATTAGTATGCTCTATGCTTTACATTTTGGCGGTTCCATGTCTTCATCGTCTTTCAATTCCTATTGCTTGGTTCATGCATTTCATTTTGTTATTTTAAAATTTAATAAAGACTGATTTTTAAACTTTATACTTGCGATTTATCATCTTTCCTCATATTGGTTTTTTGAGGATGTGTATAGAAAACATATATTTCCATGTGTTATCAACGTGTTCACACACTCCCATGGGTAATGATAGAAGGAAAGGACTTACAAAAAGAGATGTCATTCCTGCACTCAGACGATACAGACTAAGGAAGTCCCTAACCACACAACTACAAAACACCTCCTTGGACCTGGCTCTCTAAAAGGCCATGAAGAGGTTTCCAATACCAGTACCACCTGAGGAACCGATGGAGAGGCTGCAAAGAGAAAGCAGGGCGTGCAGGGAGACACAAGAACTCAGGGTAAGAGGCTAAACATGTTCACACAGTATAGATAGGGAAAAATACAGAGAAACAAAAAATTAACAGACAAAGTGAAAAAATTCACAGACCCCCAAACCTAAAAGAAAGGGAAGAGTGCTGGGGAGGAAAGCTCATGGCTTCTTCTTCAGGAAGTTTCCACACAAAGATGTCTTTGTGTGGAAACTTCCTGAAGAAGAAGCCATGAGCTTCGAAACGAGTTGAATAAACCACCCGAACACCTACAATTATATCTGGATCCATTATTTGTCGCAGCAGCGCGGATTTAATCCACATTCATCCATTTTAACGGTTCTAAGTGGTCGCAGCGCCGACCTGTGGATCTGCAGCAGTTGACAAACTACATGCCTGTACTGTGAACCACCAGGTGAGCAGTTCTCTCACAATTTATTAGAAGCAATCCTGGGGATAAGACCCTATTTGCGTTTTTTTTGTCTCCTATTTTTCTATACTAATGTACATGAGGCTGAAGCACTATCTGTATGCAGCGCCCCAGAGACCTGGTCGTTGCAGTATAGCGCTCTGCCACTAAGGGGAGCAGCGGTACGTCTGATGGCACTAAGGAGTTCTCCTGACCAGGTATCACTAGAACACACTACACTTCACACTCCGGTCACTAGGGGGAGAAAAAGGCTTTATTTATTGGGCCACTCCTCACACTGGTAAAACTAGGGGCTGGGGAGGAAGTTAGAAGCTGACTGGGTTGGAACCAAGCAACATCCCGTGGCAGGGGGTGGTTCGGGGAGAAGACACAGGGGGGTCCCTGTCAGGCGTGGGAACCTGGCAGGTGCCTAGCGAACAGAATAGAACGTAACGGAACCGCGCCTGCACACCTTGCGGCGGTATCCTAAGAGAGAGACAAGAAGGGAAGAATATTGTGGAACAGTGTAAACAAGATCAGCACAAAGGAGAGCCAGTAAGAGTCGTGCCGAGAGAGAAAGGCAACATCTTACTGAGGCGCATAGTCGGTGGCCGGATCACCGTAGGAGTAACTGACTCCAGGCCTTACTTCAAATTCCGCTGGACAGTTGATTATAGGTTGGCTGTCTACCTTTTACACCTACAAAGACATAGGGGGCAACATTGGGAGAGGGGCATCTCTAGGGTCTCGGAAGGCCTCCAAGCCTTCCCGTCAAACGGGTGGCGTCCTAGCCAAAATATATCTGGGGGACATTAGAAACTAGCAACATATGGAACCAAAGAACGAGAGAGAGAGAGAAAGCTGTAGAGAACGAACAAAGGGGAACAGCAGTTGTGAGGACTATTCCGAATGCTCAGCAGGGTAGGACTATAACACACAGGCGCTATTGGTAGGCAACGATTTCCATCTGCGAGGGAAACTCTGGACGTGCCCATCGGACCGGCCGGTCTCTGATAGCCCGGTTAAACGTGCTCTGGACTGAGTATATTGAAGCCTTCAGTAAAAAGGTAAAGAGACTGCAACCTTGTGTCCTCGTTATTGCCTGCACCTCACACCATCACCATCTACCTTACTGGGAAGCCCTGGGGATATACTTCACCTGTGGGAAGGTACACCATCCAGCTGCCATTCCATCACCCCAGTGGACCCCACAGCAGCGTCGGTCACCCTGACCGAATACCACAGGTGGCGTCACGAACCCCTGACAGACTGTACTACCACCTTCATTGGACGCCCCTTAGCAGGGTCACGACCGGGTCCAGCCACCGTGACAACCGCAGAACCGAAGGAGAAGGGACCGGTACCGAGTGACTTGTGGCCCTGTGTCTAGGGGTGCTCCATGTAGACCTGACATCTCTGTCACTCCAGCTCTATTCCCCACCCAATACTGTTTCCTCCTGCTTGACTGGCAGCCTCTATGCTGTTTGACTTCAGGCAAAGGAGTTATCAGTCAAGCAGTAGGAGGAGGCACTGGGTAGAGAATAGAGCTGGAGTGACAGAGGCTTCAGATCTACAAAGAGCTCTTGAGCCTCATTTGCTAATTAATTCAAACCCTGATTTCTCAGTAAATGGAGGAACACACTGGCCAAGTAAAGGTATTGCTGGACTTGTCTTTGAAAGAGTTACATGCACAAACAAATAGTTTGAAGGGGAAATTGAAATCCTGCTCACAGATTTTCATTAAGGTTACATTAAAAAGATAGAAAAAGCATATGATATTTTATGGTGCATTTTGAGTAATTTTAACTCCGCTTAAGACAAAAACAATTTTGGAGTTTCTTTATACCTGGCATTGGATCCGAAAACTTGATTGTAATGTCTTTTTCTATGACCTAAAGAAAAATGTAACCTCAAACCTATAAACTGTGAACTGCGCAGTAATTGTATCAGTTCTGTCCTGCAGAGATCTGATTCCCTGACCTATCACCTGCCAGCAGGGAATACATCAGGTGACTCCACCTTCCATTCCTGACCTGATCTTAGGTACTTAGTAGCTCTGTCTGTTGTTCCTGTATTGGCTTATTCCTGTTTTATCTGACGTGTTATTGACCCGGCTTGTCTTCTCATTTATTCTGATCTATCTGATCTTCACCTTGGCATACAAATTCAGAACCTGGGCTGCCTGCCTCAACCTCAAACTGTCTGACCTCCATTTGTCTCGCCCACCTGTACCACGTCCACGAGTCTCTGACCCTCCGGTCAGCTGCTGCAGTGGTACTTGGTGTCTACCAGAGGCCCAACCTATCCTCGCCATCAGAGGCTCTAGTCAATACCTGGTAGACACTTAGTCACGCCCTTCCAGGGTAAGCCAAGCCTGTGGAGCAGGGGTTCTACACCCACCAGTGTTACAGACCCCTTTAATCTGAATGTTATGGGGGTCTCAGCAACCAGACCCTAACAGATCATATTGTAATGATATGGATGGAAACACTTCAAATAGTTTTAAAAAATGCTTTAAGTTCATTTGTTCCTTTTCAGTAATTTCATCCCTTCACTGAGAAACTAACATATATGACTATATATACCCTCATGAAGACTAAATAAACGAGAACTAATGGAAAGGACACGCGAAAACAGCATTGTCTCTGGATAATTTGCCTGCTGGCTTCAGGAAACAAAAAACCTTTAAGGCATAATAATAGAAAATGAACTAGGCAAAGGCAGAGACATATATTAACCTCTCAATGTCACGTCTGCTATACACAATAGTGTTGCTGAGAGGTCTGCAGAGGGTGATACGGGGAGAGACAGTGACCAAACAGGAAATAGTGATACCAATGCGTTATTTATATCTATAGAGACAATGTAATTGGAATTTATCTATTGTCTGTTGAGGTGAAAAGATCATATGTTGTTTTCAAGAGGGGAGCTTGGCTGACAGATGACTCTGGTCATTAGCACAATGCCTTTCTTGGAAATGACCAATGCAAAAGTCACTCTGCACTTGGTGGCATACATAGACATCAGCAAAAGTCCTAATTGGCCCTCCCTTGCCAACACACCCAAAAACATATTTGGCAGAGTAGATGGTGTCACACCTCCCAAATTTTAAAAAGCAGGTAGAGGGACATGTATTGTGGTAAATACACAGTGTTATCACCCACTAATACACCCATTTCACGCCCCTTATACAATGTGATGCCTTAACCCCCTCAATAAAGCATCATATGCTGGCAGTCATTTCCCCCTACAATTTCATCCCATAGTCTACCCCAGTATGCACATTATGATGACCCCAAAGTGCACCCAACAAAGTATAATTCCGCCACAGTGCACCCATACATTATGATGATGCCACCATGACCCCAACACAATATAATGTCCCCACAGTGACCATGAACATGGTATAATACCTCCCACAAGCCCCTAACACAGTATAATGCCTTCCACAACCCCCAACACAGTATACTGCCTCCCAAAACTACCAACACTGTATAATACCTCCAACAAACCCCACCAATATTGTAAATTAACACCCACAGCATGATGCCCTTCAAGTGCCCCCTATACAGTATCCATAAAGTGCCCCACACATGTGAGGAGGCGGCAGGTCCCCTTAATTGCGCCTTCTTCTCTGTGTGGCCTTGTGCGCTTTGTGTAAAATATGTTATACACTGTGTACATGTTATAACTTATGTATGGTTTCACTGTAAATGCCATATAATTCAATTGAACTGCCTCATATTGATGTGATGTACAGTGCCTTGCGGAAGTATTCGGCCCCCTGGAACTTTTCAACCTTTTCCCACATATCATAATATAAAGATACCAAATTTAATTTTTTTGTGAAGAATCAACAAGTGGAACACAATTGTGAAGTTGAATGAGATTTATTGGTTATTTTAAATTTTTGTGGAAATTCAAAGACTGAAAAGTGGGGCGTGCAATGTTATTCGGCCCCTTTACTTTCAGTGCAGCAAACTCATTCCAGATGTTCATTGTGGATCTCTGAATGATCCAATGTTGTCCTAAATGCCTAATGATGATAAAAATAATCCACGTGTGTGTAATCAAGTGTCCGTATAAATGCACCTACTCTGTGATAGTCTCAGGGTTCTGTTTGAAGAACAGAGAGCATCATGAAGACCAAGGAACACAACAGGCAGGTCCGTGATACTGTTGTGGAGAAGTTTAAAGCTGGATTTGGATACAAAATGATTTCCAAAACTTTAAACATCCCAAGAAGCACTGTGCAAGCACTGTGCAAGCACTGTGCAAGCGATCATATTGAAATGGAAGGAGTATCATACCACTGCAAATCTACCAAGACCTGGCCGTCCCTCTAAACTTTCATCTCAAACAAGGAGAAGACTGATCAGAGATGCAGCCAAGAGGCCCATGATCACTCTGGATGAACTGCAGAGATCTACAGCTGAAGTGGGACAGTCTGTCCATAGGACAACAATCAGTCGTACACTGCACAAATCTGGCCTTTATGGAAGAGTGGCAAGAAGAAAGCCATTTCTCAAAGATATCCATAAAAAGTGTCTTTTAAAGTTTGCAACAAGCCACCTGGGAGACACACCAAACATGTGGAAGAAGGTGCTCTGGTGATGAAACCAAAATCAAATTTTTTGGCAACAATGCCAAACAATATGTTTGGTGTAAAAGCAACTCAGCTCATCACCCTGAACACACCATCCCCATTGTCAAACATGGTGGTGGCAGCATCATGGTTTGGGCCTATTTTTCTTCAGCAGGGACAGGGAAGATGGTTAAAATTGATGGGAGGATGGATGGAGCCAAATACAGGACCATTCTTGAAGAAAACCTGTTGGTTTGTCTGCAAAAAGACCTGAGACTGGGACGGAGATTTGTCTTCCAACAAGACAATGATCCCAAACATAAAGCAAAATCTACAATGGAATGGTTCACAAATAAATGTATCCAGGTATTAGAATGGCCAAGTCAAGGTCCAGACCTCAATCCAGTCGAGAATCTGTGGAAAGAGCTGAAACCTGCTGTTCACAAATGATCTCCCTCAAACCTCACTGAGCTCAAGCTGTTTGCCAAGGAAGAATGGGCAAGAATTTCAGTCTCTTGACGTACAAAACTGATAGAGACATACCCCAATCACAGCAAAAGGTGGCTCAACAAAGTTTTACGTTAAAGGGGCCGAATAATATTGCATGCCCCACTTATCAGTTTTTGAATTTCCACAAAAATTTCATTCAACTTCACAATTGTGCTTCACTTGTTGTTGATTCTTCATCAAAAATTTACATTTGATATCTTTATGTTTGAAGCATGATATGTGGGAAAAGGTTGAAAAGTTCCAGGGGACCGAATACTTTCGCAAGGCACTGTATTTGCCATGTGCGATCGTATGCAAATGTGTCTTTATCCTTTCATTGTGGGGAGTTCGCCTTTAAATTGTCTATGTTCTATGTCTTTATTGCTGTGCTGTGTTTGCACTGTATATTGTGCTGTGTCTGCCCTGTATATTGTGCTGTGTCATTGTATTAGAGTTAGGGAAAGGAAGGTGTTAAGGATGTGGGCTGGGCCAGCAGCAGCAAAACTGGCAGGAAGCTGCTGCTCCAGTCAGTAGCCCGGGCACGTGAGCTCCGGGCAGGTGTGTAGCAGCAGACAGGGCATTGCCAGACCCCAGGAGGGGAAGAATCTGTTGCTCCAGAATCAGCTGATCAGTGCCGCAGCTGCATGTGTTGTGGCTGTGTCACAGTCACAGAACATGCATGGAGAGCCCAACAAACAGGATGTCCATGCATGTGCTGTGACTGTGACACAGCCGCGACACGTGCAGCTGCGGCGCTGATCGACCAGCATGATCCAGGAAGCTGGGTTCCCTCTGCAGCTTATTCGGTAAGTGCTTTAGCTTGCTGAATAAAAGGGAACCTGAACTACTGGCATGGATGTGATTGGCTGCTGAAATGATGTCATGATGTAGTATAAAAGTTGCTGCCGCCATTTTGGGCTCACTCTGCTGTGAATTCAGTTAGGGACAGGATGCTGTGTTCTGACTGAGGGCCAGTTTAGAGATAGCCATTTGCTTCATCGTGCTTTACCCAGGCTAATTTAGCAACCGCTGTGTGAGAACCTTGCTTTTGCCTTGCAGTACTGTTCACAGCTGTCTGCAAGGTCTCTGTGTGTGTGAGTGCAGCTCACTCTGTAGTCTGTCCGCAGCCACCGCTGGTTGTAGTCAGCTCAGGGTGCGTCACTGCCTCATACTGTTCAATCCATTGTCCTTTTTTGCAATTAGTGCAGCCTGCTGCACATTTTTTCAAATTTATCCTATTAGTGGCTTTCCATCCGTTTCCTGCTAGATTGTGGAAAAACACTATATAGGATTACATGGAGGAGCTTGTTTTGGCCTTGCAGCGCCGTTTATGGCTGTCTGCATGGTCTGTGTGTGAGTGCAGCTCGCTCTGTAGTCTGTTCTACTGCCACAGCCGGTTGTAGTCAGCTCAGGGTGCGTCACTGTCTCATACCGTTCCATTGTCCGTTTTTCAATTAGTGCAGCCTGCTGCACATTTTTTCAAATTTATCCTATTAGTGGCTTTCCCTCCATATCCTGCTAGATTGTGGAAAAACACTATATAGGATTACATAGAGGAGCTTGTTTTGGCCTTGCAGCGCCATTCACGGCTGTCTGTACGGTCTGTGTTATGAACTGGTGGTTTAGGAGCAACATGGGACAAGCTCTGAAGGAGGTGGTACCTGTACTGACCGCAGTCCCTAAGCTCAACACAACACTAGAAGTAGCCGTGGGATGTTCCTGTCACTCCCTAGGCACCTCGTCACAGCCTGAGAACTAACTACCCCTAAAGATAGAAACAGAAAAACTATTTTGCCTCAGAGAAAATCCCCAAAGGATAGATAGCCCCCCACAAGTAATGACTGTGAGTGGAGAGGGAAAAGACATACACAGAATGAAACCAGGATGTAGCACAGGAGGCCAGTCTAGCTAGATAGATAAGACAGGATAGAATACTGTGCGGTCAGTATAAAAACTACAAAAATCCACACAGAGTTTACATAAATCTCCACACCTGACTAAAGGTGTGGAGGGTAAATCTGCTTCCCAGAGCTTCCAGCTTAACTGAATTAATCCATACTAACAAGCTGGACAAAACATAGAATGCACAGAACGAATAAGTCCACAACATGTGGACAGAAAAGAGCAAAGCAAGGACTTAACTTTGCTGAACTGGTCAGGATATCAGGGAAATCCAAGAGAGATGTGAATCCAACCAGGAACCATTGACAAGTGGCACTGCTGAAGGGAAGAGCCAGGCATAAATAGCCGAGCAGAAAGACAATCAGTGGAAGCAGCTGCAGACTGCTAAATCCAAGGAGCAGCCATACCACTTAAAACCACCGGAGAGAGCCCAAGAGCAGAACTCACAAACGTGCCACTTACAACCACCAGAGGGAGCCCAAGAGCGGAATTCACAACAGTACCCCCCCTTTGAGGAGGGGTCACCGAACCCTCAAAGAGCCCCCAGGCCGATCAGGACGAGCCAAGTGAAAAGCACGAACCAAATCGGTGGCATGGACATCGGAGGCAACAACCCAAGAATTATCCTCCTGGCCTTAACCCTTCCACTTGACAAGATACTGAAGCCTCCGCCTCGAAAAACGAGAATCCAAAATTTTCTCAACCTCATATTCCAACTCTCCCTCAACCAACACCGGGGCAGGAGGATCAACCGAGGGAACAACGGGCACCACATATCTCCGCAACAAAGATCTATGGAAAACATTATGAATGGCAAAAAAGGCTGGAAGAGCCAAACGAAAAGACACAGGATTGATAATTTCAGAAATCTTATAAGGACCAATAAACCGAGGCTTAAACTTAGGGGAAGAAACCTTCATAGGAACATGACGAGAAGACAACCAAACCAAATCCCCCACACGAAACCGGGGACCAACACACCGACGGCGGTTAGCAAAACGTTGAGCCTTTTCCTGAGACAACGTCAAATTGTCCACCACATGAGTCCAAATCTGCTGCAGCCTGTCCTCCACAGAATCCACACCAGGACAATCAGAAGGCTCAACCTGCCCCAAAGAAAAACGAGGATGAAAGCCAAAATTACAAAAGAAAGGTGAAACCAAAGTAGCCGAACTAGCCCTATTATTAAGGGCAAACTCGGCCAACGGCAAGAAAGCCACCCAATCATCCTGATCAGCAGACACAAAGCATCTCAAATAGGTTTCCAAGGTCTGATTAGTTCGCTCAGTTTGGCCATTAGTCTGAGGATGAAACGCCGAAGAAAAAGACAAATCAATGCCCATCCTAGCACAAAAGGCCCGCCAAAACCTAGAGACAAACTGAGAACCTCTGTCAGAAACAATATTCTCCGGAATGCCATGCAAACGAACCACATGCTGAAAAAACAATGGAACCAAATCTGAGGAGGAAGGCAACTTAAGCAAAGGTACCAGATGGACCATTTTAGAGAACCGGTCACAAACAACCCAGATAACAGACATCTTCTGGGAAACAGGAAGATCCGAAATAAGATCCATGGAAATATGCGTCCAGGGCCACTCAGGGACCGGCCAAGGCAAAAGCAACCCACTAGCGCGGGAACAGCAAGGCTTGGCCCGGGCGCAAGTCCCACAGGACTGCACAAAAGCACGCACATCGTGCGACAAGGAAGGCCACCAAAAGGACCTAGCAACCAAATCTCTGGTACCAAAAATCCCAGGATGACCAGCCAACACTGAACAATGAACCTCAGAAATTACCTTACTTGTCCATCTATGAGGAACAAACAGCTTCTCCACTGGACAGCGGTCAGGCTTATCAGCCTGAAATTTCCGAAGCACCCGCCGCATATCAGGGGAGATGGCAGAAAGAATCACCCCTTCCTTAAGAATGCCAACCGGCTCAAGGACTCCAGGAGAATCAGGCGAAAAACTCCTAGAGAGGGCATCAGCCTTAACATTCTTAGATCCCGGAAGATACGAGACCACAAAATCAAAACGGGAGAAAAACAGGGACCATCGAGCCTGTCTAGGATTCAGCCACTTGGCCGACTCGAGGTAAATCAGATTCTTATGATCAGTCAAGACCACAACGCGGTGCTTAGCTCCCTCAAGCCAATGTCACCACTCCTCAAACGCCCACTTCATACCCAACAACTCCCGATTGCCGATATCATAATTGCGTTCCGCAGGCGAAAACTTTCTGGAAAAAAAAGCACACGGTTTCATCAAAGAACCATCAGAATCCCTCTGAGACAAAACGGCCCCTGCCCCAATCTGAGAAGCGTCAACCTCAACCTGAAAAGGAAGAGAAACATCCGGCTGACGCAACACAGGGGCAGAAGTAAATCAGCGTTTAAGCTCCCGAAAGGCCTCAACAGCCGCAGAGGACCAATTCGCCACATCAGCGCCTTTCTTAGTCAAATCAGTAAGGGGCTTAACCACACTGGAAAAGTTGACAATGAAACAGCGATAGAAATTAGCAAAGCCCAAAAATTTTTGAAGGCTCTTCACAGATGTGGGTTGAATCCAGTCATGAATAGCTTGGACCTTAACAGAATCCATTTCCATAGACGAGGGAGAAAAAATAAAACCCAAAAAAGAGACCTTCTGAACTCCGAATAGGCACCTAGACCCCTTCACAAATAAAGCATTATCACGAAGGATCTGGAATACCATCCTGACCTGCTTCACATGAGACTCCCAATCATCGGAAAAAATCAAAATATCATCCAAATATACAACCATGAATTTATCAAGATAATTGCGGAAAATATCATGCATAAAAGATTGGAACACAGAGGGAGCATTAGAGAGCCCGAATGGCATCACGAGGTATTCAAAATGGCCTTCGGGCGTATTAAATGCAGTTTTCCATTCGTCACCCTGTTTAATACGAACAAGATTATATGCCCCTCGGAGGTCAATCTTAGTAAACCCACTAGCCCCCTTAATCTGAGCAAACAAATCAGAAAGCAAAGGCAAGGGGTATTGGAATTTGACCATGATCTTATTAAGAAGACGATAATCTATACAGGGTCTCAAGGAGCCATCCTTCTTAGCAACAAAAAAGAAACCCGCTCCCAATGGTGATGAAGACGGCCGAATATGCCCCTTCTCCAAAGATTCCTTAACATAACTCCGCATGGCGGCATGCTCTGGCACAGACAGATTGAAAAGTCGGCCCTTAGGGAACTTACAACCTGGAATCAAGTTAATAGCACAATCACAGTCCCTATGTGGAGGAAGGGAACTGGACTTGGGCTCATCAAATACATCCTGGAAATCCGACAAAAACTCCGGGACCTCAGAAGAGTGGGAAGAGGAAATTGACATCAAAGGAACGTCACTATGTACCCCTTGACAACCCCAACTAGTCACAGACATAGATTTCCAATCCAGCACCGGATTATGTTCCAGTAACCATGGAAAACCCAGTACAACAACATCATGCAGGTTATGCAACACCAGAAAACGGCAATCTTCCTGATGTGCTGGAGCCATGTACATGGTCATCTGCGTCCAGTACTGAGGTTTATCTTTGGCCAATGGTGTAGCATCAATGCCCCTCAAAGGAATAGGGCTCTGCAAAGGCTGCAAGGAAAAACCACAGCGCCTGGCGAATTCTAAGTCCATTAAGTTCAGGGCAGCGCCTGAATCCACAAATGCCATGACAGAAAAGGACGACAATGAGCAAATCAGGGTCACAGATAAAAGAAATTTAGGCTGTACAGTACTGATTGTAACAGACCTAGCGACCCTCCTAGTACGCTTAGGGCCATCAGAAATAACATGAGCAGAATCACCACAGTAAAAACACAGCCTATTCTGATGGATGAATTCCTGCCGTTCTGTTCTAGTCAAAATCCTATCACATTGCATAGGCTCAGGACTCTGCCCAAAGGACACTGCCATATGGTGCACAGCTTTGCGCTCACGCAGACGCCGATCAATGTGAATGGCTAGAGACATAGATTTGCTCAAACCAGCAGGCGTAGGGAAGCCCACCATAACATCTTTATGGGCTTCAGAAAGACCTTTTCTGAAAATAGCAGCCAGAGCATCCTCATTCCATTTAGTGAGCACAGACCATTTCCTAAATTTCTGGCAGTATAATTCTGCCGCTTCCTGACCTTGACACAGGGCCAACAGGGTTTTTTCTGCATGATCCACAGAATTAGGTTCATCATACAATAATCCGAGCGCTTGAAAAAATGCATCTACATTCAGCAATGCCGGATCCCCTGATTCAAGGGAGAATGCCCAGTCCTGAGGGTCACCACGCAGCAAGGATATGATGATTTTAACTTGCTGAATGGGATCACCAGAAGAACGGGGTTTCAAAGCAATAAACAATTTGCAGTTATTTTTAAAGTTCAAAAACTTGGATCTGTCCCCAAAAAACAAATCAGGAGTAGGAATTTTAGGCTCCAAAGCCGGAGTCTGGACAACATAATCTTGGATACTCTGTACTCTTGCAGCAAGTTGATCCACACGAGAAAATAAACCCTGAACATCCATGCCAGAGCATAAATCCTGAACCACCCAGAGATCAAGAGGAAAAAAAAGACAAAACAGAGCACAGAAAAAAAAAATGGCTCAGAATTTTTTTTTCCTTCTTTTGAGATGCATTTAATTCATTTTTGGCCACGTGTACTGTTATGAACTGGTGGTTTAGGAGCAACATGGGACAAGCTCTGAAGGAGGTGGTACCTGTACTGACCGCAGTCCCTAAGCTCAACACAACACTAGAAGTAGCCGTGGGATGCTCCTGTCACTCCCTAGGCACCTCGTCACAGCCTGAGAACTAGCTACGCCTAAAGATAGAAACAGGAAAACTATCTTGCCTCAGAGAAAATCCCCAAAGGATAGATAGCCCCCCACAAGTAATGACTGTGAGTGGAGAGGGAAAAGACATACACAGAATGAAACCAGGATGTAGCACAGGAGGCCAATCTAGCTAGATAGATAAGACAGGATAGAATACTGTGCGGTCAGTATAAAAACTACAAAAATCCACACAGAGTTTACAAAAATCTCCACACCTGACTAAAGGTGTGGAGGGTAAATCTGCTTCCCAGAGCTTCCAGCTTAACTGAATTATTCCATACTAACAAGCTGGACAAAACATAGAATGCACAGAACGAATAAGTCCACAACATGTGGACAGAAAAGAGCAAAGCAAGGACTTAACTTTGCTGAACTGGTCAGGATATCAGGGAAATCCAAGAGAGATGTGAATCCAACCAGGAACCATTGACAAGTGGCACTGCTGAAGGGAAGAGCCAGGCATAAATAGCTGAGCAGTAAGACAATCAGTGGAAGCAGCTGCAGACTGCTAAATCCAAGGAGCAGCCATACCACTTAAAACCACCGGAGGGAGCCCAAGAGCAGAACTCACAAAAGTGCCACTTACAACCACCGGAGGGAGCCCAAGAGCGGAATTCACAACAGGTCTGTGTGTGAGTGCAGCTCACTCTGTAGTCTGTTCTGCAAAAAATAAATAAATAAAGTTCACCAAATACACCACTTTACAGTTGTGTAGGCAACATTAGCTCATATAAAAGTCTAGTCCACACTTTAGAAAATTAGTGTTTCTTATACCTGCTAGGAGCTATTCAGGAATAAGCACACTAAGCCCTTAGTACTTTCTGCCTATCTTTATCAGTCTACCAAAATGAAGAAGGCAGGGAGCAAGGCACGTGGGCATGGGCGTGGAGCAGGGAGAGGACGTGGGGATTCTGTGCCTGCTGCGGGCACCGGTAACTGATCATCCCCCAGTTTTAGCAGGGAACAGACCTTCATGCGCAGCTTTGTAGGAGCTCGCCGTACCGAGCTGCTGCTGGAAGAACAAATTGAAGCCGTTGTCGGATGGATGGCAGCTAACGCATCGACTTCAATTAGTGCCACATCCTCTCAGGCACAGAGTACTGAAGAGCAACCATCTGTCTCTTCACCACCTGCCAAATTGCCCAGGCAGTCAGAGAGCCCAGGACAGGAGCCATCTCTACTTCTGTTCTCTGAATCTCTTGGCTTGGAAATAGGGGGCCAGCCAAGCAGCATTCTAGAATTTGAAGAAGAGGCAGTATGCAGTGATGCCCAACAGCTTTGTCTGAAGAGGCGGGTGGGACAGTGTCTTCGGTCAGCACACCTCAGTACGCATCTGATGATGAGACTCAGGTGCCACTTTCTGGTGCGTACTCTGCTGCCGAGACTACCCAGGAAAAGCAGTTGGTGCAAGAGGTTAGCATAGATGATTAGGTCCTTGACCCGTCATGGCGTGAGGTACAGGAAGGTGGTGGGAGCAGCTCTGAGGAAGAGATTCCCGAACGGCCCAAAGAGGGAGAGGGAGGGGGAAGAGTGCGGTGCCTGTAGCCTCCACTTCTGCACCCATTAGGAGCATGCCTCTTCCGAAAGCCAAAGCGGGTGCTCCCAAGACTTGCAGTGCCTGGTCCTTTTTGCAGGAATCCAGTCTGTACACATTGCCTCCTCCTCATACTCCAGTTCCTCAGAATCATCGCTGCAGGAGCCGTCACGGTCTACCGCCACCTTGACCCGTGAACGCTTACCTGTTACGACCAATATGAGCACAGCCGTGGCCGAACATCAACAGGCCGTACTGAAATTAATTTCTTTGGGGAATCTGTTGTGAATTCAGCTTTTGGGCTCCCTCCGGTGGTTGTAGAGGGTAATGCAGTTGTGCCTGGATTGCAGGAGTGGACATGTGTATCTACTAATTGCAGGACTGACTGGGGTATAAAGCTTTGCAGGATCCTTTAGTCAGTGCCAGTTGTCCATTGTTCTTGAAGGATTCACTTCCCTGCTGGTCTTTCCAGTTTGCTGTGTTTTTCTACAAAGATAAGTCCTGGCTTTGTTTTTGCTGTCCACCTGCAGTGGATCTTATAGTTCTGTGCATTTTCATGTCTTTGTTTTGTCCAGCTTGGTCTGTGAAGGATTTTTTGCAGCCTAGCTATTTCTCTGGAGATGCAGATATACCCCCCATGTCTTTAGTAAGATGTGGTGATCTGTATTTTCTGCGGTGGATATTTTCTAGTGTTTTTATACTGACCGCATAGTACTCTGTTCTATCCTTTCTTTTTAGCTAGTATGGCCTCCTATGCTAAAATCTGATTTCATATCTGCGTATGTTATTTCCCTCTCCTCTCACAGTCAATATTTGTGGAGGGCTATCTATCCTTTGGGGATTTTCTCTGAGGCAAGATAGGTTTCCTGTTTCTGTCTTTAGGGGTAGTTAGATCTTAGGCTGTGCCGAGGGGTCTAGGGAGTGTTAGGTACCCCCACGGCTGCTTTTAGTTGCGCTGCTAGGTTCAGGGTTTGCGGTCAGTACAGGGACCACCTTCTCCAGAGTTTGTCTCATGCTGCTCCAAGGCCACCAGATCATAACAGTACAACTGGCCAACAATGAGTTAATTGCATCTCAGAAGAAGGGTGGAAAGATTTTGAACCATTTTTTTTTCCTTAGCCTGTTTGGTCTGTTCCTCCCTCTTTACCTCTGGGTGGCTACGGAGTCTTGTATTAACATGAATGTTCAGGAGTTAGTTTCTCGGGTGGATCAGCTTGCTGCTAGGGTACAGGGTATTTCAGATTATATTGTTCAAACTCCTGCCTTAGAACCTAACATTCCCACTCCTGATTTATTCTTTGGTGACAGATCCAAATTTTTGAGTTTAAAAAATAACTGTAAACTGTTTTTTGCATTAAGACCCCGATCTTCTGGTGATCCTATTCAGCAGGTTAAAATCATCATATCTCTGTTGCGTGGTGACCCACAGGATTGGGCATTTTCCCTGGAAACTGGCAATCCTGCTTTGCTTGATGTGGATTCGTTCTTTCAGGCATTGGGGTTGTTGTATGATGAGCCTAATTCTGTGGATCAGGCTGAGAAAATTTTGTTAGCCCTGTGTCAAGGTCAAGAAGCGGCAGAATCGTATTGCCAGAAATTTAGAAAATTGTCTGTACTGACTAAATGGAATGAGGATGCCTTGGCGGCAATTTTCAGAAAGGGTCTTTCTGAATCCGTTAAAGACGTTATGGTGGGGTTCCCCACGCCTGCTGGTCTGAGTGATTCTATGTCTCTGGCCATTCAGATTGATCGGCGCTTGCGCGAGCGCAGAATTGTGCACACTGTGGCGTTGTCCTCTGAGCGGAGCTCTGAGCCTATGCAGTGTGATAGGATTTTGTCTAGAGTTGAACGTCAAACATTCAGGCGTCAGAATAGGTTGTGTTTTTACTGCGGCGATTCTGCTCATGTTATTTCTGATTGCCCTAAGCGTACTAAGAGAATCGCTAGTTCTGTTGCCATCAGTACTGTACAACCTAAATTTCTGTTATCTGTGACCTTGATCTGCTCATTATCATCATTTTCTGTTATGGCATTTGTGGATTCAGGCGCCGCTCTGAACTTAATGGACTTAAAATTTGCCAGACGTTGTGGGTTTCCCTTGCAGCCTTTGCAGAACCCTATTCCTTTGAGGGGCATTGATGCTACACCGTTGGCTAAAAATAAACCTGTTTTGGACACAGCTGACCATGCGCATGGCGCCAGCCCATCAGGAAGATTGTCGTTTTCTGGTGTTGCATAATTTGCATGATGATATTGTGCTGGGTTTTCCATGGTTACAGCTACATAATACAGTGTTAGACTGGAAATCCATGTCTGTGACTAGTTGGGGTTGTCAGGGGGTTCATGATCAGGTTCCTTTGATGTCAATTTCCTCTTCCCCCTCTTCTGAAGTTCCTGAGTTTTTGTCAGACTTTCAGGATGTATTCGATGAGCCCAGGTCCAGTTCCCTTCCACCGCATAGGGACTGTGATTGTGCTATTGACTTGATTCCAGGTTGTAAGTTCCCTAAGGGTCGACTTTTCAACCTGTCTGTGCCTGAACATGCCGCCATGCGGAGCTATATTAAGGAGTCTTTGGAGAAAGGGCATATCCGGCCATCTTCTTCACCGTTGGGAGCGGGGTTCTTTTTTGTTGCCAAGAAGGATGGATCCTTGAGACCCTGTATTAATTATTGCCTCTTGAATAAGATCACGGTTAAATTTCAATACCCCTTGCCTTTGCTTACTGATTTGTGTGCCAGGATTAAAGGGTCTAGCTGGTTTACTAAGATTGACCTTCGAGGGGCATATAATCTTATTCGTATCAAGCAGGGTGACGAATGGAAAACTGCATTTAATACGCCCGAAGGCCATTTTGAATACCTTGAGATGCCATTCGGACTCTCTAATGCCCCATCTGTGTTCCAATCCTTCATGCATGATATCTTTCGGAGTTATCTTGATAAATTCATGGTTGTATATTTGGATGATATTTTGATTTTTTCCAATGATTGGGAGTCTCATGTGAAACAGGTCAGGATGGTATTTCAGATCCTCCGTAATAATGCTTTGTTTGTGAAGGGGTCAAAGTGTCTCTTTGGAGTGCAGAAGGTTTCTTTTTTGGGTTTCATTTTTTCTCCCTCATCTATAGAAATGGATCCGGTTAAGGGTCAGGCCATTCATGATTGGATTCAGCCCACATTTGTGAAGAGCCTTCAGAAATTCTTGGGCTTTGCTAATTTTTATCGTCGTTTCATTGCCAATTTCTCCAGTGTGGTCAAACCTCTAACCGATTTGACCAAGAAAGGCGCTGATGTGACGAATTGGTCCTCCGCGGCTGTGTCTGCCTTTCAGGAGCTTAAACGCCGATTTACTTCTGCCCCTGTGTTGCGTCAGCCAGATGTTTCTCTTCCATTTCAGGTTGAGGTTGACGCGTCTGAGATTGGGGCAGGGGCCATTTTGTAGAGGGTAATGCAGTTGTGCCTGGATTGCAGGAGTGGACATGTGTATCTACTAATTGCAGGACTGACTGGGGTATATAGCTTTGTAGGATCCTTTAGTCAGTGCCAGTTGTCCATTGTTCTTGAAGGATTCACTTCCCTGCTGGTCTTTCCAGTCTGCTGTGTTTTTCTACAAAGATAAGTCCTGGCTTTGTTTTTGCTGTCCACCTGCATTGGACCTTATAGTTCTGTGCATTTTCATGTCTTTGTTTTGTCCAGCTTGGTCTGTGAAGGATTTTTTGCAGCCTAGCTATTTCTCTGGAGATGCAGATATACCCCCCATGTCTTTAGTCAGATGTGGTGATCCGTATTTTCTGCGGTGGATATTTTCTAGTGTTTTTATACTGACCGCATAGTACTCTGTTCTATCCTTTCTTTTTAGCTAGTATGGCCTCCTATGCTAAAATCTGATTTCATATCTGCGTATGTTATTTCCCTCTCCTCTCACAGTCAATATTTGTTGGGGGCTATCTATCCTTTGGGGATTTTCTCTGAGGCAAGATAGGTTTCCTGTTTCTGTCTTTAGGGGTAGTTAGATCTTAGGCTGTGCCGAAGGGTCTAGGGAGTGTTAGGTACCCCCCACGGCTGCTTTTAGTTGCGCTGCTGGGTTCAGGGTTTGCGGTCAGTACAGGGACCACCTTCTCCAGAGTTTGTCTCATGCTGCTCCAAGGCCACCAGAATCAGAACAGGAATCGAAGCCAAACAGTGCAGGAGCTCTGGAATGCCATCAAGCAGGAAAGTGACGTGTGGTTTGTGCCAGCGAATCTCCAGCCAGGCATGGTAGTGTGTGACAATGGCCAAAATCTGGTGGCAGCTCTGGCCCTAGGCAACCTCAATCACATCCCATGTCTGGCCCATGTGCTCAACTTGGTTGTGCAGAGTTTTTTGAGGGACTATCCGGATCTTGATGCACTGCTGCAAAAGGTCTGCCTAGAGTGTGCTCACTTGTGGCGTTCCAGCATGGCAAGATCGCGCATTGCAGCTCTGCAGCGCCGATTCTGCCTTCCGGAACATTGCATCATATGTGACCTACCAGGTGGAATTCCACGTTGCATATGTTGGAGCGGTTGTGTGAGCAGCAGCAAGCAGTAATAGAGTAGCAGCTGCATCAGGCGCAAAGAAGTCACACTGCGCGCCGTTCAGACTTCACAACCACTGAGTGGGCCACTATGAAGGACGTCTGCCAGGTTTTGCGTGCCTTCGATGATTCCACGTGGATGGCGAGTGCAGATGATGCACTAGTCAGCATGACTGTCCCCCTTATCTGCCTGCTTGAAAGAACACTGCAAGCGGTAAGGGATGATGTTGTGGAAGAGGTAGAGGATGAGGAGTCACCAATTCCATCTGCTTCTGGACAGTCAGTGCAACGTGGTTCCTCACAAAGGCCTAGGCAGGGGACACTTTGTGAGGAGGATGAGGTTGAGTCAATGGAGGAGGAAGACATCAGTCCAGAGGAGAGAGTTACACAATTCTCAAGTAGTCACTGTGTAGAGCAAGGGTGGAGTGATGCAGAGCAGGCAGAGATCACGGCTCAAGCAGGGGACAGCGTTTCTTGGCCAATTGGCAGTCTGCATCACATGGTTGTTTCCATGCTGCAGTGCCTGAGAAACGACCACCGCATCGCCCACATTCTCAACACTGCTGATTATTGGGTGTACACCCTCCTTGATCCGCGCTACTGGGACAACTTACAAACCCTCATAACACCGTTGAACCGGGAGCGTAAAATGCGGGAGTACCAAGACACACTGGTGCATTCCATCATCTTCTCCTGTCCAACTGAGAGCAGTGCTGCTAGTGCTTTACAAAGCAGCTCAGTGTATTGAGGCAGTGGAGGAAGGTCAGCACAAACAGGGAACAGAAGCAGTGCCTCAGCACAAGGCAAGACCAGTATGGCCCAACTGTGGCAAACTTTTGTGTGCCCGCCACAAATGTCTACACCATCACAGATGGCTCCAGTCAGCAGGAGGCAATGTTTCCGTCAGATGGTGACAGACTACATGGCTTGCCCTCTCAGTGTACTCCCAGACGGCTCTTCCCCCTTCAAGTTTTGGATCTCTAAGCTGGATACATGGCCATAGCTTAGCCAGTATGCATTGGAGGGGCTGGCTTGCTCTACTGCTAGTGTATTATCGGAACGCGCCTTTAGTGCCGCAGGTGGTGTACTAACAGACCGATAACGTTAACCGGCTTACTTTTCCTGAAAATGAACAAGGCCTGGATCTCACAGGAATTTGCAACTCCTCTTCCAGATTAAAAAATTGGTTGGCTACAGTATCCAGGTCTCCTGTTGCGTTCATGTTTCTACCACCTGAACTGTAATCCCTGGGCTCCAACACCGCCAGTTGCTGCTCAGAAGTGCCGTCTGCACAGTCAAAACACATGACCCAGTGTTACAGGGTTTCAGTAACGTCAGCTGATCCCCAGCTGTGTATCCGGCAATGTGTCCTGCTACCTCCATGCTGACACTACATCTGAAATTTAAGTCAACTTGTCCCCCCCAGGCGTTTGTTACTGAAAGAGCCACCTTGTGCAGCAGTAATGCTGCACAAGGAAAAGGTGGCTCTTTTAGTTATGCTCCTTGCACACGCTGAACTTAACACTTATAAAATGTGTCCCCTCACACAGTGAAAACGGCCCGGAGGTGGAACTTTCCTTCCTAATGAGGCGCAACGCAGCCATCATCCCTACCCCGTTGGTGCCAGGCGCCACCTCCTCGGCAGTGTTTGAATCTGTCCCGTAACCTGCGCTGTTATGTTCAACCTTGGCTATGCGCAGTTAGCGCTGCCCATCTTCTGACATCATTTGGTGTCAGGCGGACTGTGCCTGTGCGGCCGCACTACCCGAGATCCCACCTCGCTGTGTCTTCTGATTTAATCACACTGCGGGCCTGTGATTCATGGGCATGCGCCGTGCATATCTTCACCTCAGGCTCTCACTCATCTCCCTCTGCCTTCTTCAGACTGTGTGCCGTCAGCTGATCCTTAATGGCATGCCGTGACGCCGCACAGTCTGAAGAAGCCGGAAGGAGGTGAGTGAGAGGCGAAGATATGCACTGCACATGCCCATGAATCCCAGGCCCGCAGTGTGATTAAATCAGAAGACACTGCGAGGCGGGATCTCGGGCTGCACGGCTGTACAGGCGCAGTCCGCCTGACACCAAATGTTGTCAGAAGACGGGCAGCGCTAACTGCGCATGGCCAAGGTTTAACATAACAGCGCAGGCTCCGGGATAGATTCAAACAACGCTGAGGAAGCGGCGCCCTGTGCCAAGGGGGTAGGAATGACGGCTGTGCTGCGTGTTATTACGAAGGAAAGTCCCACCTCCAGGACAGTTTCACAATATCAGGGGACACATTTTAGAAGTGTTTAGTTCTGCATTTGCAAAGAGCATAATTAAAGGAGCCACCTTTTCCTTTTGCAGCTTTACTGCTACACAAGGTGGCTCTTTCAGTAACAAACGCCTGGGGGGGACAAGTTGACTTTAATTATACCATTTTGGTGCAGATATGATCTTTTGATTTATTGCATTTTAATACAATGTCGCGTTACCAAAAAAATTTTATTCTGGCATTTTGACTTTTTTCTCGCTATGCCATTTAGCGATCAGGTTAATCCTTTTTTTATTGATAGATCGGGTGATTCTGAACGCGGTGATACCAAATATGTGCGGGTTTGATTTTATTTTTATTGTTTTATTTTGAATGAGGTGAAAGGGGGCTGATTTGAACTTTTATATATTTTTTAATTTTTTAAATATTTTTAAAAACATTTATTTTTCACTTTTGGCATGCTTCAATAGCTTCCATAGGAGACTAGAAGCTGTCACAACCCGATTGCCTCTGCTACATAGAGGCGATGTTCAGATCGCCTCTATATAGCAAAATTACTCACATGCTATGAGCGCCGTCCACTGAGTGGCGCTCACAGCAAGCCGGCACTGACAACCATAGAGGTCTCCAAGAGACTTCAGGTTGTCATGCCAACCAGGGGGTCACCGATGTGCGTATTTCTGGCGCGATTTCCTGAAGCGCAATTAAAATGCCGCTGTCAGAGTTTGACAGCGGCATTTAACTAGTTCATAGTCGTGGCTATTGGGGGCACATGTCAGCTGTTCAAAACAGCTGACATGTCCCGGAAAAGATGGGGGCTCAGTACCGGAGCCCACATCAAAGGAAGGGAGTCCGACATTGGCGTAAATGTACGCCCGATGTCGGAAAGGGGTTAAGGCCACGTTCACATGTTCAGTATTCGATCAGTATTTTACCTCAGTGTTTATAAGCTAAAACCAAAAGTGGAACAATCAGGCTGCCGTCACACTGTCAGTATTTGGTCAGTATTTTACATCAGTATTTGTAAGCCAAAACCAGGAGTGGGTGATAAATACAGAAGTGGTGCATGTGTTTCTATTATACTTTTCCTCTAATTGTTCCACTCCTGGTTTTCGCTTACAAATACTGATGTAAAATACTGACCAAATACTGCAGGTGTGACAGCAGCCTCAGAGGAAAAGTATAATAGAAACACGTTACCATTTCTATATTTATCACTCCTGGTTTGGGTTACAGATACTGAGGTAAAATATTGACCAAATACTGAATATGTAAGGCTAAGTTCACACTGGGCATTTTTACTGCATTATTTTATGCTAATTTTCAGCTGCATTTTACAGTACCAGCTATGTCTATGAGATTTCAGAAATCGCTTGCGCACACATTGTTTTTTTTGTCATCAGTATTTTGTGCTTTGCTTGCATTTCTGGACATAGAGCGTGACACTTCTTTCAGCGTTTTTCATTGAATTGAATGGGGAAAAAAACGCACCACAAATGCAGCAAAAAATGCAGCAAAACCTGCATTTTTGCCCCAGCTTCTTTCTTGCCAAGCACTCAGGTTTTGCTGCAGAAATAAAACGCATCAAAAATACCCAGTGTGAACTTAGCCTTAGCATGTCAATACCTGACATTGCACCCGGCACTCAGGAGTGGAGCGTGCAGCTGCATGTATTGCTACGCGGCCGCACGCTCCGATCCGAGTGCCGGGTGCAGTGTCGGGTATTGACGTGCGAGACTCATCTGAGTTTCTCGCATGTAAGAATGAGCCCTAAGGCTATGTGCACACTCTGCGGAAAGGTGTGTGGATTTTTCCGCACTGATTTTGGTAAATCCGCAGGAAAACCGCACTGCGGATTTACTGCGGAATTACCGTGGATTTACCATGGTTTTTCTGCTTTTCTTGTGCTGATTCCACCTGCGGTTTTACACCTGCAGATTCCTATTGAGGAGCAGGTGTAAACCTCTGCGGAAACAGCACAAAGAATTGACATGCTGCGGAATGTAAACCGCTGCGTTTCCATGCGTTTTTTTCCGCATGTGCACTGCGGATTTTGTTTTCCATAGGTTTACATGGTACTGTAGACTCATGGAAAACTGCTGCGAATCCACCAATCTGCGGTGTAACGGGGTCTACCAAGCTGGGGTACCTCTTTCAGTACCACCCCGTGTTTCAGGAGGTCCACTCTGCTTTGGCTGGAGTCTGAATGAAGGACGCTGGCTGGAATTCCTTGGTTACCTGGGAGCATATAAAATATCACTGCTTTTCCACGTATTTCCAGTCTGACAACACTTTATTCACAGGACACAGAATATATCACACAGATACAGAGGGCAAGCCAATAGAAAAGCGGCAGGCCAGACATACATTACAATAGCCGCAGGGGGCCGAAGCATGACGATATTTACTGTGGGAATTACAAAGGTGGGGGAGGACAGAAGGGGGATATCTTGTCCCCTCTGCCCAGGGGCGCAGCCTGTGGGCTGAAGCATCTCACATGGAACCTATTATACAGGTCCTTCTCAAAAAATTAGCATATAGTGTTAAATTTCATTATTTACCATAATGTAATGATTACAATTAAACTTTCATATATTATAGATTCATTATCCACCAACTGAAATTTGTCAGGTCTTTTATTGTTTTAATACTGATGATTTTGGCATACAACTCCTGATAACCCAAAAAACCTGTCTCAATAAATTAGCATATCAAGAAAAGGTTCTCTAAACGACCTATTACCCTAATCTTCTGAATCAACTAATTAACTCTAAACACATGCAAAAGATACCTGAGGCTTTTATAAACTCCCTGCCTGGTTCATTACTCAAAACCCCCATCATGGGTAAGACTAGCGACCTGACAGATGTCAAGAAGGCCATCATTGACACCCTCAAGCAAGAGGGTAAGACCCAGAAAGAAATTTCTCAACAAATAGGCTGTTCCCAGAGTGCTGTATCAAGGCACCTCAATGGTAAGTCTGTTGGAAGGAAACAATGTGGCAGAAAACGCTGTACAACGAGAAGAGGAGACCGGACCCTGAGGAAGATTGTGGAGAAGGACCGATTCCAGACCTTGGGGAACCTGAGGAAGCAGTGGACTGAGTCTGGTGTGGAAACATCCAGAGCCACCGTGCACAGGCGTGTGCAGGAAATGGGCTACAGGTGCCGCATTCCCCAGGTAAAGCCACTTTTGAACCATAAACAGCGGCAGAGGCGCCTGACCTGGGCTACAGAGAAGCAGCACTGGACTGTTGCTATGCGGCTGCATGCTCCGCTCTGGAGTGCCGGCGGCAGAGCTGGGTTTTAACTTGCGAGACTCGGCCATATTTCACGCAAGTGAAAAGCAGCCCTAAATGTGACACTACAAGAGCAGCAAAGTGGATCCATTTCACCAAACCTTAGGTAGCTGCCGAAAAAAAGTCTGCGTGGAATCCGAGTGGAAACTCACCTGCAGTGTGGGTCTTTAATTTGTAGCTTGTCTCTTCATGCTTTTCATTTTTTGGAATGTGTGTAACTAGTGCAGATTTGTTGCATATTTTTCTGTGGATTTTTTTCTGTGTCAAACTAAAAAAACCGTCATACGCTAAATACTTCATTGACACAGCTGTGTACCTAGCGAAATATACCAATAATTTCACTTTCATTTTTTTCCATAAAAAATTGAAGTAATCAAATATATGATTTTTAGACAAATTAGAAAAGAAACAATTGCTTTCTTAGAGGAATGAAGTCAAGTAAGAAATAAGACTGGCTAAGTCACTTTATTCTATGTTCTTGAAAAGTATAGGAAAAGAAATCAGTCATCCTGACATGATGAAGTCTGATCAGCAATGATTCCTATATTAAGCATTTACTGTCATTGTCTGGACTAGCGATCTCCATAACCCCACACAAGTACTTTTTTCTGATGAAAGCAAATTTTGCATGTCATTGGGAAATCAAGGTGCCAGAGTCTGGAGGAAGACTGGGGAGAAGGAAATGCCAAAATGCCTGAAGTCCAGTGTCAAGTACCCACAGTCAGTGATGGTGTGGGGTGCCATGTCAGCTGCTGGTGTTGGTCCACTGTGTTTCATCAAGGGCAGGGTCAATGCAGCTAGCTATCAGGAGATTTTGGAGCACTTCATGCTTCCATCGGCTGAAATGCTTTATGGAGATGAAGATTTCATTTTTCAGCACGACCTGGCACCTGCTCACAGTGCCAAAACCACTGGTAAATGGTTTACTGACCATGGTATTACTGTGCTCAATTGGCCTGCCAACTCTCCTGACCTGAACCCCATAGAGAATCTGTGGGATATTGTGAAGAGAAAGTTGAGAGACGCAAGACCCAACACTCTGGATGAGCTTAAGGCCGCTATTGAAGCATCCTGGGCCTCCATAACATCTCAGCAGTGTCACAGGCTGATTGCCTCCATGCCACGCCGCATTGAAGCAGTCATTTCTGCCAAAGGATTCCCGACCAAGTATTGAGTGCATAACTGAACATTATTATTTGATGGTTTTTTTGTTTGTTAGTAAAAAACACTTTTATTTGATTGGATGGGTGAAATATGCTAATTTATTGAGACAGGTTTTTTGGGTTATCAGGAGTTGTATGCCAAAATCATCAGTATTTAAACAATAAAAGACCTGACAAATTTCAGTTGGTGGATAATGAATCTATAATATATGAAAGTTTAATTGTAATCATTACATTATGGTAAATAATGAAATTTAACACTATATGCTAATTTTTTGAGAAGGACCTGTACATGTATATAACTGCACAACATATTCTGAGTGCTGAGTGGTTCCGTAACATGCGGCCAATCCGCTGCGGATCCACAGCAAAATCAGCAGCGTGTGCACGTACCCTTAGGCTATATTCACACTTTGCGGATTTTGCTGCGGATCTGCAGCGGATTTGACCGCTGCGGATCCGCAGCAGTTTCCCATGAGTTTACATTTCAATGTAAACCTATGGGAAACAAAAAACGCTGTGCACATGCTGCAGAAAAATCCGCGCGGAAACGCTGCGGATTACATTCCGCAGCATGTCACTTCTTTTCTGCGGATTTTCAGCTGCTCCAATAGAAAACTGCAGTTGAAAATCCGCAGAAGAAAACGCAGTAAAAACCGCGATAAATCCGCAGTAAAAACCGCGATGGGTTTTCACTGCGGATTTTGCAATTCCGCTGCGGAAAAATCCGCAGTGGAATCTGCAAAGTGTGCACATAGCCTTAGAGTTCATACTCACTTGCGTGAATTACAGCCGAGTCTCGCATGGTAACACACGGCTCTGCCGCCGGCACTCGGGAACGGAGCGTGTAGCTCCATGTATTGCTATACGGCTGCATGCTCCGCTCTGGAGTGCCGGCGGCAGAGCTGGGTTTTAACTTGCGAGACTCGGCCATATTTCACGCAAGTGAAAAGCAGCCCTAAATGTGACACTACAAGAGCAGCAAAGTGGATCCATTTCACCAAACCTTAGGTAGCTGCCGAAAAAAAGTCTGCGTGGAATCCGAGTGGAAACTCACCTGCAGTGTGGGTCTTTAATTTGTAGCTTGTCTCTTCATGCTTTTCATTTTTTGGAATGTGTGTAACTAGTGCAGATTTGTTGCATATTTTTCTGTGGATTTTTTTCTGTGTCAAAATAAAAAACCGTCATACGCTAAATACTTCATTGACACAGCTGTGTACCTAGCGAAATATACCAATAATTTCACTTTCATTTTTTTCCATAAAAAATTGAAGTAATCAAATATATGATTTTTAGACAAATTAGAAAAGAAACAATTGCTTTCTTAGAGGAATGAAGTCAAGTAAGAAATAAGACTGGCTAAGTCACTTTATTCTATGTTCTTGAAAAGTACAGGAAAAGAAATCAGTCATCCTGACATGATGAAGTCTGATCAGCAATGATTCCTATATTAAGCATTTACTGTCATTGTCTGGACTAGCGATCTCCATAACCCCACACAATACGGTGAGTCATTGGTCCCTGAGAAACCTGCACAATAGTATGAATCAGTAGTCATTATGCCACAGAACACATTTCAATGAGTCAGTGCTGCCTCAATCACAGACAGAGCTCAGGATTGCATGTCTGTGTATACTGAACACACAAGTGTCAGAAGTAGCAAAAAACAGCTAAATGGGGCAAAAACATAGCATCTGTGAGTGAATAGGACATCTATGCATACAAAGTAAACAGTTTACATCAGAATAGGTATTGCTAGAGACACTATACTAATAAAAGGTTAGGCTCTGTTCACATGCAAACTAGGTATTTCTGTTTTGGGATTATAAAATGATCTCGATCATCTCGTTAAAGGGTTGATTGTGACTTGTAGGATCGCTACTTCCAACAGGTAGCACTATAGAGTTTAAGTCCTCTTTTTCTCTGAAGAGGCAATTTGCATATTAAATTTCCCAGAGGAGAATTGCATAGCGAATAAGCCTCCTTACCTTGACAAGCCAGAGCTCATATGTCACTCTCCATAAGGAGAAACGATACCCCTTAGGCCGGCTTCACACTCAGCGTATGAAAATACGGTCCGTATATTACGGCCGTAATACGCTGAAAAGTCCCGAAAATAGTGGTCCGTAGCTCCTCCGTAGGCAGGGTGTGTCAGCGTTTTTTGCGCATGGCATCCTCCGTATGTAATCCGTATGGCATCCGTACTGCGTGGTTTTCTCGCAGGCTTGCAAAACCGACATACGGCTATACAAGGGATCCATGTGTCCCAAAAAGAAAAAAAATATATATATACTGTATATATATATATATATGTCAGTAGACACATATATGTATATATATTAATATTTTTTCCAGCGCTATACAGCTTGAAAGCCGGTAATTCAATTACCGGCTTTTTCTTTCTCCTTCCTAAAACCCGACATGATTTGAGACATGGTTTACATACAGTAAACCATGTCTTCTCTCCATTTTTTTTGCAGATTCCACACTACTGTCAGTAGTGTGTATCTGCAAAATTTGGCCGTTCTAGCTCTTAAAATAAAGGGTTAAATGGCGGAAAAAATTGGCGTGGGCTCCCGCGCAATTTTCTCCGCCAGAGTAGTAAAGCCAGTGACTGAGGGCAGATATTAATAGCCTGGAGAGGGTCCACGGTTATTGGCACCCCCCTGGCTAAAAATATCTGCCCCCAGCCACCCCAGAAAAGGCACATCTGTAAGATGCGCCTATTCTGGCACTTGGCCACTCTCTTCCCATTCCCGTGTAGCGGTGGGATATGGGGTAATGAAGGGTTCATGCCACCTTGCTATTGTAAGGTGACATTAAGCCTAATTAATAATGGAGAGGCGTCAATTATGACACCTATCCATTATTAATCCAATTGTAGTAAAGGGTTAAATAAAACACAATCACATTATTTAAAATTATTTTAATGAAATAAAAACAATGGTTGTTGGAGTATTTCATTCTACGCCCAATCCAGTCACTGAAGACCCTCGTTCTGTAAGTAAAAAAACATAATAAACCAACAATATACTTACCCTCCGCAGATCTGTAACGTCCAACGATGTAAATCCTTCTGAAGGGGTTAAAACATTTTGCAGCAAGGAGTTCCGCTAATGCAGGCTGCTCCTTGCTGCAAAACCCCGGAGAATGTAGGTAAATATAGGTCAATGATCTATATTTAGCTTAATTTGCGGTGAGGCGCCCTCTGCTGGCTGTTCATAGATCGTGGGAACTTACCTAGAAAGCCTGGGAGCTTATTAATTAGGCTTAATGTCACCTTACAATAGCAAGGTGGCATTAACCCTTCATTACCCCATATCCCACCGCTACACGGGAATGGGAAGAGAGTGGCCAAGTGCCAGAATAGGCGCATCTTACAGATGTGCCTTTTCTGGGGTGGCTGGGGGCAGATATTTTTAGCCAGGGGGGGGCCAATAACCGTGGACCCTCTCCAGGCTATTAATATCTGCCCTCAGTCACTGGCTTTACTACTCTGGCGGAGAAAATTGCGCGGGAGCCCACGCCAATTTTTTCCGCCATTTAACCCTTTATTTTAAGAGCTAGAATGGCCAAATTTTGCAGATACACACTACTGACATTAGTAGTGTGGAATCTGCAAAAAAAATGGAGAGAAGACATGGTTTACTGTATGTAAACCATGTCTCAAATCATGTCGGGTTTTAGGAAGGAGAAAGAAAAAGCCGGTAATTGAATTACCGGCTTTCAAGCTGTATAGCGCTGGAAAAAATATTAATATATATACATATATGTGTCTACTGACATATATATATATATATATATATATATATATATACCTATTCTATGTGTACACATTTATTCTACCTATTGGACTGGAAGCTGTCAGTGTGATTTTACTGTACACCGCACTGAATTGCCAGCTTTTCTCTCTAACAGCGCTGCGTATTTCTCGCAAGTCACACTGCTTGTCCGTGTGTAATCCGTATTTTTCACGCTTCCATAGACTTTCATTGGCGTATTTCTTGCGCAGTACGGTGACAAACGCAGCATGCTGCGATTTTGTACGGCCGTAGAAAGCCGTATAATACTGATCAGTAAAATACGGCAGATAGGAGCAGGGGCATAGAGAATAATTGTGCCGTATTTTTTGCGAGTTTTACGGACGTAGTTTCTGCGCTCTTACGTCCGTAAAACTCGCAAGTGTGAAGCCGGCCTTAGACCCCAGTCCAGAGCCTCTCACCTAGCCAAATCAGTTCTCATGCTTTGCACTGACGAGGGCCAACAGCCCGAAACACCGTGTCTGCGAATTGAGATACTGATTTGGCTTTTATCCTAAGTCATATTGCACGACCCGTTAAAGGGTTGATTGTGACTTGTAGGATCGCTACTTCCAACAGGTGGCGCTATAGAGTTTAAGTCCTCTTTTTCTCTGAAGAGGCAATTTACATAAAATGATCCAGTGTATTATCTTTCAATGGAGATGGAAATGTCCTAAAATCTTCTGTTTAGCTGCAATCTGTTTTTTAAGTTAAATCAAAAAACTTAATCTGATCAACTTTTGTGTCCGTCCGAAAAACGGATTGCTACTGGATCCGTTTTTTGCTAACATTAAAGTCGATGTGAAATCATATCTGGCGTGAAATAGGATCGTAACGGATGGTCATCTGTCACGTTAACGGGTGAGTTTTTTAGCATTTCACATGCCAAGAAATATGTAGGTGTTCACACAAACACCAAGTAAAAACCAGAACCGTTAAAAAAGAGGAAGGAAAAACTGATGCAAAACCAAAATCAAAGTGTCCATTTTTAAACAGATCCATTTTTTTTTAAAGACGGATCCATTCACAATTAGAAACGTTGATGTTAAATGTGCATCCATTTTAATGTTAATTGTAACATAGCAAACAGTTTTTTAATACTTGGATTAGTTACAAATGTAACATTAGTAATAACACTATTTCTAGCCATTATATGACTTGTATCCCACATTTTCACCACTCCTCCCTTCTATAGGTTCTCACCTTAATTTGCACTTGACTCTGAGCTGGTAGGTGGAAATTTGCTGATTTGATGTCTCCCATATACAGCACAGTATGTAGAGAGGAATTCCAGCTCTTCATTCTTAAACTAGAAAACAACCAGGATCAGCAGCAATTTTCCCCAGGTGATGGCTTCAATTCAGGACCTGGACTTAGACCAACTATTGTAAAATAATGAAATAATTTCTAAATGAGAGTCCTCGAAATCAATTTTAGTAATCACCGTATATGGGAAACTTTTATGTTGTTAGGTAACAAACAGATAATAACATTTAAAGTAAATTATTTTAGATTTACTGTATGTCTAAAGGGATTACCATATATACTCGAGTATAAGCCCAGTATTTGAGCACTTTTTTTGTGCTAAAAATGCCTCTTTGGCTTATACTCGAGTGAGGGTCCTAGAAGACGGAGTGGGAGCAGCAGCGGTGGAGCAGCGGGTCACAGTAGGCAGGAGTCAGCTGCTGTGGCTAAAGCTTGTGCCCACTGCTAAAGAGAAATGAATATTCACTGCGCTGGCATGGTGCTGTACATGAGAAGGGGTTACATCAAAATACAAATATCACTTACAGTAAATAAAACTAACAATAACGGACTGGTACAGAGGAAAGAGGACCCTGCCCTTGCGGGCTTACATTCTACAGGATTATGGGGAAGGAGACAGTAGGTCGAGGGTTGCAGTAGCTCCAATGGTGTTGATCTGGCCGTGTGGTCTTTACAGGCTGTACGCTTCCTTGAAGAGGTGGGTTTTCAGCTTTCTTTTGAAGGATCCAAAAGTAGTGGATAACCGGATGTATTGGGGCACTGCATTCCAGAGGATGGGTGATATTCGGGAGAAGTCTTGGAGGCGATTGAGTGAGAAGCGAATAAGCGTGGAGGAGAGGATAAGGTCTTGGGAGGACTGGAGATTACGTGCGGGAAGATATTGAGAGATTAGTGTGGAAATATACGGAGGAGAAAAGTTATGGATGGCTTTGTAGGTCAGTGTTAGTAATTTAAACTGGATACGCTGGGAAATTGTGAGCCAGTGAAGGGATTTGCAAAGAGGTGAAGCAGGAGTGTAGCGAGGAGACAGATTAATTAGTCGGGCAGCAGAGTTAAGGATGGACTGGAGGGGTGCGAGAGTGTTAGAAGGTAGGCCACAGAGGAGTATGTTGCAGTAGTCGAGGCGGGAGATGATTAGGGCATGCACGAACATTTTGGTAGAGTGTGGGTTGAGGAAAGGACGGATTCTGGAAATATTTTTGAGCTGGAGGCGATAGGAGGTGGCGAGAGCTTGGATGTGCAGTTTGAAGGTCAGGGCAGAGTCAAGGGTTACTCCGAGGCATCAGATTTTGGGGACAGGGGAAAGTGTGATTTCATTTATTTTGATAGATAGATCAGGTAGGGAAGATATGCGTGATGGAGGAAAGATAATGAGTTCAGATTTGTCCACATTGAGCTTGAGGAAGTGAGAGGAGAAGAAGGAGGATATGGTTGATAGACACTCTGGGATTCTGGAGAGCAGAGAGGTGACATCTGGGCTAGAGAGGTAGATCTGAGTGTCATCGGCATATAGATGGTACTGGAAGCCATAGGACCTTATGAGTTGTCCCAGGCCGAGTGTATAGATTGAGAAGAGTAAGGGTCCTAGGACAGAGCCTTGGGGGACTCCAACAGAGAGGGGGCGAGATGAAGAGGTAGTATGGGAGTAGGAAACGCTAAATGTGCGGTTGGCAAGGTATGAGGAGATCCAAGATAGGGCAAGGTCTTTGACCCCAAAGGAAGAGAGGATCTGTAGTAGGAGGCAGTGGTCAACTGTGTCGAAGGCAGAGGACAGGTCTAGGAGGAGTATAGAGAATTGTCTGTTAGCTTTGGCTGTAAGTAAGTTGTTAGTTATTTTGGTCAGGGCAGTCTCAGTGGAATGGTGGGGACGGAAGCCAGATTGTAGGTTATCGAAGAGAGAGTTGGATGCAAAGTGAGAGGAAAGTTCAGCATGGACATGCTGCTCAAGGAGTTTGGAAGCAAATGGGAGCAAAGATATGGGGCGATAGCTGGACATACCGCTTGGGTCAAGGGATGGCTTTTTGAGGATAGGTGTGATTGTGGCATGTTTGAAGTCAGAGGGGAAGGTACCATAAGTTAGTGAAAGGTTGAAGAGATGGGTTAGGGATGGGATTAGTGTGGTGGTGAGGTTGGGGAGGAGGTGGGATGGGATGGGGTCAAGTGCACAAGTGGTGAAGTGTGATTTGGAGAGAAGATGAGCAAGCTCCCCTTGAGAGATTTTGGAGAGTGAAGTTATGGGGTTTGGGCATTGGTCTCTCATACAAAGGGGTTGTGGTGGTTGAACAACAAAGACTTGCCTTGTTTGGTCTATCTTATTTTTGAAGTGCATGGCAAAGTCCTTGGCAACGATTAGGGAACTCGGAGGGGGCAGTGGTGGGCGGAGGAGAGTGCTAAAAGTGCTGAGCAACTGTTTGGAGTTGTGGGATAAGGAAGTGAAGTAGGCCTGTTTAGCAGAGGTGAGAGCTGGTTCGAATGCCAGTGTTGCTTGTTTGAGTGCAGTGAAATCACGTTTTCTTCCAACGCCGTTCTGCAATTCTGGATACTTGCCGAAGCTTTTTAGTGATGTTATTGTGCCACGGTTGTCTCTTGGTTCGTCGCACTCTGCTATGCATGACAGGGGCGACCGTGTCAATAGCTGATGCAAGAGTGGCATTGTAGAAAGCAGTGGCAGTGTCTGTGTCGTGGAGTGAGGATATAGAGGACAGTGGTAGGATAGAGTCAGAGAGTGTGTTGGTGTCTAGGTGTGTCTAGGTGTGGGAGGTTCCTGCGTGGGTGCGCATGGTGCTGGACATGGGTGACAGGTGAGGAGGACAGGGATGAGAAAGTGAGTAGATGGTGGTCAGGGAATGCTCAGGGAATATTAATTTCCCTGTCATAGCAGGCATAGTAGTCGTAGCCGCCGGTCTCCTGCAGCTGCCAGGCAGTCACGTGTGCCTGCTACTTAAGAAAAATTAATTGCCCCACTGTGCCACAAACCAGACTACCCTAAAAGGGGCGTGACTAAGCAGCTACCTTGGTGTTCACTGGAGCCTCTGATGGTGAGGTCAGGCTTGTGTGGCAGGTAGCTGCCAGGTACCACTCCAGGGCGGTGTGTGGCTGTAGAAGCTGATCCCACTGAGGGACAAAACACAAGTGACAGGTGCAAGCAAGTACGGATAGGCACAACTGGTACTCTGGCGGGCACGGCTGGCACTCTGACAGGCAGGTGGGCACGGATGGAACTCTGGCAGGCAAGAGGGCACGGCTAGCACTTTTGGCAGGCGGGCACTTTTGGCAGGCGGGCATGGCTAGCAGCCAGGTGGGCACGGCTGGAACTCTTGGCAGACGGACATGGCTGGCAGGCGGGCACGGCTGGCATTCTTGGTAGGTGGGCACTATTGGCAGTCAGGCGGGCATGGCTGGCACTCTTGGCAGGCAGGCGGACAGTATTGGCAGGCAGGCGGGAAAGCAACACACTAAAGGAATCGAGATGGTAATGGGTAGGGCAGGAACACAGGCAGGTACGAGTAGGGAACAGATAGGAACCAGTTCAGACTGAAGGGACAGTAACTGTTAGGAACCAGTTCAGTCTGGAGGGACAGGAACTGTATGGAACCAGTTCAGACTGGAAGAATAAGGACACACAGGGCACGGAGCCGGAGCAGAGCAAAGCCACAGGATGCGGAGAGCAAGGTAGAGCCGCAGGAGGCAAGACAGGAGTAGAGCAGAGCCGCAGAATGTGGTAAGCAGAGCGGAACCACAGGTTGCGGCGAGCAGAGCGGAACCGCAAGGTGCGCAGAAGAGCAAAACCGCAAGGTGCGCAGCAGAGCAGAACCGCAAGGTGCACAGCAGAGCAGAACAGCAAGGTGCGCAGCAAAGCAGAGCCGCAGGATGTGAAGCAAAGAGTAGAAGGCGTGAACACAAGGAAGCACACAGCAGAAGAGGAAAGTCTACAGACATCGATCCAAATGGACACAGGGATAGGACTTAGTTCAGACAGGGTCAGATCAGGTACGAGATAAGGTACAGGAACAAGGATTCAGACCAGGGTATGCAGCCTCCTAGGAGGCAGAAACGAAAGACACAGGATACAGGTACAGGCCAGGGTATGAATCCCCCTGGTGGCTAAAACGAGAGATACAGCAAGACAGGACCTGGCAACTCAGCAGCAAGACACTGAGAAAGTACATTGCTCAGGCATCCCCCTGTGGGTGGGGATGCCTTAAGTACCTGAGGCTTCCTGGTAATTGGCTGGGGACACCTTAGGAGGGTGCACATTGTCTCAATAAGAACCAGGAAGTGCTGGGGCCGCCACCCTAAGCATACAGCCAAGAAGTATGCAGCAGGCAAAGACATGAGGCCCAGAGCATGGAGCCGGCAGAGGACAGAACTCACAGCATAGCCCGGAGTGGTGAGTAAGATGGGGGATTGGAAGCCATGCAATGATGCTGGCAAGGATGTTGCATGAATAGTCACGTCTCTCCACTCCCGTGGGCGTGGAGAACAGTGAATATTCATTCCCTTTAGTAGAAGACACACGTGAAAGCCCGGCCACTGCAGGAAGCTGGTGGCTGCAGCTTACACTGTGAGCGCTACTAAATAGCAATAATACTCACTGCTCTCCATGCACATAGTCCCGGCGCGGTGAATATTCTGGCAGCTGTCCTCGGTTTGTAATCAGTGCATGACGTCAGTGCCATGTGCTGCTTACAAGCATAAATCAGCTGCTGGCATCGGAACAAGATGCTGCAAGGGAGTGCAGGGATGGTAGGTAACATGGTTTAGTTTTTAAATGTTTTTTTTTAATGGGGGCCATATATGCAAGATTAGGGATGAAGAGCCATGCAGACAATGGGGATGATGAGCCATGCATACCAGGATGGGGAAGAAGAGCCATGCATACAAGAATAAGGATGAGGAGGGAGCCATGCATACCAGGATAGATATGAGGATGCCATGTATTCCCCAGGATAGGGATGAGGAGCCATGCAGACAAGGATATGGATGAGGAGCCATGCATATAACGATAGGGATGAAGAGCCATGTAAATCAGGATAGGGATGAGGAACCATTCATGCAAGTAAAGAGATGAGGAGCCATGCATACCAGGATAGGGTGAGGAGCCATTCATACGAGGGTATGATGAGGAGCCATGCAATTTTCCGAAATGCGCATCAGGGAGGGCCGAGGACAGCGTGAGGCTTGATCTTTGATCTTGTGGTATGTTCACTTTCAATCCATTATCAATGTCTGTATAAACAGCATTAGGTTTGTGCTTGTTATATGTATACACTTTACTTGATTGATATGGTGTTCAGCAATTTATCTTGATCTATGACTACTTATGGTGGTTTTACCCCATTAGAGATATTATATAATATTAATCCTTATGCCGCCCACTCGCCCTTGCTTATGTGTTGCTTTGTTGCACAATTAATGGCTGTTACCTGTTTTAATCAATAAAGACTACTTCTTTCTATTTATGTACTTGGACTATTAGGCTGTTTCTGTCTATTTAGGTGGTTTATCATTGAATTAAGCAGCTTGTCCTGTATACGTCCATATTAGTGGGGACACTATTTTTCTACTCAAATGTTTGATTTCTGTTGATGTATTCATTTCCCGAGCATAGTATGTTTTCTATATATTTTTATATACCAGGATAGGGATGAGAGGCCATGCATACCAGGATAGGGATGAGGAGGCCATGCATACCAGGATGGGGTGAGGGGGCCGTGCATACCAGGATGGGGATGATGGGGCCATGCTTACCAGGATGGGGATAGGCCATGCATACCAGGATAGAGATTGAGGAGGCCATGCACACCAGGATAGGGATGAGAAACCATGCATACCAGGATAGGGATGAGGAACCATGCATACCAGGATAGGGATGAGGAGCCATGCATACCAGGATGGGGATGAGGAACCATGCATACAAGGATGGGGATGATTGGGCCATGCATACCAGGATAGGTATGAGGAGTCATGTATACCAGGATAGGGATAGAGGACAATGCACACTAGGCTTATACTCGAGTCAATAAGTTTTCCCATTTTTTTTGTGGTAAAATTAGGTGCCTTGGCTTTTACTCAGGTCGGCTTATACTCGAATATATACAGTATTTAATAAATTATTTCAAAATGTATGTTACTCAGCAATATTTTTAACGCAATTAAATACATCCTTCATCATAGGTTCCAATTATTCCCATTGGTGTTGCTATTAATCTGTGCTGCTAGGGTTAGATTCTGGAGAAAATCAGTCTCCTTCCCCCTCTGGGAGCACTACAGTCTATTCTTACTTTCAAATCCCGCTACTCAATCCTAACAAGCTGAAAAGCTAGCCATAAAGCTGACTGTGGGGAGAATGACTTAACAAGCTTGCCATCAGCAATTAATTCATTAAGTAATACTATTGATTTTGACATCAGATTGTGCCATAATATCTGTAAATGCCCAAAAGCCTCACCTGATTTTTTTTAAGGGTTAACCCCTTTCTGACATTTGTCGTAATAACCTGTCCCTGTGCCCTGGGCCTATCCGACCAGGGACATATTATTACTGCACGGCCGCCGGGTGTCAGCTGATTCTGGGCACTTTATCTGCACTTTAACCCCCCAAATGCTGCGATCGAAAGCGATTCTGGGAGCCAGCAGAAGGCTGACAGCCCTACTGCCTTTGGATCGGAGATCCCGCAGCGTGTCGCGCGGTCCCGATCGTTGCCACGGTGACCCGATGCTGCTGCATTCCCATGCTGTACAAGCGATCAGCCTGCAAAAAATGATAGTCTCATATTAGGACAAAGTAAAAAAGTAAAACTTTTTTTATATAATTGTAAAAATATTTTAAAACAATATAAAAAATAATAATTAAAAAAGCAAAAGATAATGTATCTATATATAAATATTCGTATGAAAAAAATATAAACAATAAAAGTAGACATATTTGGTTTCTCCGCAACGACCCGACCTATAAAGCTGTCCCACTAGTTAACCCATTTAGTGAACACCATAAAAATAAATAAAAAGCAAGGCAAAAAACAATGCTTTATGATCATACCGCCGAACAAAAAGTGGAATAAAACGAGATCAAAAAGACGGATATAAATAAACATTGTACCACTGAAAACGTCACCTTGTTCCGCAAAAAACGAGCTGCCATAAAGCTCCATTAACAGAAAAATGAAAAAGGTGTAGCTCTCAGAATAAAGAGATGCAAAAATAATTATTTTTTCTGTTTAATAGTTCTTATTGTGTAAAAGTGCTAAAACAAAAAAATATATAAATGAGGTATCGCTGTAATTGTACTGACCCGAAGATAAAACTGCCTTATCAATGTTACCACAAACGGAACAGCATAAACCCAACCAAAAATTAAATTCCTGAATTGTTAGTTTATGTACATTCTGCCTCCCAAAAATCGGAATAGAAAGCGATAAAAAAAAGTAATGTGCCTGAAAATAGTACCAATGAAAACGTCAACTCGTCCCACAAGAAACAAATCACATGACTCTGTGGGCCAAAATATGAAAAAAAGTATAACTCTCAAAATCTGGTGATGCAAAAACTAGTTTTCGCAATAAAAAGTGTCTTTTAGTGTGTGAGAGCAGCAAAAAATAAAAACTCGATATAAATCTGGTATCCCTGTAATCGCACCGACCCGAACAATAGAATAAGAATAAAGTCGCCTAATCTCTTACACTGCATGAGGAATGGGGTCAAAAAAATAAAAACAATCCTTCACCTGCTGTTGATTTTTTCATTCTGCCTCCCAAAGATCACAGTAAGGCTCAGCGCACATTTATCCTGCACTTTGAACTGAGCGCTTGCACCCGGGTGTCCGTGTAAATTTCTGAAATACATGATTCAGATGGAACCTCTTGTGGAAGATTCCCTATAATGAAGCACATGGAGGCACTGTTGATGCCGTCTGGCCTGTGATCTGGCGGTGTCCGTGTTTTTAGGATTGCATAAAAGTGCCATCGGCCACAGTTTTTTGCAGTTCTGAAAAGGACACCGCTGAACAGAGGCTAGAGGCCAGAGTTATATAGTTACATAGTTATTAAGATTGAAGAAAGACTATAAGTCCATTTAGTTCAAACCATAGCCTAACCTAACATGCCCTAACATGTTGATCCAGAGGAAGGCAAAAAAAAACATGTGGCAAAGAGTAAGCTCCACATTGGGGAAAAAAATTCCTTCCCGACTCCACATACGGCAATCAGACTAGTTCCCTGGATCAACGCCCTATCAAGGAATCTAGTGTATATACCCTGTAACATTATACTTTTCCAGAAAGGTATCCAGTCCCCTCTTAAATTTACGTAATGAATCACTCATTACAACATCATACGGCAGAGAGTTCCATAGTCTCACTGCTCTTACAGTAAAGAATCTGCGTCTGTTATTATGCTTAAACCTTTTTTCCTCCAAACGCAGAGGATGCCCCCTGGTCCCTGTTTCAGGTCTATGATTAAAAAGATCATCAGAAAGGTCTTTGTACTGTCCCCTCATATATTTATACATTAAAATAAGATCACCCCTTAGTCTTCGTTTTTCAAAACTAAATAGCCCCAAGTGTAATAACCTATATTGGTATTGCAGACCCCCCAGTCCTCTAATAACCTTGGTTGCTCTTCTCTGCACCCGCTCCAGTTCAGCTATGTCTTTCTTATACACCGGAGAACAGAACTGTGCACAGTATTCTAAGTGTGGTCGAACTAGTGACTTGTATAGAGGTAAAATTATGTTCTCCTCATGAGCATCTATGCCTCTTTTAATGCATCCCATTATTTTATTTGCCTTTGTAGCAGCTGCCTGACACTGGCCACTGAATAGGAGTTTGTCATCCACCCATACACCCAGGTCTTTTTCATTGACGGTTTTGCCCAGAGTTTTAGAATTAAGCACATAATTATACATCTTATTACTTCTACCCACGTGCATGACCTTACATTTATCCCCATTAAAGCTCATTTGCCATTTATCAGCCCAAGCTTCTAGTTTACATAAATCATCCTGTAATATAAAATTGTCCTCCTCTGTATTAATTACCCTGCAGAGTTTAGTGTCATCTGCAAATATTGAAATTCTACTCTGAATGCCCCCTACAAGGTCATTAATAAATATGTTAAAAAGAAGAAGGCCCAATACTGACCCCTGTGTACCCCACTGCTAACCGCTACCCAGTCCGAGTGTGCTCCATTAATAACCACCCTTTGTTTCCTATCCCTGAGCCAGCTCTCAACCCACTTACACATATTTTCCCCTACCCCCATTATTCTCATTTTATGTATCAACCTTTTGTGTGGCACCATATCAAAAGCTTTTGAAAAGTCCATATACACTACATCCACTGGGTTCCCTTGGTCCAGTCCAGAACTTACCTCTTCATAGAAACTGATCAAATTAGTCTGACATGAACGGTCCCTAGTAAACCCGTGCTGATACTGGGTCATGAGGTTATTCCTCTTCAGATACTCCAGTATAGCATCCCTTAGAATGCCCTCCAGGATTTTACCCACAGTAAAGGTTAAGCTTACTGGCCTATAATTTCCGAGTTCAGTTTTTGTCCCCTTTTTGAATATTGCCACCACATTTGCTATACGCCAGTCCTGTGGTACAGACCCTGTTATTATGGAGTCTTTAAAGATTAAAAATAATGGTCTAGCAATGACTGTACTTAATTCCTGCAGTACTCGGGGGTGTATCCCATCTGGGCCCGGAGATTTGTCAACTTTAGTGATTTTTAGACGCCGACGTACTTCCTGCTGGGTTAAGCAGGTGACATTTAATGGGGAATTTTTATCACTAGTCATTTTGTCTGCCATGGGATTTTCTTGTGCAAATACTGATGAAAAAAAGTCATTTAGCATATTGGCTTTTTCCTCATCCTCATCCACCATTTCACCCAGACTATTTTTAAGGGGGCCAACACTATCATTTTTTAGTTTCTTACTATTTATGTAGTTAAAGAATATTTTGGGATTATTTTTACTCTCTCTGGCAATGAGTCTCTCTGTCTCAATCTTTGCTGCCTTGATTTGCTTTTTACAGAATTTATTTAATTTTTTTGTATTTATTTAATGCCTCCTCACTACCTACTTCCTTTAATTCTCTAAATGCTTTCTTTTTGTCACTGATTGCGCCCCTTACAGCTCTATTTAGCCATATTGGTTTCCTCCTATTTCTAGTATGTTTATTCCCATACGGTATATACTGTGCACAGGTCTTATCCAGGATGCTAATAAATGTCTCCCATTTTCTTTGTGTATTTTTATGTCTCAGGATATAGTCCCAGTTAATTGCACCAAGATCCTCTCTCATCCGTTGGAAATTTGCCCTCCTGAAGTTTAGTGTCCTTGTAACCCCTCTATTACACATCTTTTTAAAGGATACATGAAAGCTTATTATTTTGTGATCGTTATTCCCCAAGTGACCCCCAACCCTTATATTTGCTATGCGGTCTGGCCTGTTGGTTAATATTAGGTCTAGCAGTGCCCCCCTTCTTGTTGGGTCCTGAACCAGTTGTGAAAGGTAATTGTCTGTTACTCTGCTGCTTCATTATAGTGAATAGATTCCTCAGGGGTTTCATCTGAATCAACTCACTCAGAGATTTAGATGGAAACACCAAAGTAAGTGCTCAGAATAGAGCGCCGGATAAATGTGATCCCAAACCTTATGTAAAATGTTCCCAATAAAAGCTTCAACTCAATCCACAAAAAAAGCAAGCCGTCCCTCAGGTCTGTCATCTGTTAACGAAAATATAGGGGTGCTTCCACGTTACTGGTAGCACAAAGGCTCTGGAAAAGCAAAATGGCTCTACACCTGCCAAAAGAAATTCAGCAAATTCTCCACTCTCAAATGCAAATGCCCCCTCCCTTCTGAGCCCCACAGTGTGCCTAAACCACATATTGTGCCCACGTTTGGCATTTCTGAAGTGATGAGAGCCCATCTAACTTACGGGTGCATGCGTTGGTTATAACATTCTGGTGACTGCAACATACTGGTCACTACAGCGTACTGGTCACTACAACGGCAGTTTGCAATTTTCATTCGACAACATTCATTGCTGCTTGCTTCTGGAAAATACCCATGGAGTCAAAATAGTCACTACACCTGAAGATAAATTCAAGGGGTATAATTTCTAAAATGAGGTCAATTGAGGGGGGATTTCTGCTCTTCTAGCAATTAGGGGCTCTGTATATGGAGTCAGCAAACAGTTCTAGGAACATCTGCTCTCCAGGAGGCAAATAACGCTCCGTTCCTCCTGAATATCTCCGTATGGCTAAGTAGTACTGTACAGCCACGTATGGGGTAATGCCACATTCAGTAGAAATTGTTGGACAAATTCTGGTGTCATTTTTACCCACTTCTTGTGTAAAAATGTGAAATCTTTTTGTTGGTAAAAATGTAATTAGTTTTTCATCACTGCCCAATGGTATAAAATTCTGTGACACACCCTTGTTGTCAATATGTTCACTGCACCCCTAGTTGAATTCATTGAGAGGTGTAGTTTTTAAAATGGGGTCACTTTTTGGGGTTCTGCTGTTCTGGCACCTCACGTGCTCTCCCAGTGGGTCATGGCACCTGCAAACCACAGCAGTGAGATATTTTGCTCCTTGCCTTCTGAGCTATTGGCGCACTCTGGAATTAATGGACCTCAGTTTGTTGTAAAAAAAATTTCTATTAGCTCGTAGAAAAATGAAAAACTTGGGGCTACCTTTTAGTGATACAAATATAATTTATTCTTTCTTCACTGCTCATGGTATAAAATTCTGTGAGGCACATGTGGTGTCAATATGATCACTGCACCCTTAGATGAATTCATTGGGGAGTGTAGTTTGTAAAATGAGTTCCCATATAGGGGGTTTCTGTTGTTCTAGCACCTCAGGGGCTCTGCCAATGTGACATGGCACCCTCAAACCATTCCAGCAAAATCTGAACTTCAATGCGGTGCTTCTTACCTTCTGAGCTTTACACTGTGCCTCAAAAGTACATATAGAGTATCGGCATACTCAGGAGAAATTGCACAGCAAATTTTATGGTGTAATATCTCCTGTTACCCTTATAAAAATGCAAAATTTGTGGCCAAATAACATTTTTGTGGGGAAAATGCGTTTTTTTTATTTTCACAGATCAACGTTATGAACTTATCAACTTCTGTGAAACACCTGCGGGTTCAAGGTGCTCGCCATGAATTTAAATACATTATTTGAGGAATTTACAAAATGGGGTCACTTCTGGGGGGTTTCCACTGTTTAGGAACATCAGAGGCTCTCCAAATGGGACATGACGTCTGCTAATGGCTCCAGGACATTTTACATTCAAAAAGTCAAATGGCGCTCCTTCCCTTCCGAGCCCTGCCGTGCACCCAAACAGTAGTTTTCTCTCTCATATGGGGTATCGGTGCACTAAGGAAAAATTGCACAACAAATTGTATGGTGCAATTTCTCCTGTTACCCCTTATGAAAATGCAATATTTTGTGCTAAAAACATATTTATAGGGAAAATTAGATTTTTTTTATTTTTATGACTCAATGTTATAAACTTCTGTGAAGCACCTGAGGGTTCAATGTGCTCACCACACATCTAGATCAGTTCCGAGGGGTATATTTTCCAAAATGGTGTCACTTGTGGGGGCTTTTCACTGTTTAGGCACATCAGAGGTTCTCCAAATGCCACATGGCGTCCGCCAATTGTTCCAGGAAATTTTGCATTCAAAAAGTCAAATTGTGCTCCTTCAGTTCCGAGCTCTGTCGTGTGCCCAAACTGTGGATTTCTCCCTCATATGGGGTATTGGCATGCTCAGGAGCAATTACACAACACATTTTGGGGTCCACTTTTTCCTGTTACTCTTGTCAAAATAAAAAAAATTGGCTCTGAAGTTTTGTTTTTGCTAAAAAAAACTTAAATGTTCATTTTTTTCCACATTCCAAAAATTCCTGTGAAGCACCTGAAGGGTTAATAAACTTCTTGAATGTGGTTTTGAGCACCTTGAGGGGTGCAGTTTTTAGAATGGTGTCACTTTTGGGTATCTTCTATCACATAGACCCCTCAAAGTGACTTCAAATGTGAGGTGGTCCCTAAAAAAATGTGGGAAATGTTACTTATTAAGCATTTTGTGTGACATATCGCTGTGATTTAAGGGCATGAAAATTCAAAGTTGGAAAATTGCAAAATTTTCTACATTTTCGGCAAATTTCCATTTGCTTCACAAATAAACGCAAGTAATATAAAATAAATAAACCACTATCATGAAGTACAATATGTCACGAGAAAACAATGTCAGAATCACCGGGATCCATTTAATCATTCTAGAGTTATAACCATGCCTATGCAGCATCAATAGTAAAAAGATCTAATGCTAAAAATAATTAAAAAAAAAAAAAAATCGTTATATACACACCGTCCGTCGGCCCCTCGGATCCAGAACAGGCCTTTCCCGCTCCTCGCGACGCTTCGGTAACCGGTCCATGCATTGCGATCTCGCGAGATGATGACGTATCGGTCTCACGAGAATGCTACATCATCATCTCGCGAGACCGCAATGCACTCTTGAGACCGGAGCGCACGAGGAGCGTCGGTAAACGCTTCCTGGATCCGGGGGCCAACGGAAGGTGAGTATATAACTATTTTTTATTTTAATTCTTTTTTTTTAACACGGATATGATGCCCACATTGCTATATACTATGTGGGCTGGGCAATATACTACGTGGGCTGTGCAATGTACTACGTGGGCTCTGCAATGTACTACGTGGGCTGTGCAATGTACTACGCGGGCTGTGCAATATACTATGCGGGCCGGGCAATATACTAAGCGGGCTGGGCAATACACTACGCGGGCAGGGCAATATACTACGCGGGCTGTGCAATATACTACGCGGGCTGTGCAATATACTACGCGGGCTGTGCAATATACTACGCGGGCTGTGCAATATACTACGCGAGCTGTGCAATATACTACGCGGGCTGTGCAATATACTGTGTGGGCTGTGCAATATACTGTGTGGGCTGTGCAATATACTGAGTGGGCTGTGCAATATATTGCGTGGGCTGTGCAATATACTGCATGGGCTGTGCTATATACTGCGTGGGCTGTGCAATATACTACGCGGGCTGTGCAATATACTGTGTGGGCTGTGCAATATACTGCATGGGCTGTGCAATATATTGCGTGGGCTGTGCAATATACTGCATGAGCTGTGCTATATACTGCGTGGGCTGTGCAATATACTACGTTGGCTGTGCAATATACTGCGTGGGCTGTGCAATTTACTGCGTGGGCTGTGCAATATACTGCGTGGGCTCTAATATACTGCGTGGGCTGTGCAACATACTGCGTGGGCTGTGCTATATACTGCGTGGGCTGTACAATGTACTTCGTGGGCTGTGCAATGTACTACGTGGGCTGTGCAATGTATTACTTGGGCTGTGCAATATACTATGTGGGCTGTGCTATACACTATGTGGGCTGTGCTATACACTACGTGGCCTGTGTTATACACTACATGGCCTGTGTTATATACTATGTGGGCTGTGTTATATACTGCGTGAGCTGTGTTATATGCTATGTGGGCTGTTATACACTCCGTGGGCTTTGCTCTATACTATGTGGCTGTGCTATATACTCCATGGGCTGTGTTATATACTACGTGGCTGTGCTATATACTATGTGGCTCTGCTATATACTCTGTGGGCTGTGCTATATACTCTGTGGGCTGTGCTATATACTACGTGGCTGTGCTATATACTACGTGGCTCTGTTATATACTACGTGGCTGTGCAATATGCTACGTGTCCGTGCTATTTACTGCGTGGGCTGTTATATACTACATGGCTGTGCTATATACTACGTGGCCGGCCGCAAACAATCAGCGACAGGCACAGTCCGGCCGTGAATTCGTGCGGGAGTTGAACCACGCTTCGCTAATTGGTCGCGGCCAGCCAAATCCTGTGTATTCAATGTATTATTCTAAAATCTTCATAAATAAACTACATACCTATTCTAGAATACCCGATGTGTTAGCAAAAACTGTAGAAAAAAGTGGGCACTCACCATCTGCTAATATTCAGTCTTTATTGTGCCACATGCCAAATGCAGAAATAGCAGGGAGATGTGTTAGAATCGGGGTACCATCTAGTTCTAACTATATCTATCTTAATATTCTCATTCCTTGCCTCTAATGTGTCACACTATTATCCTACGCTGTCCCTAACCTTATACACAATACAGCAACATTACATGAACACATTAACAGTCACAAACATCATGAACACGCACATAATCAATGTAAACATGGCTCAAAGAGGGGAAGACATATGATGGTCTACGTCACCCCCTTATAATAGCATGTAAATAAATAGGTGTACAAAGTTATCATACAGTATGTAACATAGATTAAACACCAGTGTGTAGAGCATAGTATAGAGAAGTTGTTCAATGATAACAAATTATCTGGTCAACAGCATTTTTGGTGCCAAAGATATTTCATTGAATTTAGGGTAACTTTGGGGTGCTGATTCTGAATATGTCATCAGTTTTGCCAGATTGGCTCAAGTTTTTGAGATTTTTGGTATCTTATTTATAGCACTTGTTGGTAAATGCGACGCATCATCTCATTAATTTCTTTGGATTAGTACTTGAACTGAGCAGTTCTCAATATAGTTTTGTGTTAATTAGTGTTCTAAAAGTTTGTTCATAGCTTGATTTTTGCACTAACTTTATGTTGTTGTCTGTTTTCCAGTGAAAAGCATGAACTCATCAAGAAGAAGTTGTCTTAACGATCCAGACTCATTCTGTTACATTTGTGGTGAATACACACTGCCAAAACATAGAAGAAACATAACAGACTTCGTAAAAAAAGTGTATTTTGCCTATTTTGGGGTTATGCTTGGGGACCAAGACAAGTTTTGGGCACCACACATAGTGTGCAAAGCATGTATCGAATTATTACGAAAATGGAGCAAAGGACAAAGAAAAAGCTTCAAATTTGGTGTTCCAATGGTGTGGAGAGAGCAAAAAAATCATCATGATGACTGTTATTTCTGTGCAGTGCAAGTGCAAGGATTCAATAAGCATAAGAAACGAAAATGGGAGTAACCTAACATGGAATCTGCAAGAAGGCCTGTCCCTCATTGTGAAGATGTGCCTGTACCTGTGGTTACCATGTTACCTGACCTTCCCCCACCTGATGATGATGAAGTGTGTATTGGCAGTGTGTATTCACCACAAATGTAACAGAATGAGTCTGGATCGTTAAGACAACTTCTTCTTGATGAGTTCATGCTTTTCACTGGAAAACAGACAACAACATAAAGTTAGTGCAAAAATCAAGCTATGAACAAACTTTTAGAACACTAATTAACACAAAACTATATTGAGAACTGCTCAGTTCAAGTACTAATCCAAAGAAATTAATGAGATGATGCGTCGCATTTACCAACAAGTGCTATAAATAAGATACCAAAAATCTCAAAAACTTGAGCCAATCTGGCAAAACTGATAGCATATTCAGAATCAGCACCCCAAAAATACCCCAAATTCATTAAAATATTTTGGACACCAGAAAAAATTTTTTTTTTTGTTGACCTGTGGGATGGTCTTATGGCTAAAAACTAGCAGCCTAAGTCAGAGAGTAAGGAATCAGGTTCCACAATCCTCCACCCCGACACGCGTTTCATCCTGCTTCCTCAGGGGGCCATAATCAATACTAGATAATGCAGTGTTCCCCAACTCCTGCCCTCAAGAGCCAACAACAGGTCATGTTTTGAGGATTTCCTTAGCATTGCACAGGTTATTGAATGCTTGCCTGTCCAGGTGACGCAATTATCACTTGTGCAATACTAAGGAAATCCTGAAAACATGACCTGTTGGTGGCTCTTGAGGGCAGGAGTTGGGGAACACTGCATTATCTAGTATTGATTATGGCCCCCTGAGGAAGCAGGATGAAACGCGTGTCGGGGTGGAGGATACTTCTTGGATCCTGTCTGTTCTAGTGTCCCTCTGTTGTGATGCACCTGTATTTTTATATTTTGCATGTATTTTAAACTTTATAAAGTTAAGGATTTCTAGTTCACTTTATTTATCGATATATGTACTCACCAAGGAATTGGGATATGGTAGTTATTGAAGCACAATCCTGCCTATTACATAAGATGACTTTTTAAAGGGATATCCTTTTCATTGATTCAATTAATCTTTATTATGTTCCCGAGATTCCCTATGACTCTAGTGTCCTTGCTTTCTCCGCACCCGGAAAGCTATACTATTTCCTACAATATTTTTTCCAATTTTAAACATTTTTTTCCTAATACCCAGACTGATTTTCCTCATCTCCATCTGATTGAACATTCCTGTTTTTTTCCTTACCTCCTACAGACCTTCTCTCACCTCCCTCTCTATGTTACAGTATGACCTTCTGAGTACTGAATCTGCCCTCAAGTGCTGGCTGCGCTGTGTTAATGTCTGACTTCTCTTCCCTATTAATCATCGTCTGGTTCCTCTCCAGGTATCTGAAAAATGCAGCAATAACAAGGAATTCCCCTCATCCCTGTAGGCGTGGGGACAGCACCCACACCGTGGGGGGTCTGCAATCCCAGGGGCTGTAATGTCTATGAACACTTTCACTGTGAAAGCCATGGAAGCCTTCGGATTACAGCTAACTTTACAACACATGACTCCGCTCTGATACCGGGATCCTCATTTAAAAAAGCTTCTTACACTCATGCCAACATTTCTGTGCCCTTCCCAGATTCATGTTTCAGTTATTATTGCCAATTTTCAACTCAATTAATTATAGAGTGTGAAAACAACCGACTCCTTTCATCTTAGGAGATAACATATCAGAGAGCTAAGAATCAGACGAAAGGCAAATACTTGTACACTAATACAGCAATCAGACGCAACTCATACAAAAACTTCCTGCCTTTCAATGAATTGTTTGCCTAAAGTCTCTAATATTTTATATTCATTAAACCCTCACAACGCGTCTCTTCTGTGAGATTCAAAATCTCAGCACAATGCGGCAAAGTAGATGAGGCAAACTAGGCAACTGGCTAGGGCATCTATTTACATGGGACATCCATTGCCAAGAACCCAATGCACAAATGAAGTCCACCAAAGTGTTGTATAGTTATATTATTTTAGAACTGAATTGCAGAATTTTGATGAAACTATATAGCAGTATTATGTATAGGGTAGTAAATTCTTGACACTTTATGGTGGTATTGTGTGGGCTGACATTTCAACAGGTGGCCAAAATCTAAAATAGAAAATGGGAAGCAGGGCCATGCTTGAGGACCAGAGAGCCCCATCCTCTCCAGTGCTGACTTCAGCCCCAGCAAGCAAGAATTATTTCCTTGTGAGCAAATGCAGGGAAATTTAGACACTCAGATGAGACAGGGAGCAGGGTTGTCATACTGAATACCTTTACCCGTGATTGGTTTTGGTAAAAGTGGCAAACTTTTCTCAACATCAGTGGTGGCTCCAAATCACTGTGCTCTCTATCTTCCGTCCCTTCTGTGATCTCCAGTTTTACATTTTAAAGGGAATCTGCCACCAGCTTTTTATAAACCCATCTGAGAGAAGCATAATGTAGGGACAGAGACCTGAATCCAGCGATGTGTCAATTATTGGGCTGCTTACTGTAGTAATGATAAAATCACTGTTTTATCTGCCGCCAATATACCAATTCTCTTAATGCTGAGATATGTCTAACCCCTCCCACACCACTCATTGGCAGTTTTCTGTGTACACTGTGCATAGGCAGAAAACTGGTGGGGAGGAATTATCACAGAAAGTTTACTATTGACAATCGCCTGGTAATAAAACAGTGACTTTATCAAAACTAGAGCAAGAAGCCGAGTAAGTGACACAGCACTGGTATCAGTTTCTCTGTCTCTACATTGTGTACTTTAATTCAAAATTTCCCACCCTTCCTTCTCTACTCTAGCTTTGTTTTTCTTCCGATGATGATCCATTTAGGTCTCCCAGCATGCACTGGGTATTCTCAAATGGGTCGTCATCCTGGGTTAGTGGCTGCTGTCACTCCTGCTTCTTACTCTTCCTCCCAGAAATGGAGTGTCTTCAGGGGGCGGCGCTGTGGTCATTTTCCACTGCCTTGTCACCGCCGTACCCTGATAATGTCCTCTTTAAGTAGCGGTGATGCAGAAATGACTGCAACTTTTCTCACACCGCCCTGCATCTTCAGTCCACACTGCTTCTGTCCCCATCACATCGTTCACTGAAAGGGGTCGGCGATAGAAGCACTGTGAGTCCCATTGGGGATAGCAATGATAATGTATGTAAAGCGCTGCGGAATATGATAGCGCTATATAAGAAAAAGCATAATAATAATAAAAGGTGTGGGCTGAAGATGCGGGCGGCATGAGAGACGTTGCGGTCACTTCTGCATCACAAGGGGCCGGCTTTGACAGAAGTGGTGGTTAGTGACTGGAGCGCCACCCCCTCATAATGCTCCATTTCAGGCAAGAAAACAAAGAAACAGCAGGAGTGGCGGGAGTTAAACACCTTGATGACGATGTGTTTGAAAGTATCCAGTGCATGCTGGGAAACTCAAACAAATCATCATTGGAAGTAAGAAAAAAAACATAGACAGAAAGTTATCGGGAAAGATAAGAAATGTTGAATTGGAGTACATTAGAAAAGTTGTTAGATTATCATATTGGATAGTTAGACATGTAGTATGGAATTCACTGTTAGTTTCGAACAACCCCTTTAATTTTGAGTTGTCATCTAATAAACAGCACTGGGAATCCTAAAACGTTAATAGCTCTGGGCCACCCTTACACTGGATTCCATGAGCCAGGTGGAATATACAGTACAAGCAGTTGCCTGGCACTAGTAACACAGATAAAGCTCTGGCTAGATAGTTCATAGTGCCTTCCCTAGAAATAAGCATGCGGAGGATGTGGGGGAAAAGTGAGCGCTCCCTGTATTATATACTTACTTGCTAAATATTAATATTATTTATACTTTAGAAGTCTGAACTGGAATCTAAAATACATAACATTTGACGCGGAAGATGATCCATCAAATTCAATGATAGTCTGATGTTATTATATTCGACTCTTATTAACCTGTACATAATACTTTATAAGAAATGTCCAGATTAAGGATAGCACATATCACAAATAAATTCAAAGCATTATTAATATATATATATATATATATATATATATATATAGTTTATTTTTTTAAGATAATTAATTTTCAATTTTAATAACAGTAATAACTTGTTTCATAAATGTCATGTTAAAGAAGCACACCAACTCCCATCAAAGTTTTTATCCTCTTAATATATTGCAATCATCATATTGTATGGCACTGTGTACTTACAATTGCTCATTTCTCCTTTCTACCCAGCTAATTTTTCTCTTTTCCATTAGGTCTATGACATCACGATTAAAACTTAGGAGCTGAATGTTTGTAAGCGTTATGTGGAAACAGGAGGTCAATTTTCACCGTATGAGTCATGATTCACTGCAAAAGTCCCTGGCAGGGAGATGAGTGGAGCAGCTTGGTCAGGAGTTGAAGAGGGGGATGATAATTGGAGGGAAAGAGACTTCCTTTTTCTACATAGAGTAGAAAAAAGAGAAGAATTAACTAGGTAGAAAGGCAAAATGAGCAATTGTAAGTACACAGTGCTGTATAATATAATGACTATATGTATTAAGAGGATAAAAAATGTTTTTCAAAAGCTGAGTAGTCATAATGAAAGGAAATGAACACCTTTGTACAGCACTTTTTAATTCCGTCTTGGCTTTCTGAATGCAAAAGTAAAAAGCTTTTTAAATAGTCTTACAATTCACTGCCATTTTTGTTGTTGTGGAATCCTTGAAAACTCCTGCACATAGCTGGTATTAGTGCTGCCGCTTCTAATATAGATCAGACAGCACATGGTTTCAGGCTTTGTTGTTTAGCTCAGCTTTCTCACTCCTTGAGAGGGGAGAAAGCGTTTAACTCTTCAGGGAGAGTGGATCTGACTGGCTGTATACCACCAATTGCATATACGTAGAGGGAAGCACACACAAGTCTGTGTATGTGTCAAAAGAGAACAAAGCACATGTGAACGACTCTGCAAGGGGTGGTGAGAGTCTTGGTGTCTGTTAGTAGGATGTAGAAGGAGACATCAGTACATGAATGAAGCTGCATTAGTACATTAGAGTCAGCAGCAGCATCCTGGACACACATATCCAGCATGAATTACTATAAGGCAGGACACAACCACAAGAAAATATTCTAAAACTAAGAGAAAGTTCTTCAGGAAGATCTGGAAATTAATAAATTAAAAGGATTGCTCCTTATTTTTATTTTTTTTTACTTTTTTTGAACTCAGGGAAAACAATATATATTTTTTATGTCAAAGAAGAACAAGCAGAAAAATCAAGTCTCTCAACTAAAGTTGATACATTACTCTATAACAACCGAAGCATTGTCAAAATACTATAGTGGAACCTAGAAACACTGGTCTATTCATGTTCATGGGTCCACTTTAGCCCCAGTCCCCAAATAATTTGTGAATCAATCTGAAACCCCCGAAATCCCTTCTTGTTTCTCTTTGTTCCCTTGGTGACAACATTATAGCTAAAGTCATTTTAATTATAAAGGCATAATAAATAATAAAAAGAATAAGAAATGATGAATAATAATAAAATGAATGAAAGCGCTGCCTAACCTTGCGATGGACAGATGAGTCCCTTACTGCATGACGTAGTGATCTTAGCTTGTGCTATTGACTCGCTTCAATAATGGATTATGTGAGAATGCGAAGCCTACAGATTTTCCAGCGTTTAATGGAAACTCTTCACATGTGGGCGATTGTTCGAGTCCAGTGTAGGAGAGGAATACCAATAATAGGGGCACAAGTTTGTAGGGAATTTCCTGACCCTAAAAATAGTTACTAGCGCAGTCCCAACAGGAAAGCCTGAGTTCATCTAATGAAACAGACATATCTCTTGTCTCTTTTAACTTCCTCTTCTCTGTTCACTCTTTGGACATTTGAAGAACTGACTTCCAACATAACCCCATATACCACACAGATCTAAGAGGTATCATGTGCTGTATTATAGGTAAATAAGTTTGGGGAAAAAAGAATCTTTTTCAGCAAATCCATGGTTTATGTGTTATTTACATAACCATTAAGTGGTGATCAGTGAATTTAATAATAAATACAGCCAGAGCTGGTATGTCACTCTCCACAAGGAGAAACCTTGCCCCTTAGACCCCAGTCCAGAGCCTCTCACCTAGCCAAATCAGTTCTCATGCTTCGCACTGACGAGGGCCAACAGTCTGCGAATTGAGATACTGATTTGGCTTTTATCCTAAGTCATATTGCACGACTCGTTAAAGGGTTGATTGTGACTTGTAGGATCACTACTTCCAACAGGTGGCACTATAGAGTTCAAGTCCTCTTTTTCTCTCCAGAGGCAATTTGTATAATAAATACAGTCATTATTGAAAGAGGGCAACCCCTCCAAAGATGACCACCACATGGGAAGGCACTGCTGGCGTTCGTTGTCTGGACATGAACTCTGGTCCCAAGAAGGTTTTGATGGAAACACAATGACAAATGTTGACTTCCAGCCAGTGTTAGTACTTCAAAAGATTGCCTGGCAATACTAGAGAACCCCTTTAATTGTAAATGGTGGAAGTTTTTGGCTAACTTTTGGGAAGTTTTTTTTTTCTGCTGCTCTTGATGTCCATAAAATAATCACAACTGAGATAAAGAATGACTTTAAAGTGTAAATCCCTTTAAGGCCAACATCACACTTAATGAAAAATTGGTCCGAGTCTCCCCGCCGAGAGCCGCACAAGTGTTCTCCGTATGGTCATCCATGTGAAATGCATTTGCAATGCGGTGATGCCATTTTCGCGCACCTATATATCCATATGACATCCGTATGGCTTTACATTTCTCACTGCTTTTCCCCATTGTATTTAATGGCTCAATGGGCTGAAATGATAAAAATGTGTCCATATTTGTCACAAGCTAGTTGGATGGTCCGTGTGGTGTCCGAGTTTTTCTCGCACCCATAGGCCTGCATTGGCGAGTCTCGGACGATATACGCTTCTAATCGCAGCTTTCTGTGATTTACACGCATGTCGAATATGCCCGAGAAAAAACGGTGATGTGAGCTGCCCCATAGATTAACACTGGTCCGAGAGCTATGCGATGTTTTCTCGCATAGCACTTGTTCGTATTCTATGGTAGTGTGACCCCAGCCTAAGAATCATTCACTGCTGTTATTTATGACTAGCTATTGAATCCGTTCTAGCAAATATTTTTATTGGTACATTTATACAGTGTCTTCAATAAAATGGTGACAGAGATCGCGGTATGCGCACGTGCTGACTCCAGCGCCATTTTATTGAAGTAATGTACTACAACATGCGCACTGCTATCTTGACGGCGTAGTAGAATTCTTCAATAAAATGGTGCCAGAGTCAGCACGTGTTCATACTGCACAATCCGGTGCCATTTTTGTGAAGGCACTTTGGGAATTTCCATATACAGTGTCTTCAATAAAATGGCACCAGAGATCGCTGACTGCAGCACCATTTTATTGAAGTAATGTACAACAACGTCAACTTAGCAGTGGGCATGTGATGGCCATAGGGATTATGCTGGCAACCAGTGCATGCGCACTGCTATGTTGACATTGTAGTACAATTCTTCAATGAAATGGCACAGGAGTCAACGCTTGAGCATCCCACCAAATCCGGCGCCATTTTGTTTAAGACACTGTGTGTACGAATTTGCAAAACCACTATGTGGGGGTAATATGTGGTCTGGTCATGGTGTGGCTGCATTTATTTCTTGTATGTGGTATTATAGGTCACAATGTGGTGGTAATTGTCGTCTGGCCATGGTGTGGTGGTATTTGTCCCTTGTATGTTATATTATTGGTCATTTTAAAAACTGAAAAATAAGTAAAAATATACCTAAATTGTATTGCACATTTTAACAAATGTTTAATAGGTTAGGGTAGAGCAGGGCCCGGCCAAAAGAATCTACCTTGCCGTGGTGGAAGATTAAAAAATCTTTTGGCCAAAATAAAAGCTGCCAGCTATGTTTGTGATCTGGTGATGGGAATTGTTAATGTATGATTGGTGAGAAGTGGAGTATTTCCAAGAGAGAGCGGTGGGACTGTGGACAGATCAAGGGGTGGAGGTGGGGCTGGGGTGGAGCCTGGGCGGAGTCTCAAGGTGGCCCTGAAAATATTGGCAGTATCGGGCTCCGAAATTCCTAGTGGAAGCCCCGCTGACTAGTAAGACCTTAGGTCTGTTTCTGGCACATGCTTGGCCCTATCTGACTTCCTAACAGGAAAATGTCTCTGCCCCTGTGCTTTAGCCCCTCCCACTCTGGGCTAGTCCCAATCATTAACCCCTAACTCTCCCTACAGTCTGTCAAATTACAACGTCATCACTAATACCGCATATCATAATTCACATTATACACTACTACATAGTGGCCCGATTCTAATGCATTGGGTATTCTAGAATATGCATGTCCACGTAGTATATTGCACAGCCCACGTAGTATATTGCCCAGCCACGTAGTATATTGCCCAGCCACGTAGTATATTGCCCAGCCACATAGTATATTGCCCAGCCACGTAGTATGTTGCACAGCCACGTAGTATATTGCACAGCGACGTAGTATACAGCACAGAGCCACGTAGTATACAGCACAGACACGTAGTATACAGCACAGACACGTAGTATACTGCCCAGTGATGTAGTATATTGGCCAGTCACGTCATATATTGCCCAGCCACGTAGTATATTGCCCAGTCACGTACTATATTGCCCAGTCACATAGTATATTGCACAGCGACGTAGTATATTGCACAGCGACGTAGTATATTGCACAGCGACGTAGTATACAGCACAGAGCCACGTAGTATACAGCACAGACACGTAGTATGCTGCCCAGTCACGTAGTATATTGCCCAGCCACGTATCTAACAGGTTCAAAAAGACTTAAAATAAAAAATAAACATATACTCACCCTCCAAAGGCCCCTTGAAGTCCTGACGCCTGTGTGCGGTGCACGCGGAAGCTTCCGGTCCCAGGGTTGGTATGAGCGCAGGACCTGTGATGACGTCGCGGTCACATGACCATATGGTCATGTGACCATAACGTCATGGAAGGTCCTTCTCGCATAGCATACTTGGCACCGGACCTGCCGCTTGCATTGCCGAGGACAGCGCTACGTTGGAGGGTGAGAATAACCTTTTTTTTATTATTATTATTATTTGTAACATTAGATTTTTTTACTATTGATGCTGCATAGGCAGCATCAATAGTAAAAAGTTGGTCACACAGGGTTAATAGCTGCATTAATGGAGTGCGTTACACCGTGGCATAACGCGGTCCATTAACACTGCTATTAACCCTGTGTGAGGGCTGACTGGAGGGGAGTATGGAGCGGGCACTGACTGCGGGGAGGAAGGAGCGGCCATATTGCCGCCAGACTGTGCCCGTCGCTGATTGGTTGTGGCAATGGTCGTGGGCGTTTTGCCACGACCAATCAGCGACTTGGATTTCCATGACAGAGGCCACGACAAATGAATATCCGTGACAGAAAGACAGACAGAAGGATAGATGGAAGTGACCCTTAGACAATTATATAGTAGATAACAGTACTCATGTCTTCAAGGGGGAACTTGACAGTATGTCCACCTCCCTACAGCTATGTAATGACACCATTTAAAACATCATAAACTCTTGTTCTTGAAAATGAATAATCACTTTTACAGTTTCTATAAATAGATGGATATGAGTAAAGATAACTGTGTCTATACATACAAAACCCAGACTCATATTTAGATAGTGCGCCAAAAGTGATGCAATTGATTACATATTACTCCAACTGATCCTGTGCAAAACCAGTAGATGCGCCCCTTTATGTGTCTGTGACAGAAGCTGCTTTGGAGGTGGTAGTGGCCCCTTATCTCTTGGGCCCCTTTATGTGTCTGTGACAGAAGCTGCTTTGGAGGTGGTAGTGGCCCCTTATCTCTTGGGCCCCTTTATGTGTCTGTGACAGAAGCTGCTTTGGAGGTGGTAGTGGCCCCCTTATCTCTTGGACCCCTTTATGTGTCTGTGACAGAAGCTGCTTTGGAGGTGGTAGTGGCCCCCTTATCTCTTGGACCCCTTTATGTGTCTGTGACAGAAGCTGCTTTGGAGGTGGTAGTGGCCCCCTTATCTCTTGGACCCCTTTATGTGTCTGTGACAGAAGCTGCTTTGGAGGTGGTAGTGGCCGCCTTATCTCTTACGCCCCTTTATGTGTCTGTGACAGAAGCTGCTTTGGAGGTGGTAGTGGCCCCCTTATCTCTTGGACCCCTTTATGTGTCTGTGACAGAAGCTGCTTTGGAGGTGGTAGTGGCCCCCTTATCTCTTGGACCCCTTTATGTGTCTGTGACAGAAGCTGCTTTGGAGGTGGTAGTGGCCGCCTTATCTCTTACGCCCCTTTATGTGTCTGTGACAGAAGCTGCTTTGGAGGTGGTAGTGGCCCCTTATCTCTTGCGCCCCTTTATGTGTCTGTGACAGAAGCTGCTTTGGAGGTGGTAGTGGCCCCTTATCTCTTGGGCCCCTTTATGTGTCTGTGACAGAAGCTGCTTTGGAGGTGGTAGTGGCCCCCTTATCTCTTGCGCCCCTTTATGTGTCTGTGACAGAAGCTGCTTTGGAGGTGGTAGTGGCCCCCTTATCTCTTGCGCCCCTTTATGTGTCTGTGACAGAAGCTGCTTTGGAGGTGGTAGTGGCCCCTTATCTCTTGGGCCCCTTTATGTGTCTGTGATAGAAGCTGCTTTGGAGGTGGTAGTGGCCCCCTTATCTCTTGCGCCCCTTTATGTGTCTGTGACAGAAGCTGCTTTGGAGGTGGTAGTGGCCCCTTATCTCTTGCGCCCCTTTATGTGTCTGTGACAGAAGCTGCTTTGGAGGTGGTAGTGGCCCCCTTATCTCTTGCGCCCCTTTATGTGTCTGTGACAGAAGCTGCTTTGGAGGTGGTAGTGGCCCCTTATCTCTTGCGCCCCTTTATGTGTCTGTGACAGAAGCTGCTTTGGAGGTGGTAGTGGCCCCTTATCTCTTGCGCCCCTTTATGTGTCTGTGACAGAAGCTGCTTTGGAGGTGGTAGTGGCCCCTTATCTCTTGGGCCCCTTTATGTGTCTGTGACAGAAGCTGCTTTGGAGGTGGTAGTGGCCCCCTTATCTCTTGCGCCCCTTTATGTGTCTGTGACAGAAGCTGCTTTGGAGGTGGTAGTGGCCCCCTTATCTCTTGCGCCCCTTTATGTGTCTGTGACAGAAGCTGCTTTGGAGGTGGTAGTGGCCCCTTATCTCTTGCGCCCCTTTATGTGTCTGTGACAGAAGCTGCTTTGGAGGTGGTAGTGGCCCCTTATCTCTTGCGCCCCTTTATGTGTCTGTGACAGAAGCTGCTTTGGAGGTGGTAGTGGCCCCCTTATCTCTTGCGCCCCTTTATGTGTCTGTGACAGAAGCTGCTTTGGAGGTGGTAGTGGCCCCCTTATCTCTTGCGCCCCTTTATGTGTCTGTGACAGAAGCTGCTTTGGAGGTGGTAGTGGCCCCCTTATCTCTTGCGCCCCTTTATGTGTCTGTGACAGAAGCTGCTTTGGAGGTGGTAGTGGCCCCCTTATCTCTTGCGCCCCTTTATGTGTCTGTGACAGAAGCTGCTTTGGAGGTGGTAGTGGCCCCTTATCTCTTGGGCCCCTTTATGTGTCTGTGACAGAAGCTGCTTTGGAGGTGGTAGTGGCCCCCTTATCTCTTGCGCCCCTTTATGTGTCTGTGACAGAAGCTGCTTTGGAGGTGGTAGTGGCCCCCTTATCTCTTGCGCCCCTTTATGTGTCTGTGACAGAAGCTGCTTTGGAGGTGGTAGTGGCCCCTTATCTCTTGCGCCCCTTTATGTGTCTGTGACAGAAGCTGCTTTGGAGGTGGTAGTGGCCCCCTTATCTCTTGCGCCCCTTTATGTGTCTGTGACAGAAGCTGCTTTGGAGGTGGTAGTGGCCCCCTTATCTCTTGCGCCCCTTTATGTGTCTGTGACAGAAGCTGCTTTGGAGGTGGTAGTGGCCCCCTTATCTCTTGCGCCCCTTTATGTGTCTGTGACAGAAGCTGCTTTGGAGGTGGTAGTGGCCCCCTTATCTCTTGCGCCCCTTTATGTGTCTGTGACAGAAGCTGCTTTGGAGGTGGTAGTGGCCCCTTATCTCTTGGGCCCCTTTATGTGTCTGTGACAGAAGCTGCTTTGGAGGTGGTAGTGGCCCCCTTATCTCTTGGACCCCTTTATGTGTCTGTGACAGAAGCTGCTTTGGAGGTGGTAGTGGCCCCTTATCTCTTGCGCCCCTTTATGTGTCTGTGACAGAAGCTGCTTTGGAGGTGGTAGTGGCCCCTTATCTCTTGCGCCCCTTTATGTGTCTGTGACAGAAGCTGCTTTGGAGGTGGTAGTGGCCCCCTTATCTCTTGCGCCCCTTTATGTGTCTGTGACAGAAGCTGCTTTGGAGGTGGTAGTGGCCCCCTTATCTCTTGCGCCCCTTTATGTGTCTGTGACAGAAGCTGCTTTGGAGGTGGTAGTGGCCCCTTATCTCTTGCGCCCCTTTATGTGTCTGTGACAGAAGCTGCTTTGGAGGTGGTAGTGGCCCCCTTATCTCTTGCGCCCCTTTATGTGTCTGTGACAGAAGCTGCTTTGGAGGTGGTAGTGGCCCCCTTATCTCTTGCGCCCCTTTATGTGTCTGTGACAGAAGCTGCTTTGGAGGTGGTAGTGGCCCCCTTATCTCTTGCGCCCCTTTATGTGTCTGTGACAGAAGCTGCTTTGGAGGTGGTAGTGGCCCCCTTATCTCTTGCGCCCCTTTATGTGTCTGTGACAGAAGCTGCTTTGGAGGTGGTAGTGGCCCCCTTATCTCTTGCGCCCCTTTATGTGTCTGTGACAGAAGCTGCTTTGGAGGTGGTAGTGGCCCCTTATCTCTTGGGCCCCTTTATGTGTCTGTGACAGAAGCTGCTTTGGAGGTGGTAGTGGCCCCCTTATCTCTTGGACCCCTTTATGTGTCTGTGACAGAAGCTGCTTTGGAGGTGGTAGTGGCCCCTTATCTCTTGGGCCCCTTTATGTGTCTGTGACAGAAGCTGCTTTGGAGGTGGTAGTGGCCCCCTTATCTCTTGGGCCCCTTTATGTGTCTGTGACAGAAGCTGCTTTGGAGGTGGTAGTGGCCCCCTTATCTCTTACGCCCCTTTATGTGTCTGTGACAAGCTGCTTTGGAGGTGGTAGTGGCCCCCTTATCTCTTGCGCCCCTTTATGTGTCTGTGACAGAAGCTGCTTTGGAGGTGGTAGTGGCCCCCTTATCTCTTGCGCCCCTTTATGTGTCTGTGACAGAAGCTGCTTTGGAGGTGGTAGTGGCCCCCTTATCTCTTGGGCCCCTTTATGTGTCTGTGACAGAAGCTGCTTTGGAGGTGGTAGTGGCCCCCTTATCTCTTGCGCCCCTTTATGTGTCTGTGACAGAAGCTGCTTTGGAGGTGGTAGTGGCCCCCTTATCTCTTGCGCCCCTTTATGTGTCTGTGACAGAAGCTGCTTTGGAGGTGGTAGTGGCCCCCTTATCTCTTGGGCCCCTTTATGTGTCTGTGACAGAAGCTGCTTTGGAGGTGGTAGTGGCCCCTTATCTCTTGCGCCCCTTTATGTGTCTGTGACAGAAGCTGCTTTGGAGGTGGTAGTGGCCCCTTATCTCTTGGGCCCCTTTATGTGTCTGTGACAGAAGCTGCTTTGGAGGTGGTAGTGGCCCCCTTATCTCTTGGGCCCCTTTATGTGTCTGTGACAGAAGCTGCTTTGGAGGTGGTAGTGGCCCCTTATCTCTTGGGCCCCTTTATGTGTCTGTGACAGAAGCTGCTTTGGAGGTGGTAGTGGCCCCTTATCTCTTGCGCCCCTTTATGTGTCTGTGACAGAAGCTGCTTTGGAGGTGGTAGTGGCCCCTTATCTCTTGGGCCCCTTTATGTGTCTGTGACAGAAGCTGCTTTGGAGGTGGTAGTGGCCCCTTATCTCTTGCGCCCCTTTATGTGTCTGTGACAGCTGCTGCTTTGGAGGTGGTAGTGGCCCCTTATCTCTTGGGCCCCTTTATGTGTCTGTGACAGAAGCTGCTTTGGAGGTGGTAGTGGCCCCCTTATCTCTTGGGCCCCTTTATGTGTCTGTGACAGAAGCTGCTTTGGAGGTGGTAGTGGCCCCCTTATCTCTTGGGCCCCTTTATGTGTCTGTGACAGAAGCTGCTTTGGAGGTGGTAGTGGCCCCCTTATCTCTTGGGCCCCTTTGTGGCTGCACATGTTTCACCAATGGTATGTCCCCTCAAGCATTGAGGCAATGGTGGACACAGACAGAAGAGGGTCCTTGTACAAGAACAGTATATGGCCCCTTATTTTTGTGTATGTTACCAAAGCTGCTTCCTCCTTTGGCATTCGTAGTGGCCCCTTATCTCTGGGGCCCGGGTGCGGCTGCACAGGTTGCCCCAATGGTTTGCCCACCCCTGCCTTGAGGCTTCTGTGGTGAGGGAACTCGGAAAGCGATGGCCGCACTCTGTGATGAAGCAATGAGTGATCATCAGCCACAGACATTTGTCACTGATTTCCCTCATGAGTGCAGTAGTGCCGTGTCCGCACTGTTATTTATGGGTGTCCTCAGTGTCTCCCTCCCACCCTGCACACCTTTCCTCACAGTCCTCTGCAGGCGCCCTCCCTCCATCCGCACCAGCCCATCCCTCACAGCAGCACCCGCCTCTTCACTAAAGAAAGCTGCACTCCGAGAAGTGGCACCAGAGGCTTCAGGTCGCTCCTGGCATCTGCTGTGGAAGGAAACCCTAGCCCTCAGCCTCCTCCATGACAGGCTGTGTCACCCTGCTGGAATACTGATGCCACCTATCACCTTTCACATCTTGCTTCTCCCTTTCTATTTACAACCTTAATAATTCTACCTATAACAACATCCAGCCTGCAGACTTTGGAATAAGGGGACCTGTTTTTTTGGGGAGGGGTATCCCCTGTGGGAAGGGTGCCAGCCTCCCTGCTATTCACTCTCTGAGAAGATCTGACAGCTGCTATATACATGTCCCACACATTCTCCCTTGGACTACAGGATGAATCTTGGGGGTCTGCTAATGTCTATTTGGCTTCTGCATGTGGTTTGTGCTGAGGTAAGATCCGCCGAATGTTTAGGATTGGGGGTCAGAGCCCCCTTTATATTGTCATTGGTCATTGATTTCTTTCTATAGAGGCAGGTAGTGAATCTTCTACCTGGAAAATCAATTCTAAATGTTTCAAATTCTTAGTGATCATTCATCACAAATGGAAATCAAATTCTTGACAAATCTGACACCACACAGTGGCAATCATCATCTCCATCTCTGTGGATTTGGGAAATCAGAATGTTTTCCTAATTAGTACATAAAATAGTGAACAAATCCGACAGATGTATACAGACTGAGAATTGTCACATTGTATCGAGGGCTGATTATACAGATTTACTAATTATTATTATTATTATTTTATATTATCTTTTTAAAGCACCATTAATTCCAGGTTTCTGTACATGTGAACTCTTGTTTTACCTGGAGACCACATTGATTATGCACAGCCCTTTTACTAACATTGCTGTTGATGTTGCACCTGGGCACTAACACTGGCACTGTGGTGACATGGGGAATGTTGGATGCCACTTGTAGAGGTGACCCGGCCGCACAGTGCCATGGCACCTGCCACCAGTGACTGCGGGATGTGTGTATATGGCCAGCTGCCTGGAACACGCTGTATGTGCAGCCTCAGGGACAGCGAGGAGGGCAGGTGACATTACAACACGCACACATGCCTGCCAGGCAGGGAGAGCGCAGCATGGAGGGAGGCATACACATGTATGTTGTAAAACAGAGATACTTGAAAAGGCATGCCATCAGTTAAGGTAGGCTCTCCCAAAATCAGCACCTGAGATGACTAAGATACCCACTCATCATAAGGATGGTGGCTACTGGCGTTCATATAAAATGGCACGGTGGTGGCGCGGAGGTGGTGATCACTTATCACCTATTCTATGGACGGATAATAAATGTCAATTCCATAAAACTAGTCCATACTGTACAGATGAAGCAGAGCTGAATTCCTCATGTAGTAATTCTGAATTATTTATTCATTTATTATGCTTTGCTCATGTAGCGCCATTAATTCCACAGCACATTAGACATTATCATCGCTGTCCCCGTTGGGGCTCACAATCTAGATTCCCTATCAGTATGTCTTTGGAGTGTGAGATGAAACCAGAGAACCCGGAGGAAACCCACGCAAACACGGGGAGAACATACAAACTCCTTGCAGATGTTGTCCTTGGTGGGCTTACAACCCAGGACCCCAGCCCTGTAAGGCTGCAGTTCTAACCACTGCGCCACCGTGCTGCCCCATCTATCTGTTAGAACTAGAACTGATAGTGTAATATGCTGCTATATGTGGTTTTTCTCAGGTGATATTTTTTTCCCTATAAACACTTGTCACAATTACAAAACCCACAATAATAAATGTCGAAGAGCGTTTTCTAATGTTCCCGTGTCATTTCGTGCCATAACCAGAACTCCTGAACAGTCATCATTGCTTTTATCAAGCTGTTCGTCACCTCTAAGAATAGAAGGAAATTTTACTCTCCGCTCTAGTAAGACACATCTGCGCGTGTGGTCTGAGAACCCTCTTTGATGTTAGGGGTGCGCACAGTTCACCCCAACATATATTCCTGTACTTTGGAACCACCAGAAAGTAGGCGAGACGCCTCATCTTGTCAGCAATTATAGCTCATGGAGCTGCCAAAATATAAACACGGGGCAGCAATGATGCATGTGCTTTGGACGACTTCCAATACAGGTGCTTTATGTCAGGCTGTCTGGACCTCCTGTCTACTCAAGCCTTCCCCTTTGTTTCTTTGTTCATTGCTTGTTTATTTTACCTTTATTATTTGAACTAAGAGATATTTTATTCTGATGAATACATTATGGCATTTCTTTTCCAGGATGTACATTTATATACGTAAAACAATAAATATTTATCTCTACGCAATCAGCCCAGTCCTTTATGACAACTTCTCCTTATCATTCTGAATATCCTCGCTGTGTAGTGCAGAGTGGTGCAGTGGCCAAAACAAATAGGTCATTTTTGTCTGCCCCTCTGCGCTTCAGACTCAACAGTCTCTCTGTTCTCTCCAATTAGCAAGGATCCCCCCCAAAGCATCTCGCTATCCCCCCTGTTCAGCTCTTTCACCTTTCTCCACCAGGGCAATAAGTTTCTATGAAGAACAATAGCTGGCATCTCTCCCTACAATCCTAGTATTTCTTTCCTAGAAGGGTTGTCTGCCAAATGTTTCTTTGTCCTAGCTTGTTCAGCCTCTGGGTTGGGATTTTCTCTCTGTGAGAAACGAGCACCTTAATAAAGTGGTCTTGTGAAATGTGGTGCTTGAAAATTGCTGCGTTTCACCTAAGACCCTCAAAAGTGCTAATATTGGTACAAAGCAAAGATTCAATTGAGATGAAATGTTTGGGTTTGCAAATGTTTCCTAGGAATTAACTGAAATCTTCAAATCCTCATCACACAAGGTATATTCAGCCAAATCAAATCTGGTATGAAGCCATCATGGCCGAATTTTACAGATCTTGCGATGGATCGTAATAATCATAAACAACTTATTTGCCATTAATGTATATACTCAATTCATCATTTGGCTGTTGGTGTTTGTTTTTGACCTGCAGGCTGGATACATTTCTACAAGTTGCTTATGATCATTAATAGACGCGGTATATACTGAGTCGCTGCCCATTGTTACATTGATCTGTTACAATGCTCCGTGCCTAGAGTGCACACAGTCATACGCACCTGGAAAGCATCATTGGAAATGATGACAGCTGCGATGTTCATGTATTCATTTTGTAAATAAAATGGTGCAAACTGATGGGGAGGTATGGAAGGAAGACAAGCCAGGAATGTATGAAAAGAATAACAGCTATTTACACAGGGTCTATAGTAATGTCTTTGATGCATCGTCCTTCCATATCCATCAAATGCCAAATGGAGGCAGAGTAGCAACCAGTGTCGGACTGGGGAACCAAGGGCCCACCAGTAACCAACTCCAGGACCCGATTTTTCAGCTACAAGCAAATGTGACACTATCCTCAATCACCGATTTATATAACAATGAACTGGTTAGATTGATAATGAATAAGACGCCGCCATTGTCTGTACATAGTGATTCCAGTATGTTGTGCTGCTCATATAAGAGGGTGGTGGTCCAGTCTTGGAGAGGGGCCCACCAGATGATTCTCCTGTTCTCCAGTGGGCCAGTCCAAACCTGGTAGTAACAGAACATCTTTCTAAGAGATCCACTGAGAACCATTTGAGGTTATAATAACAATACAGTATATACTGTACTATGGGCACAACCACGATGAAGAAGTAAATGGTGTATACTGGCATGGTCTGTAGTGTTGGATGAGTCAATTAATGTGGTCAATATTCTGGTATCATCCATCTCACATATTAACGTTTTTTTTCTAATGTGATTGTAGAATAATTGTGATCTATTTACTTAACAGGGGGACCCCATTCCGAGTGACATGTATGAGAAAATTACAGGAGGATCAGTCAAGTCTATAGCAGATATAAGAAGGTTGCTGCAGATAGAATCCGTAGGTAAATCTCTACAGAATTGTGTCTGATGATGCTGTGCTTGAGTTTTACGGGAAATCTGTCACAAGGTTTAAGCTTCCCTATCGAGGGGCAACATAAGTAGCAGCTAAGACCTTGAGTCCAGCGCTGTATTACTTAATTTTATGAAATCCTTGGTTATTTTCCTCTGTGATGGAGTCTTCCCCATTTTGTACGCTCACTGCTGAGTTCGCTTCCTCCTCCCATTCACCATTGATTGACAGTTATTTCCCTGTGTACAGTATACGGGGAGTATCTATGAGGCACAGCTCAAGAACATGAGGACCCAAGAGGCCCCCATACACATTCAGAGAGGCGACCGATATCTCTCCAGATTCCCCTCCATATAAATGTGCTCGACTCAACTGGGCGCGCCTATCTTCTCTATGAGAGAGGTACAGCCAGAATTATCTGACACTGGCTTATCTCTGAGCTGAACGAAAGGATCATCCATTTAAATTCACCAGGCTGGATCCTTCTGTCCCCCGAATTCATATGTCGGGGGAGAGTCAGGATGGTCCCAATACATATTAGACTGTCAGCATTCTGCACCAAGATCAGTGGCTTTGGCTGAATTTAGTCTTCAGGCTGTAATCATTGATGAGATATATGTAATACAGTGCTAGAATCAGAGCCTCTGTCACTAATTCATCAACTGAAACCAAGTGGCAGATTCCCATTAAGGCTGTCTGTTACAATGAAGACGCATGTTATAGTTGGCATTAAAAAATGTTGTCCTAGAGTTGATATGTTGATTTAAGTTGCATTTATAGTTAATAAGGTTGTCTAGGACTTTAATATTGATGGCTTATCCTTTTGATAGGTCATCAATACTAGATCAGTGCAGCGCAACACCCTACCGATCCACTGTTCCCGGTGCCGGCAGATGTGATCAGATGCAGAGCTGATGAGCAAAGCTTTGTCACCTGTATAGTAGCTGCAGCTGGGTACTGCACATCTGCCCCTACTGAAATGAATAGGCGTGGATCTGATCACATCCACCGGCACTGGGAACAGCTGATCGGTGGGGTGTCAGGGGTTGCGCCCCACTGGTCTGGAATTGATGACCTAGCCTAAGAATAGGCCATGAGTATTAAAGTTGCGTTCAACCGTTTTAGTCTTCTTGAGCATCCTGATCTATGCATTGATGAGGATGAGGAGCTCCAGTGTAGACATTGCTGGCCACATCCCTGGAGAACCTTGGGATTATTATTCTGTGAATTTTTCATAACGGGCTGCTAATGTTGACATTAGCCATAATTCAGTTGTCTTCTGTACATACTATGTGTTATTCGCTTTTTATCAGCATGTCAGTGCATGAATATCTCTAGGAATCAGGTGCCTACAATTATTTGCAAGTTACAATGTGCAGTGTTAAACATACAGGAATGTACTGGCCTCGGTTATAATGCAGATATGTTTGGGGACTAGTTTTCACCTTAGTGTAGGGGTTAATGGCCATAACACGTAGAGCTGGCCCGAGTGTGCATGAAGTCCTGCCAGGAGGACCTGTTTGCAGTCCACTGGTCTTTGGTGTTCTGTGCTGTGACCTCCTTGTTATTGTCTCCCTGCGCACGTCAGACCCCTGCACTCCGCTATCTGTGTCTGGACACAACTTCCCCTCTTTGTCTGATGCGCCAGTCTCAAACTCTGGCTTGTGCTTGAAAAGAATTCCTTGCCCCCCTCCCCATTCGTGCAGCCCACCCTCTCACTTCCAGACTGGGTCCAGCTGTGGCAGCTGTATGTGCTATTAATACCCCCTAAGCACATCAGCGTGGCAATGCCACTGAGAATCCGGCAAGAAATGATGGGACTTGACGTATGGTGTCATAGAGGGGGCATATACATTTGGATTGGGGAACTTTCGGTTGTGCATATTGTCTAAAGCAGAGGTCCCCAACTCCAGTCCTCAAGGCCCACCAACAGGTCATGTTTTCAGGATTTCCTTTGCATTGCACAGGTGATGCAATTATTACCTGGGCAAAACCAAGGAAATCCTGAAAACATGACATGTTGGTGGGCCTTGAGGACTGGAGTTGGGGACCTCTGGTCTAAAGGGCCATTTTCACTGGGCAATTGCCAATTAATAAATTATGGATATTGATACAATAGCAATTCTTATGCCAGGGGAGTAACCAGTAGGGTGCAGATAGGGCACATGTCCTGGCTACTGGCTGACAAGCCAATAAACCACTTTACCTTACCAGGGTACTTAGGTACAGAGTATGGACGTTACATTATAACCCTAGCTTATCTTTCTCTTAACGTGTCTTGAACATGTCAGCGTCATTTGTGATGTTCCACCTCGCCATACTCTCATTTTCTCACAATAATTTCTGGCACCACAATAAGATCTAGTAGAATTTTATCATTTGTTTTATATCATGTAAACTAAAACCCATGATTTCATTGAGTTTGTATGACTATCCGACATGGATAGGGCAGTATAATAATTGGAATATTCTGGAAATTGTTATTAGCCCTTAGAATTGCAATCTAAAGGGTAGCTAAACTTGTAAATTGTTTTTGAGATGTTGTAGTCCTTGTTCCGCAGAGTTGATCATTGTGGGGTCCAAGTGTTTAGACCCCCCACTGATTATTCAAACCAAGAAGCAGAAGATTATGCTCAGAAGCACATAGCAGTGTACAGGTTCTGTATAAATGCATACATATTAATCCAAATGACCTAAGCCAAAATACTTGGTCACATTCCGTGAAGATACTTCAAAACACAGTGCCAAAAAAAATTAATGGCACAAGGAATGTAAAATCAAACAAATTTTATTAACCCCTTCATGACCCAGCCTATTTTGACCTTAAAGACCTTGCCGTTTTTTGCAATTCTGACCAGTGTCCCTTTATGAGGTAATAACTCAGGAACGCTTCAACGGATCCTAGCGGTTCTGAGATTGTTTTTTCGTGACATATTGGGCTTCATGTTAGTGGTAAATTTAGGTCAATAAATACTGCGTTTATTTGTGATAAAAACGGAAATTTGGCAAAAATTTTGAAAATTTCGCAATTTTCACATTTTGAATTTTTATTCTGTTAAACCAGAGAGATATGTGACACAAAATAGTTAATAAATAACATTTCCCACATGTTTACTTTACATCAGCACAATTTTGGAAACAAAATTTTTTTTTGTTAGGAAGTTATAAGGGTTAAAATTTGACCAGCGATTTGTCATTTTTACAACGAAATTTACAAAACCATTTTTTTTAGGGACCACCTCACATTTGAAGTCAGTTTGAGGGGTCTATATGGCTGAAAATACCCAAAAGTGACACCATTCTAAAAACTGCACCCCTCAAGGTACTCAAAACCACATTCAAGAAGTTTATTAACCCTTCAGGTGCTTCACAGCAGCAGAAGCAACATGGAAGGAAAAAATGAACATTTAACTTTTTAGTCACAAAAATTATCTTTTAGCAACAATTTTTTTATTTTCCCAATGGTAAAAGGAGAAACTGAACCACGAAATTTGTTGTCCAATTTGTCCTGAGTACGCTGATACCTCATATGTGGGGGTAAACCACTGTTTGGGCGCACGGCAGGGCTTGGAAGGGAAGGAGCGCCATTTGACTTTTTGAATCAAAAATTGGCTCCACTCTTTAGCGGACACCATGTCACGTTTGGAGAGCCCCCGTGTGCCTAAAAATTGGAGCTCCCCCACAAGTGACCCCATTTTGGAAACTAGACGCCCCAAGGAACTTATCTAGATGCATAGTGAGCACTTTGAACCCCCAGGTGCTTCACAAATTAATCCGTAAAAATGAAAAAGTACTTTTTTTTCACAAAAAAATTCTTTTAGCCTCAATTTTTTCATTTTCACATGGGCAACAGGATAAAATGGATCCTAAAATGTGTTGGGCAATTTCTCCTGAGTACACCAATACCTCACATGTGGGGGTAAACCACTGTTTGGGCACATGGTAAGGCTCGGAAGGGAAGGAGCGCCATTTGACTTTTTGAATGAAAAATTATTTCCATCGTTAGCGGACACCATGTCGCGTTTGGAGAGCTCCTGTGTGCCTAAACATTGGCGCTCCCCCACAAGTGACCCCATTTTGGAAACTAGACCCCCCAAGGAACTTATTTAGATGCCTAGTGAGCACTTTAAACCCTCAGGTGCTTCACAAATTGATCTGTAAAAATGAAAAAGTACTTTTTTTTCACAAAAAAATTCTTTTCGCCTCAATTTTTTCATTTTCACATGGGCAGTAGGGTAAAATGGATCATAAAATTTGTTGGGCAATTTCTCCCGAGTACGTCGATACCTCATATGTGGGGGTAAACCACTGTTTGGGCACTCGGCAGGGCTCGGAAGGGAAGGCGCGCCATTTGACTTTTTGAATGGAAAATTAGCTCCAATTGTTAGCGGACACCATGTCGCGTTTGGAGAGCCCCTGTGTGCCTAAACATTGGAGCTCCCCCACAAGTGACCCCATTTTGGAAACTAGACCCCCCAAGGAACTTATCTAGATGCATATTGAGCACTTTAAACCCCCAGGTGCTTCACAGAAGTTTATAACGCAGAGCCATGAAAATAAAAAATAATTTTTCTTTCCTCAAAAATGATTTTTTAGCCTGGAATTTCCTATTTTGCCAAGGATAATAGGAGAAATTGGACCCCAAATATTGTTGTCCTGTTTGTCCTGAGTACGCAGATACCCAATATGTGGGGGTAAACCACTGTTTGGGCGCACGGCAGGGCTCGGAAGGGATGGCACGCCATTTGGCTTTTTAAATGGAAAATTAGCTCCAATCATTAGCGGACACCATGTCACGTTTGGAGAGCCCCTGTGTGCCTAAATATTGGAGATCCCCCAGAAATGACACCATTTTGGAAACTAGACCCCCAAAGGAACTAATCTAGATGTGTGGTGAGGACTTTGAACCCCCAAGTGCTTCACAGAAGTTTATAACGCAGAGCCATGAAAAAAAAAAAAAATTATTTTCTCAAAAATGATCTTTTAGCCTGCAATTTTTTATTTTCCCAAGGGTAACAGGAGAAATTTGACCCCAAAAGTTGTTGTCCAGTTTCTCCTGAGTACGATGATACCCCATATGTGGGGGTAAATCACTGTTTGGGCACATGTCGGGGCTCGGAAGTGAAGTAGTGACGTTTTGAAATGCAGACTTTGATGGAATGCTCTGTGGGCGTCACGTTGCGTTTGCAGAGCCCCTGATGTGGCTTAACAGTAGAAACCCCCCACAAGTGACCCCATTTTGGAAACTAGACCCCCAAAGGAACTTATCTAGATGTGTGGTGAGCACTTTGAACCCCCAAGTGCTTCATAGAAGTTTATAATGCAGAGCCGTGAAAATAATAAATACGTTTTCTTTCCTCAAAAATAGTTATTTAGCCCAGAATTTTTTATTTTCCCAAGGGTTACAGAAGAAATTGGACCCCAAAAGTTGTTGTCCAGTTTCTCCTGAGTACGCTGATACCCCATATGTGGGGGTAAACCACTGTTTGGGCACATGCCGAGGCTCGGAAGTGAAGTAGTGACGTTTTGAAATGCAGACTTTGATGGAATGCTCTGTGGGCGTCATGTTGCGTTTGCAGAGCCCCTGATGTGGCTTAACAGTAGAAACCCCCAACAAGTGACCGCATTTTGGAAACTAGACCCCGAAAGGAACTTATCTAGATGTGTGGTGAGCACTTTGAACCCCCAAGCGCTTCATAGAAGTTTATAATGCAGAGCCGTGAAAATAATAAATACGTTTTCTTTCCTCAAAAATAATTATTTAGCCCAGAATTTTTTAATTTTCCCAAGGGTAACAGGAGAAATTTGACCCCAATATTTGTTGTCCAGTTTCTCCTGAGTACGGTGATACCCCATATGTGGGGGTAAACTACTGTTTGGGCACATGCCGGGGCTTGGAATTGAAGTAGTGACGTTTTGAAATGCAGACTTTGATGGAATGCTCTGCGGGCGTCACGTTGCGTTTGCAGAGCCCCTGATGTGCCTAAACAGTAGAAACCCCCCACAAGTGACCCCATTTTGGAAACTAGACCCCGAAAGGAACTTATCTAGATGTGTGGTGAGCACTTTGAACCCCCAAGTGCTTCATAGAAGTTTATAATGCAGAGCCGTGAAAATAATAAATACGTTTTCTTTCCTCAAAAATAATTATTTAGCCCAGAATTTTTTATTTTCCCAAGGGTTACAGGAGAAATTGGACCCCAAAAGTTGTTGTCCAGTTTCTCCTGAGTACGCTGATACCCCATGAGTGGGGGTAAACCACTGTTTGGGCACACGTCGGGGCTCAGAAGGGAAGTAGTGACTTTTGAAATGCAGACTTTGATGGAATGGTCTGCGGGTGTCACGTTGCGTTTGCAGAGCCCCTGGTGTGCCTAAACAGTAGAAACCCCCACAAGTGACCCCATTTTAGAAATTAGACCCCCCAAGGAACTTATCTAGATATGTGGTGAGCACTTTGAACCCCCAAGTGCTTCACAGACGTTTACAACGCAGAGCCGTGAAAATAAAAAATCATTTTTCTTTCCTCAAAAATTATGTTTTAGCAAGCATTTTTTTTGATTCACAAGGGTAACAGGAGAAATTGGACCCCAGTAATTGTTGCGCAGTTTGTCCTGAGTATGCTGGTACCCCATATGTGGGGGTAAACCACTGTTTGGGCACACGTCAGGGCTCGGAAGTGAGGGAGCACCATTTGACTTTTTGAATACGAGATTGGCTGGAATCAATGGTGGCGCCATGTTGCGTTTGGAGACCCCTGATGTGCCTAAACAGTGGTAACCCCTCAATTCTACCTCCAACACTAACCCCAACACACCCCTAACCCTAATCCCAACTGTAGCCATAACCCTAAACACAACCCTAACCGCAACACACCCCTAACCACAACCCTAACCCCAACACACCCCTAACCATAACCACAACCCTAATTCCAACCCTAACCCTAAGGCTATGTGCCCACGTTGCGGATTCGTGTGAGATATTTTCGCACCATTTTTGAAAAATCCGCGGGTAAAAGGCACTGCGTTTCCGCGGATTTCCAGTGTTTTTTGTGCGGATTTCACCTGCGGATTCCTATTGAGGAACAGGTGTAAAACGCTGCGGAATCCGCACAAAGAATTGACATGCTGCGGAAAATACAACGCAGCGTTTCCGCGTGGTATTTTCCGCACCATGGGCACAGCGGATTTGGTTTTTCATATGTTTACATGGTACTGTAAACCTGATTGAACACTGCTGCGGATCCGCAGCCAAATCCGCACCGTGTGCACATAGCCTAATTCTAAAGGTATGTGCACACGCTGCGGAAAACGCTGCGGATCCGCAGCAGTTTCCCATGAGTTTACAGTTCAATGTAAACCTACGGGAAACAAAAATCGCTGTGCCCATGCTGCGGAAAAACTGCACGGAAACGCAGCGGTTTACATTCCGCATCATGTCACTTCTTTGTGCGGATTCCGCAGCGGTTTTACAACTGCTCCAATAGAAAATCGCAGTTGTAAAACCGCAGTGAAATGCGCAGAAAAACCGCGGTAAATCCGCCATAAATCCGCAGCGGTTTAGCACTGTGGATTTATCAAATCCGCAGCGGAAAAATCCGCAGAGGACCAGAATACGTGTGCACATACCGAAACCCTAACCCTAGCCCTAACCCTACCCCTAGCCCTAACCCTAACCCTAACCCTAACCCTACCCCTAACCCTACCCCTAACCCTACCCCTAACCCTAGCCCTACCCCTAGCCCTAACCCTAACCCTACCCCTAACCCTATTCTAACATTAGTGGAAAAAAAAAAATGTCTTTATTTTTTTATTGTCCCTACCTATGGGGGTGACAAAGGGGGGGGTCATTTATTATTTTTTTTATTTTGATCACTGAGATAGATTATATCTCAGTGATCAAAATGCACTTTGGAACGAATCTGCCGGCCGGCAGATTCGGCGGGCGCACTGCGCATGCGCCCGCCATTTTGGAAGATGGCGGCGCCCAGGGAGAAGACGGACGGGACCCCGGCTGGATCGGTAAGTATGATGGGGTGGGGGGGGACCACGGGGAGGGGATCGGAGCACGGGGGGGGAATCGGAGTGCGGGAGGGGTGGAACGGAGCACGGGGGCGTGGAACGGAGCACGGGGGGGCTGGAATGGAGCACGGGGGGGTGGAACGGAGCACGGGGGGGTGGAACGGAGCACCGGGGGGGTGGATCGGAGTGCAGGGGGGGTGATTGGAGCACGGGGGGGTGATTGGAGCACGGGGGGAGCGGACAAGAGCACGGGGGGGAGCGGAGCACTGGACGGAGGGGAGCCGGAGCAGTGTACCGGCCAGATCGGAGGGGTGGGGTGGGGGCACACTAGTATTTCCAGCCATGGCCGATGATATTTCAGCATCGGCCATGGCTGGATTGTAATATTTCACCCGTTATAATAGGTGAAATATTACAAATCGCTCTGATTGGCAGTTTCACTTTCAACAGCCAATCAGAGCGATCGTAGCCACGAGGGGGTGAAGCCACCCCCCCTGGGCTAAACTACCACTCCCCCTGTCCCTGCAGATCGGGTGAAATGGGAGTTAACCCTTTCACCCGGCCTGCAGGGACGCGATCTTTCCATGACGCCGCATAGGCGTCATGGGTCGGAATGGCACCGACTTTCATGACGCCTACGTGGCGTCATGGGTCGGGAAGGGGTTAATCAACAAATAACAAGTATCATAAATACCTAGGTACCTCAAACCACAACTAGAGGCTACTAGGAGTAAGGCACAAATCACATCAGATGCCATACATGTATGCAACAGGCAAAAATGCAGCGTGATATATCAAAACACATAAACCTCTCAGTACTGCACTTAATTGATGCCACTGGCACAAGCCTAAGTGGCAGGAAAGCCAAGGGAAAATACCTATGTGCTTGACTCACTACCTGGATGGTGCCTTAGCGTCCATATGACAAGCATGTAACGGTATATAACCTGTGATGTGCCCACGTCCTAGTACGGGACCCACCCCGACGCGCGTTTCACCAGTTCTTCTTCCGGGGGCGAGAACTGGCGAAACGCATGTCGGGGTGGGTCGCGTACTAGGACGTGGGCACATCACAGGTAATATACCGTTACATGCTTGTCATATGGATAGGTATTTATGATACTTGTTATTTGTTGATTAATAAAATTTGTTTGATTTTACATTCCTTGTGCCATTAATTTTTTTTGGTACTGTGTTTTGAGGTTCTGTATAAAGTCTACAGCCCTTACATATTATTTATTTAAATACTCTTTTACATAGTCCCCATTCACAAACATCATCATCACAACTGTCCACATTAGGGCTCAAAATCTGAATTCCCATCAGTGTGTAGAACGAAATCAGATTACCCAGAGGAAACCTATGCAAACACGGTGTGAACATATAAACTCTTTGCAGATACTATCCTTAGTGGGATATGAACTCAGGGCCCCATCGCTGCAAAGCATAAGTGCTAACCACTGAGCCACCATGCTGCCTAATATTGGACCAACCCACCATTATTGATAGGTTTGGCCAATAGTTCAATGTGTATGGGGGCCTCGGACAACTGATTGTTGGGGTAGATGTCGATTGGCATGATCTCAGTCCAGTTTATACGGCCTACTGACACACAGGATTACGATCTCAGTCCAGATAATACAGCCTACTGACCCACAGGATTCCAATCTCAGTCCAATTTATATGGCCTACTGACACATGGGATTCCAATCTCAGTCCAATTTATACGGCCTACTGACCCACAGGATTCCGATCTCAGTCCAGTTTATACGGCCTACTGACCCACGGGATTCCGATCTCAGCCCAGTTTATAATGCCTACTGACCCACGGGATTCCGATCTCAGCCCAGTTTATACGGCCTACTGACCCATGGGATTACGATCTCAGTCCAGTTCATTTGGTCTGCTGACCCATGGGATTCCAATCTCAGTCCAGTTTACGCGGCCTACTGACCCATGGGATTACAATCTCAGTCCAGTTCATTTGGTCTGCTGACCCATGGGATTCCAATCTCAGTCCAATTTATACGGCCTACTGACCCACGGGATTACGATCTCAGTCCAGTTTATATGGCCTACTGACCCACAGGATTCCGATCTCAGTCCAGTTTATACGGCCTACTGACACAAAGGATTCCGATCTCAGTCCAGTTTATATGGCCTGCTGACCCACGGGATTCCGATCTCAGTCCAATTTATATGGCCTACTGACCCACTGGATTCCGAACTCAGTCCAGTATATACAGCCTGCTGACCCACAGGATTCCGATCTCAGTCCAGTTTATACGGCCTGCTGATCCATGGGATTCTGATCTCAGTCCAGTTTATACAGCCTGCTGACCCACGGGATTCCGATCTCAGTCCAGTATATACGGCCTGCTGACTCACAGGATTCCGATCTCAGTCCAGTATATACGGCCTGCTGACTCACAGGATTCCGATCTCAGTCCAGTATATACGGCCTGCTGACTCACAGGATTCCGATCTCAGTCCAGTTTATACGGCCTGCTGACCCACGGGATTCCGATCTCAGTCCAGTTTATACGGCTTACTGACCCACGGGAGTCCAATCTCAGTCCAATTTATATGGCCTACTGACTGAGCCCATAAAGAACCCTTGGCCAAACGAATGCCCCTGTGTATGAGAGAGCTGACAAAGATGGCTGCAGGCTATATGATTAGTTCACGGTGGCTTAAGAGTTTATATACCAATCTGTGTGCGCTTGAGCATAAGCTGAGAACTTCTTGGAGGGAGCGAACCGGACACCACGATCAACAGTAGTCTGATTGATGGCCAAACCTATGAATAGGTTACAACATATGAAAAAATCCTCAAATGTCTGCTATTTGCTACATACAAATGTTCTATATAGGAGATTTCCTCTGCGGGGTCTCTAAAACTGCCATAATTGACTTTCCAATTATTGTTATCACCGCATAATGATTGGCCGTATCTATATATATAATTGTCTAAGGGGTACTTCCGTCTTTCTGTCTGCAACTTCCGTAACGGAAATCCCGCGTCGCTGATTGGTCTCGCCAGCTGCCTGTCATGGCTGCCACGACCAATCAGCGATGGGCACAGTCTGATTAGTCCCTCCCTACTCCCCTGCAGTCAGCGCCCGGCGCCCGCATACTCCCCTCCACTCACCGCTCACACAGGGTTAATGCCAGCGGTAATGGGCCGCGGGTACCGCACTCTGTTACCGCTGCTATTAACCCTGTGTGTCCCCAACTTTTTACTATTGATGCTGCCTATGCGGCATCAATAGTAAAAAGATGTAATGTTAAAAATAATAAAAAAACAAAAAACCTGCTATGCTCACCTTCCGTAGTTCGACGATGCGCTCGTGGCTGCCACCATCTTCCGTTCCCAGAGATGCTTTGCGAAATTACCCAGAAGAGACTTAGCGGTCTCGCGAGACCGCTAAGTCATCTGGGTAATTTCGCAATGCAACCTGGGAACGGAAGATGGCGGTAGCCGCGCGCATAGGGACAGCTATGCTGGATCCCGGCGGGTGAATATATAACTATTTTTTATTTTAATTATCTTTTTTTAACAGTGTTATATACTACGTTGTGTTTTTTAAGTGTTATATACTACGTTGGCAGTGTTATATACCGCGTGGGCAGTGTTATATACTGCGTGGGCTGCGTTATATACCGCGTGGATGCTATATACTACGTGGCCAGTGTTAGATACTATGTGGGCACTGTTATATACCACAGGGGCAGTGTTATATACCGCGGGGGCAGCATTATATACCGCGTGACTGCTATATACTATGTGGCCAGTATTAGATACTATGTGGGCTGTGTTGTGTACTGTGTGGCCTGTGCTATATATTACGTGGCCACTGTTATGTACTGCATGGCCTGTGTTATATACTACGTCGCCTGTGTTATATACTGCGTGGCTGCTATATACTGTGTGGGCTGTGTTATATACTATTTGGGCTGTGTTATATACTGCGTGGCCACTGTTATATATTGTGTGGCCTGTATTAACGCATCGGGTATTCTACAATATGTATGTATGTATATAGCAGCCACATAGTATATGGCACAGGCCACGTAGTATTTGTCTGCTATATACTACATGGCTCCTATATACTACGTGGCCTGTGCTATATACTATGTGGCTGCTATATACATACATACATACATACATATTGTAGAATACCCGATGCGTTAGAATCGGGCCACCATCTAGTAGTATAATAATTGAGTCAGTACTATTTATAGCAGATCAGTTTCTACTTACACAGGGTCAATTAATAATATGTGTGGTGTGCCTGTGGACGGCCGGACCCCAGCGTCTCCTCCCGGCCTATTCACTGTTTGTCCTTGGTGTGTTCTCATACAGACAGGGTGTGGTAAGCAGCTGTTTTGGAAACAGCTTTCTAAGTTTTACCTAAAATGTAAAATAATAGCCATTGTTTAGTCTTATTCCTTTCCCAGGAGGAGACTTTTCACCATCAAAGAGTTCATACAAAACACAAGTGAAGCTATTAATCGGCAAACGAACCTAATTGCGTATTCATCTCTTGTTATTTAGTAGCTCTTTTGTCCCCTTACTTTAAACAACCCTTCATCTTAGGCTGCTCGACCTCCACTACTGTAATGTACAGTTACATGACATTTATTAGCAAACTGCCTAGATATCTGCTGCGGGGCGGCTCATTGTAGTCATATGTGGTGATGACATATATACTGTTTGTTATCTCTTTTATGACAGTGTTGCTTGTAATGCGTTCAATAATAGTATTTTTACCCACTGTTACATTTTTACATAAACTTTCTGTGATGCCAAAATGATCTTTAGAATAATAAAAAAGGGAATTAAAAGTCCAAATAGACTTAAGAAAATATCTTAAGAATTGTGTTGAAGTATTTATTCAGTGTACATTCTGCAAAAAAAACAGCTGTTTTGATGCTCACCGGGATGCTTTCTTAATAATGTTGTGACCCCATGTGTCAGACAGCCTTTGTCCCTGATCACTTGGTGTTAGTCTGTGGGTCTTTATCCCGGCTTTCAATTGTTTACGCGTCATTGTTTTCGGCCCATTGGTGTCATTATTATGGGGCTCCAAGTGTCGCCGCACCATTGTTCTCGGGCCAGAACTCTCACTCATTTTGTCATTATCCTAGGACCCCAAGTGCCAGTGTATCATTGAACTTAGACCCTAAATGTCACCGTGTCTTTCTTGCTGGACCCTAAATGTCACCGTGCCTTTCTTGCTGGACCCTAAATGTCAGCGTACCTTTCTTGCTGGACCCTAAATGTCAGTGCGTCACTCCATGTTTTTGTTCTTGCACCCCTAATATCAGTGTCTCATTGTTTCATAAAGGCAAAAGGTTAAGATTCCAGTTTAATGTACTTTTTTTTTATTAAATATTTACAGAATGTGATTTCACCCATACACAAATCCCTGAAAACTACAACTGGCTCATACATTTCATGTCCCAATAATGTGTAATATTATGTTCCCTAAATGTATTTTCCCAATGGGAGCAGAATGGAATAATAGTCAGCTGGCGAAATCTTACCATAAACAATTATAAGCCCCCCTGGGACCCCCTTAATTAGCTCTACAGTGCAGGCTGTCTACATAACTGGGGGCTTACATAGGCATGCTGGTTGTTCCATGGAATCTCTCAGTAGGTCGTGTTTTCGCTACGGCCAGGTTTTGGGGAAAACAGTGATATCATTCAGAGTCCATCCCCTTGGAAATGCTTTCCTTTGTAAATGTTTCAATCATTTTTTACCTACATATTTGTAGAGGCTGCCAAAAATAGCATGAAAAGGCGTTTTATTATTGTCAGCCAGGGGGGGCGTATGACCTTAATTCTGCAGCTGTGGTTTACACAGATCTTTTATGATGGTTAGAGATCAAGGCCTATGAAAGAGATGTATAGCTATATGCACTTGATCGCTAAAAAGTGTAAAGAACCACATTTGGGTTTTGTCATTAGTGATGAGCGAACTTTCACGGATAAAGTGTTATCTGTGCATGCTCGGGTGCTAGCCGAGTGTCTTTGAAGTGCTTGAAAAATATGTTTGATTTCTCGCGGCTGCATGTTTGACAGCCGCAACACCTGCAGGGATTGCCTAACAAAAGTGTAGTCCCTGCATATGTTGCGGCTGTCGAATAGGCAGGCACGGGAAATCAAACATATTTTTTGAGCACGCCGAAGACACTCTGTTAGCACCCGAGCATGCTCAGATATCACCGTATCCGAACATGCTCGCTTATCACTATTTGTCATGTATCAAGCAAGCATAAGTCTTTTATATTGGCTCAGGGGCAAACATACTATGAGTGCAGCCTGTGCAGCCAAACAGAGGCCCAAGAGGCCAAGCTCCTACTTCCACCTTCAAAACAGCAAGCAGCCATAAACTGGTGCATGACGATGAGCTACTGGGCTGCAAAGTGCCCAAATAATGTTCACCAGTCTGTCTGCCCATATTCCAGCAGATTCACTTTATAAAGAAACAAACTCTTAAAGGGAACCTGTCACCAGGTTATTGCCACCAAATCTGAGAGCTGCATAATGTAGAGACAGAGATCCTGATTACAGCAACGTGTCACTTATTGGGCTGCTTGATATTTTATTAAATCACAGTTTAATCAGCAGCAGATTATCCATAGAGGACTAGTAAACCTGCTGCCAGGTAGTCCTCCATATTCATGAGCTCTGTATAACCACTGATTGGCTGCTTTCTGCCTATGCACAGTGTACACAGAAAACTGGGGGTGGGGTTATATAGAGCTTAGCATTTGGAGAACTGATAGATGTGAAGAAGATAAAACAGCAATTTTATCAAAATTGCATCAAGCAAATCAGTAAGTGACACATCGCTGGAATCAGGGTCTCTGCCCCTATATCATGCTGCTTTCAGATGGGATGGCAAAACGATGGTGACAGATTCCTCTTAATAGTGTTTGGAAAAGATAAGCAGAAATTGGGATTATCGCATCTGAACAGCCCATATCACAACTTGGTGTCGGTCCAGGGTTTAGCAGTCTCGTATGATTCTTATATCAAGAGCGTCATGTGTACAGTTGCACATTACAAGTTTCTTGTGATTTCATGAGTAAAGGTACCGTCACACTAAGCGACGCTGCAGCGATACCGACAACGATGTTGATCGCTGCAGCGTCGCTGTTTGGTCGCTGGAGAGCTGTCACACAGACCGCTCTCCAGCTACCAACGATGCCGGTAACCAGGGTAAACATCGGGTTACTAAGCGCAGGGCCGCGCTTAGTAACCCGATGTTTACCCTGGTTACCATCGTAAAAGTAAAAAAAAAAAAACACTACATACTTACCTACCGCTGTCTGTCCCCGGCGCTCTGCTTCTCTGGTCTGGCTGTGAGCACAGCGGCCGGAAAGCAGAGCGGTGACGTCACCTCTGTACTCTGCTTTCCGGCTGGCCGGCGCTCACAGCCAGTACAGAGAAGCAGAGCGCCGGGGACAGACAGCGGAATGTAAGTATGTAGTGTTTTTTTTTTTACTTTTACGCTGGTAACCAGGGTAAACATCGGGTTACTAAGCGCGGCCCTGCACTTAGTAACCCGATGTTTACCCTGGTTACCAGTAAAGACATCGCTGAATCGGCGTCACACACGCCGATTCAGCGATGTCAGCAGGAAGTCCAGCGACGAAATAAAGTGCTGGACTTTCTGCAGCGACCAACGACATCACAGCAGGGGCCTGATCGCTGCTGCGTGTCAAACTGAACGATATCGCTATCCAGGACGCTGCAACGTCACAGATCGCTAGCGATATCGTTCAGTGTGACGGTACCTTAAGACTTTAATATAGCTTTGGTGCACTCATCTGAATAAAACCTTTATCTCCATCTTTAAATGTGAACAGTAAAATGACCTTGAATCAAAGGTAAAACAAACTGTGTCTCTTGTGTAAAAATCTGCTTGTTTTATGGGATGTAACGTGTTTTGCAATCCGACCTTGAATCACCAATGTAACTGCATGAGAAATAACATTTTTGTCTCCCCCGATAGATGACGAGGAGGATGTACAGGAGCTAAGCAGGAATGGAACAAGAAGCTTGCCTAGGGGCAATTCCAGCCACTCCCGGGTCATTCGTAGTCTAGGTGAGGAGACACCCAGGGCTAATCCATTTCTCAGAGACTACGAGGCCGTGACATCAGACATTCCGATTTTATGAACGTATTTTATAGAAAACAAATCACTTCATCATCATATCAAATTGACGTATCGATTCACACTTCCAATGTTTTAGCAACTGCACATTTGCACATGACACCCATATTTCACAACTATGTAACAACCGTTTTTTGTGACCTCGTTTGCGCCTTAGAATATTGACATTTCCTCTTGGAATTTTGTGTAACTGATTTACGTCTCTTTTCTTTCAGAGGTTGAACAAGCTCAGCCCGCACAGTGCAAAACAAGAACGGAAGTTTTTGAAATCACTCGTAATATGGTCGATCCGACCAATGCTAACTTTATAGTTCAGCCGTCTTGTGTGGAAGTGCAGAGATGCTCTGGATGTTGCAACTCCAGGAACATGAAATGCGTGGCACTTCGCAAACATATTCGACACGTCAAGGTAACTTTGGGCCAGGTGACCTAAATTTATGGGTATGATTTTAATGCACATGTTTATATGATCAATTTTGGCACCAATTGTGGTGCTAGTGATCACCTCCACCCCTGCTGTCCATCAGTAAGCAGACACCCCTCCAATCTATCCTAAAGACTGCTGCCCGACTAATCCACCCGTCCCCCCGCTATTCCTCGGCCTCTCCCCTCTGTCAATCCCTTCACTGGCTCCCCATTGCCCAGAGATTCCAGTTCAAAACCCTAACCATGACATACAAAGCCATCCACAACCTGTCTCCTCCATATATCTGTGACCTCGTCTCCCGTTACTCTCCACGCAACCTCTGATCCTCACAAGATCTCCTTCTCTACTCCCCTCTCATCACCTCTTCCCACAATCGCATACAAGATTTCTCCTGTGCTTCCCCATACTCTGGTACTCTCTACGCCAACATATCAGACTCTCGCCTACCATGGGAACCTTCAAAAGGAACATGAAGACCCACGTCTTCCGACAAGCCTATTACCTGCAGTAACCACCAAACTACTGAGCAACCAGCGCTGCCCTCACTTACTGTATCCTCACCCATCCCTTGTAGATTGTGAGCCCTTGCAGGCAGGGTCTTCTGTCCTTCTGTACCAGTCGTGACTTGTATTGATAAGATTACAGAACTTTGTTTTTTAAGTATACCCCTCCACACATGTAAAGCACCATGGAATAAATGGCGCTATAATAATAAATAATAATAATATTAGCTTTCGATTCAAGAAACTCTTTGCTGGTCATATCGAACTCTGCACTGCTGCTATTCTCAGTCTCTTAAGACCCCATAAACAGTAAACTAATGTCAGCTTCACCGACAATCTAATATGTATGCAGGCCTTTGACAATTGATTGTTGGGTGAGATGTCAATTGGGCAAGTCCGATTTCAGACTGTCAATCGCTCTGTTCTCCTGAGATAAGCCGTCATAGGATATGTCTGGCAAAGGTTTTCTCATAAAGAACACAGGAGTGCTCAACTAAGCGTGTATAGGAGAGGCGACCAAACGATCGTCTGCAGCATCATTCGACCAATAGCCATCTAATGTGTATAATGTGTATGTGTGGCTTTAGCCTATTCAGTGACCTGGCTTTTAAGGCTCTCATTTTACTCTTTTAGTAAATCAAGGTGTTGCATCTGTCTTAGTGACTAATATATATGTGCACACGCTGATGTAAAATAATGGATTGCTAATGTCTGTTGAGACAGTATAATTTCCTGAGATTGTGAAATCTGTTACTGAATTTGCAATCTATTGTGTAAATTAATTTGAACTATTCACAGAAAAAAACAAACAAAGCAAACAACTTCAAATGCAACATCCCCCTCCCCAATTTCCATAAAATTAAAGCTATGATATACTTGACGCGCTGCCAACTTCCCATCAGTGTGGAACGCTAAGCAGAGCTGTTAGGTTGACGGACATATGAGATGTGTTTTTTTTATTATTACAAATGTCCAGTAAAAAGACCACAATATATTTCCAGAGGGACAGCTCTGCATTGTGTATATCCACACTGTAACGTGTCCCTTCCATTGTGCTGCAAATGTGCCCCCCACTGTTGGGGGTACTTTCCAGAAAAACATTGTGCTTTGGAAAAGTTGAGTATTTTTTATGGAACATTCCTGGCTGGATATTTGTGTGATGGCGATGGAACATGCCGTTGGGAAATGGAAAGATCTGCTGCATAGGCAGTGTGGTCATTGAGTGTAATGCGAGCCTCCTGGACCATGGATGGTCACAGACAGCTTAGTAAAATGGACCTTTCTACTAATTACACAGAGGAATGGTTTATGGCACCTTGTGGATAACTAGCAGTTTGGTAATTGTTTTATAGTTTGTTGACACTTTTTAGTTTTCTGATCCCTAATAATGATTGTCCTGTTGATACAGGTGAAGAAGATTGTGATTCATCGAAACCTAAAAAATATCGTAGAAGTCCCTTTTCCATTAGAAGACCATGTGGAGTGCAAGTGCCAGCCGGTAAGCGCTGCCTCTGCAAGAAGTCACCACACTGCCAACGACCACAGGAAGGTTGCAGGTAATTATTATCCCTTACTATTGTGCTCCTGACTTGGCTGATACCATCATCTTCATGGACACTAATCCTTATCATTCCTGATTGTTTAATATAGGAGTACCTGTGACTACTCCTCCTCCAACCACTGTAACTCAGAAAGAGGAGTCTCAACTACGACCGCTGAAACGAAAAAATAGAAAATTTAAGCATCTACCTGGCAAAAAGGAGCAGAAACTTCTTCTAACCACGTAGCGACCTGAGGATGGTTCTTTGTATCTGTTACTAAGCAGGTAAGATGTGATACCCCCCTCCTGAACCCACCTACCAATTATTATAAGGGGTTGTCTCAAGTTCTTAAATTGGTAAAATTGCAAAGTACTTGTAATACAAACAACTTAGCAATTTATCTTTTATTAAAAATACTCTACATTTTTAATTTTATAGTGTGCATCTCACTGTCTAGATTGCCCGCATTCTCAGATTGGCCATTTCCTAGAGCTTGCTGGCTCTATACTGTAGAGCCTACCTGTGCCGATCTGAAGCTGGCTGGATCTGTGCTTCTCCCATGCTGTAGAAGCAAATCTGCCTCTTCTCCCAGCATGGAAGAGCGTTCAGTTTGGACCAGCGATGCAACCAAGCCACTAGTCAATCATCAGGAGCGCACTGTCCCCAGCAACCAGAATGCTGGGAAGCAGAGGAGCAGTGCGCTCCCAAACATACAACATGAGAAAACCCCTTTACCATGTTATATTAATCTCCAAAGTGCTGGGAAATGGGGTTTACAACAATGAACAACTTGAAGGATTAAATATACTGTAATGGCGTAGAAATCATTTAAATCTTTAGCTTCTTCAAGAATTGCTAAAAGAATGGAGTAACTAACCCTTAATTCTTCCTCAACAATTAACAAACAGTTATGAGATTATCTCTAAGTATCTACAAATAGTATATGCAGCCTTAGGCATGTTTGATCCTATTGTATCATTTTAAGTAATGGCAGCTAAACCTACCAGATTCAGAAGCAGATAATATTGTTCACTATGACTTGGAACTTTCTGGTTTCAACAGATTACCATCCTGTTACTTCATAAATGCGAAACAGTAACTGTCGAAAACCTGGATGCCTGCACTCTTCCATACTATATTTGTTTCCCAACATACTGATTTACAATGAAAAATTATATTGTGGCACCATAATAGACAGAAAAATCAATGTCAATATTTTTTATGCCCCCCCCAAAAAAAATATTCTAAGAGTGAAACTTTTATTGCCTAACCGGAAAAATTATATTTTCAAGCTTTCAGAGCACAGTGGTTCCTTCTTCAGGCATATTTGTAAACCTGCCCGAAGAAGGAGCCTCTGTGCTTTGAAAGCTGCAAATATAATTTTTGTGGATAGCCAATAATGGTATCACTTCGAGAATATTTTTGTCTTTTTTTGGGCATAAAAATATTTCCTAATATATTGTAATATATAGTAAATTCTATTCACTTTTTTTTCCCAGTGTATTAGAATAATCGTCTTTGTCGGAGAATTCACCAGTTTGTTAAATCCAACTGTCTAAATATACCTATATATTTTTGCCTAGGATACACAGCCAGACCAAATTTGGCCCCTATGGGGTCCATGGACTTCTGACCGGAAGATTCAAATTCTGGACTTGGTGCCGCTGGTGCTTTACAGAGACAAAAAGACTGTTTTCCATCTGTACCCACTGCTCCCACTGCACATTTCTCCCAACAGAGATGGAGGATTGTGTTCCTTCGAGAGCAGCAAAGAACTTACTGCCACATTTCTAAGTTTAAACCTCTGATTTTCAGGGGTGGTGGGACAAAAGAATGGGGAACACAAAGCCACTCTTGAGTTCACTGGATGTATTTTGTCACCTTATTTAATGTACTTTATGTTGTATTTTTTATATAAATATATACATATTTTTGTAAAAAGTGGTTTCCTTTGCTCAGATTGCACGAGGCAGGACAGAGACTGAAACATGGGAATGGGACTGAATTCTTAGTGACCTTCATCGCCATAGCCCAGTATTTATATATTTCTACTATGTTGCAACCACTGAGAAGGAAAAGCCACATGTCAGATATACCGGGTATATTTCTGCTTTAAGCTAATGGAGCAAACCACGTACAGTGCAACAATGTGGAAAGCGTTGTCGTGGGACATCTAATTGGTTGTCTAACCGATCCACAGTGTTTTTTCCCCATACATAGTGGCAGAATACTGTTACCCTGTGGCTCCTTTCATTTGTCCTTCCTCATACCTTTCCCAGTATTTCTGAAACGACTTATCCATTTCCTTCCCATTACTCTGAATTCCTTTCTCTTTGCACACAGCTCTGCCTGTCAATTAAAATGAAAAAATATTGATGTAATATGTAAAGTAATTTATATTCAATATTTAAATTGTACAAAGAAAACCCCAAGCAATTTGTATTAAAAAGGGATTACATTTGTATTAAAAAGACAAGAAAGTTTTTCATTATGTTGTATTTTTATTTTAAGCCAAAAGAAAGAAAGGAATATATTTATTATGCACGTAGGGCAAAAGTCCACCCACATCCATTGGTATTTCTCTCAAGGAATAGGTTAGAAGCATCTAATCAGCAAGGAGTGTGAAGGTCATTGATAAGGTAGGAGGCAGAGCTGTGAAATGGCCTATTGTGATTGGAGGATTCCGTGTTATCAGCTCTGTATACAGGTGTCACCTGTCATTATAAGCCTGCCTCTGATGATAACGAGTCTGCTGAAAACTCTTCATGAAAGGACAGGAAGTATAATAAAAAAAAATGCCCCAGTGACAAGTGGGAAATTGCAAGATTACTGTTTTTTTTTTAATAGAGATTATTATATGAAAAATAAAACATCATTATTTTTTTTAAACACGTGTTATCCAAAAATCTGATTTAAATAACAGGTCATTTTCTGATGCTAGCTTCCTTTTAATCAGCATACTCTCACAGTATGATTCTGTTGATATAGGCTATTGGAGGCACATCAGCCTGGTATATTTCCATCTAATCTAAGATAAAATGATAAGAGGATGGAAATACTGAATTTATCACTATTCCAGCTCACTGAAAGCATATGGTCGCAACCAAGGGCATTCAGTTTGTTCCATGAACCTGCCAAAATTTACTATATTTGGCAATAGACATCCAATATGTATAGTGTTATAGTAGCCCCCTAGCAAAGGTGTCACACGCTAAGGAAATAAAACACTAGATGGGAATAAGAAACTTTTTGAGACAAATGTGGCATCCTTCTCTAGTATTCTTTTTACTTATTCACACTTAGGGGCCAATTCACCGAGCAGTTTATACCTGCCGCAATCGGGGCTGTAATGTTTTTTTGTGCTATTTCAGATGATGTCAAGGCTTACAATTTAATAGGATCAAGCTCTAGTTCTGGAGGCTGATTTTACAGAAAGGCATTCTGTGATCTAAGTGTGACATTAGTGACCTTTAACCTCTGGAACTTAACACATCCTTTGAGTTGCAGATCGCTTTGTTGGGGCATTTCACATATTGGTGTCTGACAATGTCTTTGCTAATTAAATTGCATTAGCAATTGTTAAGGTTGCGTTTAATTTTCCTAAAGCTACAAAATAAAAAACATATTGGTGCTTTTCTGTGGGTCATAATTGTCCTAGCTGATATAAATGTAAATTATTGAACAAGACTACCAGGGATGACAATATACTTCTTCACCCTCAGAGAATCTCGCCACAAATGTAGATAAAGGAGCATCAATGGTGGCAACCATCAGACCCCACCTAGATGGTCATTCATGACATGGAGGGCTTGCTTGTAATAATGTCATCTATCAGTAGATTTGGATCTTGGGTTACTAGTACAAAGAAGCTTAGCAGGGATTGTCACTTGAGCACAAAGATCCACCTTCATCAAGCACTTTAGTTTTTGTAAGTGTGTTCTAAACATATTAGGAAATCTAGAATCCGCATTTTTTCTGGGGTAAGAAATGAAATACTGTATTTCCTAAGAAGGAGTTATACCTTCTGGTGACCACTGATAGAGGACAGCAGCTGCAAAGGTAACCCCACTCCAGGAGGAAGGATCGAGTAGCTGCCGGAGGCGGCCATATCCCTAAGAAACTGAGAAGGGATTTTATAGATGGCAGAGAAGCTGGGCAGGCTGGGAGCAGCTGCTCTTGTAACACAGGAGCCTTGCCAAGAAATAGGGTGGGAGAACATTACCTACTCCTCCTCCTGAGACTTTGGGGTCAGGACTGAGGTGAGCAGACAGCGAGAAGCTAAGTTTAACCCATACACAGGCTGGCAATGCTTGTATATTTTTAAGTGACCAATCTTTAGGACCTTGAAACAGTAGACCTTCAAAGCATCCAATCTCCATGCTATGCTATATTTTCTGACAGAGTGGCACCCCAGTTCACTCATTTGACATGATCTGTAATGCAGGGTAGACAATAATAATTTGTACTACATCATGAATGATGTAATAAAATAGGGAAGCATGGTAACATAGTTAGCAAGGCTAAAAAAAAGACATTTGTCCATCCAGTTCAGCCTATATTCCATCAGAATAAATCCCCAGGTCTACGTCCTCCTAAAGAACCTAATAATTGTAAGCTACAATATTATTATGCTCCAGGAAGACACAGGTAAGAAACAGCCTATAGAGTATCCTAGGGTCGGACATGACTGAATGGATAGAATTAGGATCATCTTGAGAAAATTTGCCAATAATTTATTGTCTAAAATTTTATGTATGTATTGGAGTCACATTATCTCCTAAAGTCCGCCATATACAGTAATTGTTAGATTTGATGGAACTGGCCAACTCTCAAAACGTTCATGGTGGCCTCCAGGCCAAAAGTTGGTGAAATTAAAATCTGGCATATTGGATTTCAACACAACCAGTATTTCCAGAGGATATCAGCTACTGCCTAAACAATCTGACATCAGTTTATTTCAGGGAATTTGTCACCAGTTTTTGAGTCTCTGAACAAATGCCACCATCTTTATCTGCTACATTCCACAAATGTGTCTAACATCTCCTGACTCCCCCTGTATAACCCCAAGAATACAATTTTAATTTCTCCTGCGCTTGACCCTGGACAGATCGATTATCCGTGATTCCCCCCTCCCCCCTTTTGACCTCACTCCCCTGAAAAATGACAGACACATTTTCTTTTGGATATTAAACGGCCACAGCAGCCAATTTATTAGTAATTACCAAGACTCTTGGTAGGGTCCTTGAAGTCGTAAAAATTCTAAAGTCTGGTGGTCTATTTTTCCATGGCATTGCCCCTCCCCCCCCCCCCCGCTTTTTACTCCTAGCCGCATTTTAATTTTAGCTCAGGAGCACCGCGAGTCCAGGGGAAGAGGTTACCTCCATTCTGTTAACGTGACCCCAACGTTCCATCACCAGGTGTCACCCAAAACTCACGACCATGTGACCCCAACATACCATCGCCGGGTGCCACCCATTACCACCAGACCACCACCAGGTAACCAACCAATGAAGGGGGTTCGTGGCCTTTTAAAGAATCCCCACTTCAAATTTTTACCGACTTTGAGGACCCACCAATGCTTCAAGATATTGCCGAATTCTTTGTAGCAAGACCCTTCGACTCACAAGGAGTCATCCGCCAGCACTCAGGAGAGCAAAACAAACCCCCTGTGGGGAAAAAACCTCCTGGGAACCATGGCCGACGGATTGTCCTTCCCCTGGGCCTAGAAGGAAACATGCCAAATTAACATAACGGAATCATATTATTGCCATGCTGTCACTGCCGACCATCGCCACTGTGACCCGGGATACTTCCTTCTTCTCGAGTGGGTAGGTGGGACTTGTTATCCAGCCGTCCATCTGTGATCAAAGAGAACACCTACGTCCTGCCCAGTCCTTTTAACACTTCCCTGAGACCCCACCTCCCATTGTCCTATGTCATTTCTTCCCTGCTGTCCCTTTCACCCAGCCCCCCCATCCCCTCCACCTTCCTGTCTTTTCCAAACCACTAACTCTCTTCCAGTGTCATGTCCGCTTTCCCCTATCCTTGCGTGCGTGTTCAGTGGATACTGTATGTAAATGTTGGTAATCTGGTCGGATGGGCGTGATTTCTATGAGGTCTGTGCCTCCTCTCTGCTCCTAATCGACATCATCTGGCTTTGATTGATGTCATTCACATAACAAGCAAATTCTCGCACTTTGTTCTGCCCTACTGCGGGCTGAGCATAAAACATCAGTTGGGAAGTGCACTGCGGATTGCGTTTCCCATAGGTTTATATTGTACTGTAAAAGCATGGGAAACCGCTGTGGACTTGTAGCTGCTGAAACGCTGTGGATCCGCAGCAAAATCCGCAGCGTGTGCACATAGCCTAAAGATAGCTTGTAGAGCAATAATCTGTGAGGATCCGACCTTGTTCTAAATACTACTGGACCAATGGACATAGAGCGGAATCCACGGCACTAAAGGATGCAGACTTTTTTCAGCACGGAGCACCGAGTACAATGAACATGTGTTTTATTATAGATTTGGTTTGTGTCAGTTTAAGTGCACTAATTTGACTTTGAAATGTTCAGCCTCTGGAATCAATATTTCCATTCAGTGACCACAAGCAGAGGAAGACGTGAGGGCTGGATCTTATTTATACACAGGATAAAGGTAAAGGTACCGTTACACTAAACGATTTACCAACGATCACGACCAGCGATACGACCTGGCCGTGATCGTTGGTAAGTCGTTGTGTGGTCGCTGGAGAGCTGTCACACAGACAGCTCTCCAGCGACCAACGATGCCGAAGTCCCCGGGTAACCAGGGTAAATATCGGGTTACTAAGCGCAGGGTCACGCTTAGTAACCCGATATTTACCCTGGTTACCATTGTAAAAGTAAAAAAAAACAGTACATACTCACATTCCGGTGTCTGTCACATCCCCCGCCGTCAGCTTCCCGCACTGACTGTGTCAGCGCCGGCCGGCTGTAAAGCAGAGCGCCGAGTATGTACTGTTTTTTTTTTTTACTTTTACAATGGTAACCAGGGTAAATATCGGGTCACGAAGCGCGGCCCTGCGCTTAGTAACCCGATGTTTACCCTGGTTACCAGTGAACACATCGCTGGATCGGCGTCACACACGCCAATTCAGCGATGACAGCGGGTGATCAGCGACCAAAAAAAAGGTCCTGATCATTCCCAGCGACCAACGATCTCCCAGCAGGGGCCTGATCGTTGGTCGCTGTCACACATAACGATTTTGTTAACGATATCGTTGCTACGTTACAAAAAGCAACGATATCATTAAAGAAATCGTTATGTGTGACGGTACCTTTACAGCAATCATTCTATTACTCTTGATAGTGTCTCAGAAGTCTCAATTGAGCCTTTGTTTCATATGAGACTGTATGTTGACTCTAGTATGTTAATTTGTGAATGCATGCTGAGTACCCATTGCTTAAGCCCACTGCAGTTTATAAACCTACACACCTTAGGATAAATATGCAGATTATTTGAACAATCAAACAATGAAGGATCATCTCGCCCCACCTTCCTCCAATCCTGTGGAAGAATGTCCTTCATGGGAGCTGTGGATACAAAAAGTCTCTGGCTCCCTCTGCAAAGAGATCTTCTTCAGGAACAGCCCAAGGAACCAAGGCTCCATCTGGTGGAATACAGATTTGCTCCTCTGTCCATGACTGAACCCACAAACACATTTGGAGAACTCCAGTTGGGACTGTAAAATATGAGGTCTGTGGCTGGAGCTTGCTACACATGCTACAGTCAAGATATCTATCATCTGGATGTGAGGAACTATCATAAGGTTGTTGTTGCTGGCTGGAGGGGTATACATGTGCTACGGTCGTTATATCCATCGTCTGTAGGAACAAAGGCTGTGACTGCCGACTATACAGGCAGGAGATACCAAAAATAATGGTCCAATCAAACATTGGGAAACAATGGGTATCACCTGGTACGGGGCAGTGGAACTACCAATCCCGGGTTGGGAACTTGTGGACTGAGGACATTGTATTTTGGCTATCTACCTGGAGTTGCAGTATGAGAGTGGACTGAAGAAATAAAGATAACTGTATCATCAACCTAGCTAGGTGATTAATACAACCCACAACCTCAGATCTTCACACAGTCATTTTTTTTGATGAATCAATAGCACACATAAAAAATTTACTTTGTAATATATCTTATTAAAGAAATATAGTTCTTTCTCTTCATAAACTGATCTTTTTCAAAACTCTCAGTTCACTGGTAAAATCTATCTTCACTGAATACAGAATTTCCCATTACTGAGATGGTAGTTGGTGCTCATAAACGTCTATAGAGAACAATAGCTGTTCATTTAGCAGAACTTATGGCAGAATGTCTTTGTCTGCCTCTAACTCCTCCTTCTTCCTCCTCCCTCTCTTCCCATAGAATTTTAAAAGCACCAACCATCATCTCCTATCTCAATAGTGGGAAAACCTGTCTTTACTGAATACAGGTTATACTTTTGAATTGACTGAGAAAGATCAATCCAGGAGGAGCAGGGGGAGAAAGAAGCAGATTTATTTGAAAAATTTTTTTTTCAAAGTTGCTTATTTTCATGTGCACTATTGATTTATGAAATAAAATGAAAATAAATGAAATAAAATTAAAACTTTGTTAACATTTTGCCATTTTACAATTGTGGTCAATTACAATACTCATGGCATATAGTGCTACCACTGAAAAAGGCATGCTTAGCACATATTGCCAACATCCTAGGGTTGACCACAGCATTTGTTTTTGAAGATAAGCCAATGGTTGGTGGTAGGAAAGTTTGGCTGATGAGTAAAAGTAGGAAATATTTTCCTGTTTTTTTAAATGCCTCCAAATGTATAAATGTGCTTCGGTAGCACTTAAAATGTTTGTCAAGAGAGTGTGGCTGGCAATGAAGTTTGATGTTGTAGGGATGATAAGCCAGATGTAAAGGTACCTTTACACTATACGATTTACCAACGATCACGGCCAGCGATACGACCTGGCCGTGATCGTTGGTAAGTCGTTGTGTGGTCGCTGGAGAGCTGTCACACAGACAGCTCTCCAGCGACCAACGATGCCGAGGTCCCCGGGTAACCAGGGTAAACATCGGGTTACTAAGCGCAGGGCCGCGCTTAGTAACCCGATGTTTACCCTGGTTACCAGCGTAAAAAAAACCAAACACTACATACTTACATTCCGGTGTCTGTCCCTTGCCGTCTGCTTCCCGCACTGACTGACTGACGGCCGTCAAGTGAAAGCACAGCACAGCGCGCTGTGCTGTGCTTTCACTTTATGGCCGGCAGTCAGTCAGTGCGGGAAGCAGACGGCAAGGGACCTGACGGACACCGGAATGTCAGTATGTACTGTTTGTTTTTTTTTACATTTACGATGGTAACCAGGATAAACATTGGGTTACTAAGCGCGGCCCTGCGCTTAGTAACCCGATGTTTACCCTGGTTACAAGCGAACGCATTGCTGGATCGGTGTCACACACACCGATCCAGCGATGACAGCGGGAGATCCAGCGACGAAAGAAAGTTCCAAACGATCTGCTACGACGTACGATTCTCAGCAGGATCCCTGATCGCTGCTGCGTGTCAGACACAGCGATATCGTATGGATATCGCTGGAACGTCACGGATCGTACCGTCGTAGCGACAAAAGTGCCACTGTGAGACGGTACCCTTAGAGCAATGCTGTCTATCTGTATATATAATTGTCTAAGGGTTTTTCCGTCTGTCTGTCTGTCTGTCTGTCTGTCCTGGAAATCCCGCGTCTCTGATTGGTCGAGGCCGCCAGGCCTCGACCAATCAGAGACCGGCACAGCATCGACGTAGAAATCCCGCGTCTCTTATTGGTCGAGGCCGCCAGGCCTCGACCAATCAGCAACGGGCACAGCGACGATGATGTCATAAAGGACGTAGACATCTCACGTTTCTGATTCAGCGACGGGCACAGTATCGACGTAGATGTCATAAAGGTTGCCTCGACCAATCAGCGACGGGCACAGTCTGCCGCGAATTCTGGAATCATCATTGTCCATATACTACGGGGACTGTTATGTTTGCTAATGACAGGTGTTATGAAGGCAATCCAGAAACACAGTGTGCTTAGCGATCAGAGCGCACACAGTGATCTGACAAATACCCAAAAATACAAGAACGAGCTCTGAGACGTGGAAACTCTGTAGACTGCACACCTGATCCTATCCTAAACACAACTTACGGCGCGCGAATTTTTGCCTGTAGGACATTATTGCAAGAGAGCTTGGCTGAGTAGATTACACAAGAAGGAAAACACACAGCAAGTGAACAGGATCTAGGAGCAACATGGCAGATGTGACAACCTACATGGTGAGCTGCAGCATGTGCTACATGTTCACAGATCGACCAGAAGAAGAATCCAATTTCACCTGTCAGAAGTGTAGACTAGTGGCCCTTTTAGAAGAAAAGGTGCGGGGTCTGGAAGAAAGAATAGCAACTTTGAAACTCATCAAAGAGAATGAAGACTTTCTAGACAGAACAGAAGCATCTCTACTGGTCACAGAAGGTGCAAAAAGTGTCAGAGAAACTCCAAAAGCAGATGAGTGGAAGCATGTGACCAAAAGAAGCAAGAAGACCATGGAGAAATCACCAACCACACAACTGAAGAACCGATATCAAATCTTTGTAGAGGATGAAGATGGCACACCTAAGAATGAAGCAATACCAGCAAGCAAAAAAGAAAAGGGCACACAGCAACAAGTGACAGCAAAAAGTACAGCCAAGAAGCAACGAAGAGTGGTGGTGGTGGGAGACTCACTACTGAGAGGCACCGAAGCAGCCATCTGCAGACCGGACATAACTGCAAGAGAAGTATGCTGCCTTCCAGGTGCGATGATCAAGGATGTGACCGATAGGATACCAAAGCTCTTCAGCTCCAAGGACGTCCACCCATTTCTTCTGATACATGTTGGCACCAATGACACGGCAAGGAAGGACCTACCGACAATCTGCAAGGACTTTGAAGAGTTGGGGAAGAAAGTAAAGGAACTGGATGCACAGGTAGTTTTTTCTTCTATCCTTCCAGTAGACGGGCATGGCACCAGGAGATGGAACAGGATCCTTGATGCAAACAACTGGCTAAGACGATGGTGCAGACAACAAGGATTTGGATTCCTGGACCACGGTGTGAATTACTGGTATGATGGACTCCTCGCCAGAGACGGACTACACCTCAACAAACCTGGGAAACACACATTCGCCAGAAGACTCGCTACACTCATCAGGAGGGCGTTAAACTAGAAGAAGAGGGGACGGGAAGAAAAACATTAGACTTGAACAAAGAAGACCCAGGAAAACATACTCAGATGGGAGGTAAGAACATTTCTAAAGCAATCCACAGCGAGGAGATTGGAACAAAACAAAATCCTCTAAACTGCATGCTCGCAAACGCCAGAAGCCTGACAAACAAGATGGAAGAACTAGAAGCAGAAATATCTACAGGTAACTTTGACATAGTGGGAATAACCGAGACATGGTTAGATGAAAGCTATGACTGGGCAGTTAACTTACAGGGTTACAGTCTGTTTAGAAAGGATCGTAAAAATCGGAGAGGAGGAGGGGTTTGTCTCTATGTAAAGTCTTGTCTAAAGTCCACTTTAAGGGAGGATATTAGCGAAGGGAATGAGGATGTCGAGTCCATATGGGTTGAAATTCATGGAGGGAAAAATGGTAACAAAATTCTCATTGGGGTCTGTTACAAACCCCCAAATATAACAGAAAGCATGGAAAGTCTACATCTAAAGCAGATAGATGAAGCTGCAACCCATAATGAGGTCCTGGTTATGGGGGACTTTAACTACCCGGATATTAACTGGGAAACAGAAACCTGTGAAACCCATAAAGGCAACAGGTTTCTGCTAATAACCAAGAAAAATTATCTTTCACAATTGGTGCAGAATCCAACCAGAGGAGCAGCACTTTTAGACCTAATACTATCTAATAGACCTGACAGAATAACAAATCTGCAGGTGGTTGGGCATTTAGGAAATAGCGACCACAATATTGTACAGTTTCACCTGTCTTTCACTAGGGGGACTTGTCAGGGAGTCACAAAAACACTGAACTTTAGGAAGGCAAAGTTTGACCAGCTTAGAGATGCCCTTAATCTGGTAGACTGGGACAATATCCTCAGAAATGAGAATACAGATAATAAATGGGAAATGTTTAAGAACATCCTAAATAGGCAGTGTAAGCGGTTTATACCTTGTGGGAATAAAAGGACTAGAAATAGGAAAAACCCAATGTGGCTAAACAAAGAAGTAAGACAGGCAATTAACAGTAAAAAGAAAGCATTTGCACTACTAAAGCAGGATGGCACCATTGAAGCTCTAAAAAACTATAGGGAGAAAAATACTTTATCTAAAAAACTAATTAAAGCTGCCAAAAAGGAAACAGAGAAGCACATTGCTAAGGAGAGTAAAACTAATCCCAAACTGTTCTTCAACTATATCAATAGTAAAAGAATAAAAACTGAAAATGTAGGCCCCTTAAAAAATAGTGAGGAAAGAATGGTTGTAGACGACGAGGAAAAAGCTAACATATTAAACACCTTCTTCTCCACGGTATTCACGGTGGAAAATGAAATGCTAGGTGAAATCCCAAGAAACAATGAAAACCCTATATTAAGGGTCACCAATCTAACCCAAGAAGAGGTGCGAAACCGGCTAAATAAGATTAAAATAGATAAATCTCCGGGTCCGGATGGCATACACCCACGAGTACTAAGAGAACTAAGTAATGTAATAGATAAACCATTATTTCTTATTTTTAGTGACTCTATAGCGACAGGGTCTGTTCCGCAGGACTGGCGCATAGCAAATGTGGTGCCAATATTCAAAAAGGGCTCTAAAAGTGAACCTGGAAATTATAGGCCAGTAAGTCTAACCTCTATTGTTGGTAAAATATTTGAAGGGTTTCTGAGGGATGTTATTCTGGATTATCTCAATGAGAATAACTGTTTAACTCCATATCAGCATGGGTTTATGAGAAATCGCTCCTGTCAAACCAATCTAATCAGTTTTTATGAAGAGGTAAGCTATAGACTGGACCACGGTGAGTCATTGGACGTGGTATATCTCGATTTTTCCAAAGCGTTTGATACCGTGCCGCACAAGAGGTTGGTACACAAAATGAGAATGCTTGGTCTGGGGGAAAATGTGTGTAAATGGGTTAGTAACTGGCTTAGTGATAGAAAGCAGAGGGTGGTTATAAATGGTATAGTCTCTAACTGGGTCGCTGTGACCAGTGGGGTACCGCAGGGGTCAGTATTGGGACCTGTTCTCTTCAACATATTCATTAATGATCTGGTAGAAGGTTTACACAGTAAAATATCGATATTTGCAGATGATACAAAACTATGTAAAGCAGTTAATACAAGAGAAGATAGTATTCTGCTACAGATGGATCTGGATAAGTTGGAAACTTGGGCTGAAAGGTGGCAGATGAGGTTTAACAATGATAAATGTAAGGTTATACACATGGGAAGAGGGAATCAATATCACCATTACACACTGAACGGGAAACCACTGGGTAAATCTGACAGGGAGAAGGACTTGGGGATCCTAGTTAATGATAAACTTACCTGGAGCAGCCAGTGCCAGGCAGCAGCTGCCAAGGCAAACAGGATCATGGGGTGCATTAAAAGAGGTCTGGATACACATGATGAGAGCATTATACTGCCTCTGTACAAATCCCTAGTTAGACCGCACATGGAGTACTGTGTCCAGTTTTGGGCACCGGTGCTCAGGAAGGATATAATGGAACTAGAGAGAGTACAAAGGAGGGCAACAAAATTAATAAAGGGGATGGGAGAACTACAATACCCAGATAGATTAGCGAAATTAGGATTATTTAGTCTAGAAAAAAGACGACTGAGGGGCGATCTAATAACCATGTATAAGTATATAAGGGGACAATACAAATATCTCGCTGAGGATCTGTTTATACCAAGGAAGGTGACGGGCACAAGGGGGCATTCTTTGCGTCTGGAGGAGAGAAGGTTTTTCCACCAACATAGAAGAGGATTCTTTACTGTTAGGGCAGTGAGAATCTGGAATTGCTTGCCTGAGGAGGTGGTGATGGCGAACTCAGTCGAGGGGTTCAAGAGAGGTCTGGATGTCTTCCTGGAGCAGAACAATATTGTATCATACAATTATTAGGTTCTGTAGAAGGACGTAGATCTGGGGATTTATTATGATGGAATATAGGCTGAACTGGATGGACAAATGTCTTTTTTCGGCCTTACTAACTATGTTACTATGTTACTATGTAACTAAAAGCGGCTGTGGATTGCGCCTAACAACTACCTAGGCAACTCGGCACAGCCTAAGAAACTAGCTAGCCTGAAGATAGAAAAATAGGCCTGACTTGCCCCAGAGAAATTCCCCAAAGGAAAAGGCAGTCCCCCACATATAATGACTGTGAGTAAGATGAAAAGACAAAACGTAGGGATGAAATAGATTCAGCAAAGTGGGGCCCGATATTCTAGGACAGAGCGAGGACAGTAAAGCGAACTTTGCAGTCTACAAAAAACCCTAAAGCAAAACCACGCAAAGGGGGCAAAAAAAACCCACCGTGCCGAACTAACGGCACGGCGGTACACCCTTTGCATCTCAGAGCTTCCAGCAAAACAAAAGACAAGCTGGACAGAAAAAAAGCAACAAAAAAGCAAAAGGCACTTAGCTATACAGAGCAGCAGGTCACAGGAACAATCAGGAGAAGCTCAGATCCAACACTGAAACATTGACAAGGAGCAAGGATAGCAGCATCAGGCGGAGTTAAGTAATGAAGCAGTTAACGAGCTCACCAGAACACCTGAGGGAGGAAGCTCAGAAGCTGCAGTACCACTTGTGACCACAGGAGTGAATTCAGCCACAGAATTCACAACAGGGGACATGCATATTCTAGAATACCCGATGCGTCAGGCCTCGACCAATCAGCGACGGGCACAGTATCGACGTAGACATCCCGCGTCTGATTGGTCGAGGCCGCCAGGCCTCGACCAATCAGCAACGGGCACAGCGATGATGATGTCATAATGGTTGCCATGGCGACGATGATGTCATAAAGGTTGCCTCAACCAATCAGCAATGGGCACAGTGACGATGATGTCATAATGGTTGCCATGGCGACGATGATATCATAAAGGTTGCCTCGACCAATCAGCGACGGGCACAGTCTGCCGCAAATTCTGGAATCATCATTGTCCATATACTGCGGGGACATGCATATTCTAGAATACCCGATGCGTTACAATCGGGCCAACATCTAGTTCACATATAAGAGGCTTAAGTAGCCACTAGAGAAATTGCTGTGACTATACCCACTTGGAAGGCAGCTGAACATTACCTTTCTCTTGTACGATCATAAACTATTAGTTTAGCACTTTAAAAAGGAAACGTTGCTTTTATTTTTATTTCATAAATCAATAGTGCACATGAAAATAAGCAACCTTGTAATATACCGTATATACTCAAGTATAAGCCGAGATTTTCAGCCCATTTTTTTAAGCTGAAAGTGCCCCTCTCGGCTTATACTCGAGTCATTGTCCCAGCAGGTAGGAGGGGGAGTGGTGGCTTTCACATCATACTCACCTCCTCCCGGTACGGTCTCTGCTCATCCCTGCTTCTCAGATGGTCTCCGACGCCCGCAACTCTTCTTATGTTCAGCTGTCACGTGGTACCACTCATTAAAGTAATGAATATGGATGTGACTCCACTCCCATAGGTGTGGAGCGCATATTCATTACTTTAATGAGCGGTACCATGTGACTGCTGAACACAGGAACAAGCTGCCGGCGTGCGCTGGAGACCATCAGAGAAGCAGGGACATGCAAACCGTGCCAGGAGGGTGAGTATGACAGGGGAGGGTGAGCCATGTGATATTCACCTGTCCCCGTTCCACCGCCGAGCTGTGTCTTCTGCATCCTCTGGCTGTGACGTTCAGGTCAGAGGGCGCGATGACGTGGTTAGTGCGTGCTCTCTGCCTGAACAGTCGCTGCAGAGACCCGGAAGACACAGCGGTGCATATGCAGCATAATATTTTATGCAGCATCTTATGGGGCCATCATTAACCTTTTATATAGCATTATATGGGGCATATTTTAACCCCTTAATCCCATATGACGTACTATCCCGTCCAGGTGACCTGGGACTTAATTCCCAGTGATGGGATAGTACGTCATATGTGATCGGCCGCGCTCACGGGGGGAGCGCGGCCGATCGCGGCCGGGTGTCAGCTGCCTATCGCAGCTGACATCCGGCACTATGTGCCAGGAGTGGTCACGGACCGCTCCCGGCACATTAACCCCCGGCACACCGCGATCAAACATGATCGCGGTGTGCCGGCGGTGCAGGGAAGCATCGCGCAGGGAGGGGGCTCCCTGCGGGCTTCCCTGAGACGATCGGTACACGGTGATGTACTCACCGTGTACCGAGCGTCTTCTCCCTGCAGTCCCCGGATCCAAAATGGCCGCGGGGCTGCATCCGGGTCCTGCAGGGAGCACTTCCGGGTCAGGATCAGGCTGCAGCTGCAGCTCTAATCCTGCCCGGCTGTATGTCAGATCACCGATCTGATAGAGTGCTGTGCACACTGTTAGATCGGTGATCTGTGATGTCCCCCCCTGGGACAAAGTGAAAAAGTAAATAAAAAAATTTCCACACGTGTAAAAAAAAAAAAAAAAAAATTCCTAAATAAAGAAGAAGAAAAAAAAATATTATTCCCATAAATACATTTCTTTATCTAAAAAAAAAACAAAAAAACAATAAAAGTACACATATTTAGTATCGCCGCATCCGTAATGACCCGACCTATAAAACTGGCCCACTAGTTAACCCCTTCAGTGAACACCGTAAGAAAAAAAAAAAAAAAACGAGCCAAAAAACAACGCTTTATTATCATAACGCTGAACAAAAGGTAAAATAACACGCGATCAAAAAGACAGATATAAATAACCATGGTACCGCTGGAAGCGTCATCTTGTCCCGCAAAAAACGAGCCGCCATATAGCATCATAACCAAAAAATTAAAAAAGTTATAGTCCTCAGAATAAAGCGATGCCAAAATAATTATTTTTTCTATAAAATAGCTTTTATCGTATAAAAGCGCCAAAACATAAAAAAAATGATATACATGAGGTATCGCTGTAATCGTACTGACCCGAAGAATAAAACTGCTTCATCAATTTTACCAAACGCGGAACGGTATAAACGCCCCCCCAAAAGAAATTCATGAATAGCTGGTTTTTGGTCATTCTGCCTCACAAAAAATCGGAATAAAAAGCGATCAAAAACTGTCACGTGTCCGAAAATGTAACTGATAAAAACGTCAACTCGTCCCGCAAAAAACAAGACCTCACATGACTCTGTGGACCAAAATATGGAAAAATTATAGGTCTCAAAATGTGGAGACGCAAAAACTTTTTTGCTATAAAACGCGTCTTTTAGTGTGTGACGGCTGCCAATCATAAAAATCCGATATAAAAAACGCTATAAAAGTAAATCAAACCCCGCTTCATCACCCCCTTAGTTAGGCTAGGTTCACATTGCGTTAATGGGTTAACGCTAACGGACAGCGTTGCACGGCGAAAATGTCACAATTAACGCCGTGCAACGGGTCCATTAGCACACCCATTGACAGCAATGTGATTTTCGGGTGTAGCGCATCGCTAGAGCGTGCCATTTTCGGCTCGCGCTAGCAAGGTGCCGTTCTTTTGTGGCGCGCCTCAGACGCTGCTTTCAGCGTCCGCGGCGCGCCCGAGGTCCGATCCCCGATCTTCCAGAGCGGGGACGTTAACGCGACCACTAAACACGACACCTAAAAAGACATTGCGTTAGCGCAATCCGCTAGCACTAAACGGATTTCCCTAACGCAATGTGAACCTAGCCTTAGGGAAAAATAATAAAATTAAAAAAAATGTATTTATTTCCATTTTCCCATTAGGGTTAGGGCTAGGGTTAGGGTTAGGGCTAGGGTTAGGGCTAGGGTTAGGGCTAGGGTTAGGGCTAGGGTTAGGGTTTGGATTACATTTACGGTTGGGATTAGGGTTGGGATTAGAATTAGGGGTGTGTCAGGGTTAGGTGTGTGGTTAGGGTTACAGTTGGGATTAGGGTTAGGGGTGCGTTTGGATTAGGGTTTCATTTATAATTGGGGGGTTTCCACTGTTTAGGCACATCAGGGGCTCTCCAAACGCGACATGGCGTCCTATCTCAATTCCAGCCAATTCTGCATTGAAAAAGTAAAACAGTGCTCCTTCACTTCTGAGCTCTCCCGTGCGCCCAAACAGGGGTTTACCCCAACATATGGGGTATCATCGTACTCGAGACAAATTGGACAACAACTTTTTGGGTCCAAGTTCTCTTGTTATACTTGGGAAAATGAAAATTTGGGGGGCTAAAAATCATTTTTGTGGGAAAAAAAAAGGATTTTTTATTTTCACGGCTCTGCGTTGTAAACTGTAGTGAAACACTTGGGGGTTCAAAGTTTTCACAACACATCTAGATAAGTTCCGTGGGAGGTCTAGTTTCCAATATGAGGTCACTTGTGGGGGGTTTGTACTGTTTGGGTACATCAGGGGCTCTGCAAATGCAGCGTGACGCCTGCAGACCAATCCATCTAAGTCTGCATTCCAAATGGCGCTCCTTCCCTTCCGAGCTCTGCCATGCGCCCAAACAGTGGTTCCCCCCCACATATGGGGTATCAGCATACTCAGGACAAATTGGAAAACAACTTTTGGGGTCCAATTTATTCTGTTACCCTTGTAAAAATACAAAGCTGGGGGCTAAAAAATCATTTTTGTGAAAAAAAAAAGAATTTTTATTTTCACGGCTCTGCGTTATAAACTGTAGTGAAACACTTAGGGGTTCAAAGTTCTCACAACACATCTAGATAAGTTCCTTGGGAGGTCTAGTTTCTAATATGGGGTCACTTGTGGGGGGTTTGTACTGTTTGGGTACATTAGGGGCTCTGCAAATGCAACGTGACTCCTGCAGACCAATCCATCTAAGTCTGCATTCCAAATGGTGCTCCTTCCCTTCCGAGCTCTGCCATGCGCCCAAACAGTGGTTCCCCCCACATATTGGGTATCAGCGTACTCAGGACAAATTGGACAACAACTTTTGGGGTCCAAGTTATTCTGTTACCCTTGTGAAAATACTGGGGGCTAAAAAATAATTTTTGCGAAAAAAAAAAAATTATTTTAACGGCTCTGCGTTATAAACTGTAGTGAAACACTTGGGGGTTCAAAGCTCTCAAAACACATCTAGATAAGTTCCTTAGGGGGTCTAGTTTCCAAAATGGTGTCACTTGTGGGGGGTTTTAATGTTTAGGCACATCAGGGGCTCTCCAAACCAACATGGCGTCCCATCTTAATTCCAGTCAATTTTGCATTGAAAAGTCAAATGGCGCTCCTTTCCTTCCGAGCTCTGCCATGCGCCCAAACAGTGGTTTACCCCCACATATGGGGTATCGTCGCACTCAGGACAAATTGCACAACAACTTTTGTGGTCTAATTTCTTCTCTTACACTTGGGAAAATAAAAAATTGGTGGCGAAAAGATCATTTTTGTGAAAAAATATGATTTTTTATTTTTACGGCTCTGCATTATAAACTTCTGTGAAGCACTTGTTGGGTCAAAGTGCTCACCACACCTCTAGATAAGTTCCTTAAGGGGTCTACTTTCCAAAATGGTGTCACTTGTGGGGATTTCAATGTTTAGGCACATCAGGGGCTCTCCAAACCAACATGGCGTCCCATCTTAATTCCAGTCAATTTTGCATTGAAAAGTCAAATGGCGCTCCTTTCCTTCTGAGCTCTGCCATGCGCCCAAACAGTGGTTTACCCCGACATATGGGGTATCGTGCACTCAGGACAAATTGCACAACAACTTTTGTGGTCTAATTTCTTCTCTTACCCTTGGGAAAATAAAAAATTGGTGGCGAAAAGATCATTTTTGTGAAAAAATATGATTTTTTATTTTTACGGCTCTGCATTATAAACTTCTGTGAAGCACTTGTTGGGTCAAAGTGCTCACCACACCTCTAGATAAGTTCCTTAAGGGGTCTACTTTCCAAAATGGTGTCACTTGTGGGGATTTCAATGTTTAGGCACATCAGGGGCTCTCCAAACGCAACATGGCATCCCATCTCAATTCCAGTCAATTTTGCATTGAAAAGTAAAATGGCGCTCCTTCCCTTCCGAGCTCTGCCATACGCCCAAACAATGGTTTACACCCATATATGGGGTATCAGCGTACTCAGGACAAATTGGACAACAATTTTTGAGGTCCAATTTCTTCTCTTACTCTTGGGAAAATAAAAAACTGGGGGCGAAAAGATCATTTTTGTGAAAAAATATGATTTTTTATTTTTACGGCTCTGCATTATAAACTTCTGTGAAGCAATTGGTGGGTCAAAGTGGTCACCACACATCTAGATAAGTTCCTTAGGGTGTCTACTTTCCAAAATGGTGTCACTTGTGGGGGGTTTCAATGTTTAGGCACATGAGGGGCTCTCCAAACGCAACATGGCGTCCCATCTCAATTCCTGTCAATTTTGCATTGAAAAGTCAAATGGCGCTCCTTTCCTTCCGAGCTCTGCCATGCGCCCAAACAGTGGTTTACCCCCACATATGGGGTATCAGCGTACTCAGTACAGATTGTACAACAACGTTTGGCATCCATTTTATCCTGTTACCCTTGGTAAAATAAAACAAATTGGAGCTGAAATAAATTTTGTGTGAAAAAAAGTTAAATATTCATTTTTATTTAAACATTCCAAAAATTCCTGTGAAACCCCTGAAGGGTTAATAAACTTCTTGAATGTGGTTTTGAGCACCTTGAGGGGTGCAGTTTTTAGAATGGTGTCACACTTGGGTATTTTCTATCATATAGACCCCTCAAAATGACTTCAAATGAGATGTGGTCCCTAAAAAAAATGGTGTTGTAAAAATGAGAAATTGCTTGTCAACTTTTAACCCTTATAACTCCCTAACAAAAAAATATTTTGGTTCCAAAATTGTGCTGATGTAAAGTAGACATGTGGGAAATGTTACTTATTAAGTATTTTGCATGACATATCTCTGTGATTTAAGGGCATAAAAATTTAAAGTTGGAAAATTGCGAAATTTTCGCCAAATTTCCGTTTTTTTCACAAATAAACGCAAGTTATATCGAATAAATGTTACCACTAAAATGAAGTACAATATGTCACGAGAAAACAATGTCAGAATCGCCAAGATCCGTTGAAGCGTTCCAGAGTTATAACCTCATAAAGGGACAGTGGTCAGAATTGTAAAAATTGGCCCGGTCATTAACATGCAAACCACCCTCGGGGCTTAAGGGGTTAATATGGAGCATCTTATGGGGCCATCATTAACCTTTATGCGGCATTATATGGGGCATATTTTTTGTATGGAGCATCTTATGGGGCTCCTGATTCAATATGGATATTCAAAAACACTTAACCTACTGATGTCTCAATTAATTTTAATTTTATTGGTATCTATTTTTATTTTTGAAATTTACCAGTAGCTGCTGCATTTCCCACCCTAGGTTTATACTCGAGTCATTAAAGGGACACTGTCACCTGAATTTGGAGGGAACAATCTTCAGCCATGGAGGCGGGGTTTTTGGGTTTTTGATTCACCCTTTCCTTACCCGCTGGCTGCATGCTGGCTGCAATATTGGATTGAAGTTCATTCTCTGTCCTCCATAGTACACGCCTGTGCAAGGCAAGATTGCAGACTGTGCAGGCGTGTACTACGGAGGACAGAGAATGAACTTCAATCCAATATTGCAGCCAGCATGCAGCCAGTGGGTAAGGAAAGGGTGAATCAAAAACCCCCAAACCCCGCCTCCATGGCTGAAGATTGTTCCCTCCAAATTCAGGTGACAGTGTCCCTTTAAGCTTTCCCAGTTTTTTGTGGCAAAATTAGGGGTCTCGGCTTATACTCGGGTCGGCTTATACTCAGGTATATGCGGTATCTGCTTCTTTCTCTGCCAGGACTGATCATTCCTTCTCAATATTCTCAATTAATAGATTAAATCTGTATTCAGTGATGATAGTGTTTTTTACATTACTGACATAGGAGAGGACCACGACTAGCGTTTCCCTATTTGAAGAAGCTATACGCGAAACGTGCGTTGGGGTCCTCGCTGCCGCATAGTGATTATCAATCCAGGTGTGTGTGCACTTGCATATTATAATCCTCTGTATCTTAAGCATGTCACTTCACTGACTATCGCTATGACAGTGCAATGGGTTTGTAACTTGGCACAGCACTTTATTTTCTCATAGGGTATATTTACTACCAACTAGTATGACATTTCCTATTAAGTATTTATTGCAACAATCATGTACATGTCCATTTAATAATTGTCCATCGCTTGATTATATTGTTTGTATATTTCTCTCTTTTCTGGGACATGATAAGGATATTTTGCCTATATATTGTTATTTAACCCATATACTGCTTTAACATTGCTCCCAGTATACCTGTATCGTTAGTTGTCAGGATTACCTTTATGCAAACACCTGGATTGCCATAATGCATGCTGTTATCTCTGCACCCATCTTCATATTCTATAACTGAAAACATTTAAATGTGTTTTTATAAATTGTTATCAATAAACATTATACATTTTATTTGGGCTCAGTACTTCTATTTTCTCTGTAGGTTTTTCTAGTATTATTTGAAGTTGCCCTATTAACTTTTTCCATATAAATGTAGCTATCAGTCCAGGAGATGAAACACATTAGGTCCCCAGCAAAGAAGGTCGCCTCGTCGTAGCTGCTGGGCATGCATGGATTGGCCAATTTATGTGCTAAGTATCTTTTTTTTTTCCTATTTTCTAAAGCAGTAATGTAATCCCAGTTTCATGTGTTTGCATACTATGGCATTACAGAGTGCAACTTTATCTGTTATATCTGTTAGTTTTATATGGAAATGTCTACTCTTAGTATGCATCTGTCCACACCTGTTTTGTTTGGAATTGATGTTCAGTCTTTTACTATTTTTTTTGTGGACTTAGTTGAAGCTTTTATCAGGAACGTTTTTCATAACATTTTGGATCACATTTATCCTGTGCTCTACGCTGAGCACTTATTTCGGGGTTTGCATCAAAATCTCCAAATGATGTCATTCAGATGAAACCCCCAAGAAATCCATTCACTATAATGAGGCAGAAAAGTTGCTCTAGACCTCGTCTGACCTTTGTTCAGTGGTGTCCTTCTTTTCAGTAGTGCACAAAGCTGTGGTCGCCCCCGCTTTTTTGCACGCTTAATAAGATGGACACCACCGGATCACAGGCGCCAGACAATTGTTTTGGCATCGCTATTTTTTGAGAACTATCAGTTTTTTATTTTTCCACTGACATAGCTGTATGATGGCTTATTTTTTGCAGGACAAGATGACGTTTTCAGCTATACCATTTTTAGTACGTTTGTTTTTTTTATCACATTTTATTCTAGTTTTATTGGTATGATATTATTTATTGGTATGATGAAAAAGCATTGTTCTTTCTAGATCCATGATTTTCACATATATGTGAATGGATCTATAAAACTCTGAGTCTATGTGCCGTCAGATAAAAAAAATCTGGCAGCATACAGATATGTTACACGAATGTGAGAATGTGGCCTAAGGGAGGTCATTGTACAAATAATTACTACAAATTATACAGTATAGATGTAAAGTAAAATGTACATAACGTGAGCGCTGATGTCTCATCTGATTAGAGTTGTTTCTTGTTGTATCTTTGCCATTCGGTCAGATTTTCATGTTGACATCTCCCAGCTACGACTCGTCTTGTCACACTGATCACCGCAGCCCTGAAAATAAGGTCACATATATTGGTTACATATATTTGTCTCCTGAATTAAAAATCCCCCACACTACGCCCCTGACTACAAATATGTACCCCACCATTAATCTATATTAGACACGCACAATTCAAAATAGAAATTGATAATCCAGCGCAGTGCCCCCCATTAACTATCATTTCTGCTGCCCAATAAATATAAATTGATCAGTCCCTTCGACGCTCCCCAAATTTATTTTACGGCTCTGTGCACACATTGAGTTTTTGTTGCATTTGTTTTCCACATGTATTTGTTGTGGAAAATATGCAGCATTTTACAACACAAGCAAAGTGAATGTGATGTCTGAAATCTCTTGCACACGTTGTTATTTTTTTTCTTCCTTGCATTTTTGAAGGAGATTAAAAGCTACAACATACCCACACTAATGAAAAAAGCTGCAACAAAAACACATGTAAAAAGCAAGCCAAAAACGTGTATTTTATGCAGTTTTTTTCTGCCAACATATCATAATTTGTAGCAGAATTTTCTTCTGCAAATCCTGAACTTGTACACGAAGCCTTAGTCCCTGTCATGTGTCCTTCCCCTATTTCTTACAAGTCCTTGATAGCATCATAATGTATTAGTGGACGGTAGAGGATGCTATCATGTACTTTGCAAAATTTGGAAGAGTGCCATTACCTTCATGTTGGTTAGATGTGTGGGCCTTTGCAGTCTTCTATATCTTATCAAGACATAGGTGCTCGCCCCATCATATAAAATGACCCACATCCTGGTATAATGTCCCCTATAGTGGGCTCATTCTTGGTATAATGTCCCCATCCTGGGCCCCTTCATGGTACATTTTTCTTTGTCCTTAGTCTCTACATGATTAAATGTTCCAATCCTGGGCTCCCTTGTAAAATCTCTCCAATCTTGGGCTCCTTTTCAGTAAAATGTCCCCCATCCCGTGGTTAATCATAGTAAAGCATCCCCCGTCCTTGCACCCTTCATGGTAAAATATCCCCCATCTTGGACCCTTCATCATAAAATATCCCTCATTCTGGACCCTTCATGGTAAAATATTCCCCATCCTGGGCCCTTCGTGATATGACCTCACCCATCCTGGGCTCATTTTTGGTAAAATGTCTCTCATCCTGGGCCCCTTGATAGTAAAATGTCCCCAATCCTGGGCACTTTCATGGTATAATATCCCCCATCCTGGGCTCCTTCTTGCAATAATTGTTCTTCTGTAAGACATTTTAAAAGAAAAACGTCTTACCTTCCTCCATTTCCACGACACCATACGATGGCCTCTTGTAAAGCCAGCACAGGAGCCGGTAGGCTGACGTCCATTATGACAGATGACTTCAGCGCCATGCGCCACCTGTGACAGGCTGTTATGAAAGGTAATTCAGTACCACAATGGACATAGAGGTCAGCGCACATACAGTGACCTGGCAATAACCCAAAAAACAAGAACGAGCTCTGAGACGTGGGAACTCTGTTGACCGCAATCCCTAATCCTCTCCAACCACACTAAAGGCAGCCGTGGATTGCGCCTAACGCTGCCTATGCAACTCGGCACGGCCTGAGAAACTAGCTAGCCTGAAGATAGAAAATAAGCCTACCTTGCCTCAGAGAAATTCCCCAAAGGAAAAGGCAGCCCCCACATATAATGACTGTGAGTAAAGATGAAAAGACAAACGTAGAGATGAAATAGATTTAGCAAATTGAGGCCCAACTTTTTGAACAGAGCGAGGATAGGAAAGGTAACTTTGCGGTCAACACAAAACCCTACAAAAACCACGCAAAGGTGGCAAAAAGACCCTCCGTACCAAACTAACGGCACGGAGGTACACCCTCTGCGTCCCAGAGATTCCAGCAAGCAGAAAATAACAAATTGATAAGCTGGACAGAAAAAAACAGCAAACAAATAGCAAAGAGGAACTTAGCTATGCAGAGCAGCAGGCCACAGGAACGATCCAGGAAGAAACAGGTCCAATACTAGAACATTGACTGGAGGCCAGGATGAAAGCACTAGGTGGAGTTAAATAGAGAAGCACCTAACGACTTCACCACATCACCTGAGGAAGGAAACTCAGAAGCCGCAGTACCACTTTCCTCCACCAACGGAAGCTCACAGAGAGAACCAGCCGAAGTACCACTTGTGACCACAGGAGGGAGCTCTGCCACAGAATTCACAACAGTACCCCCCCTTGAGGAGGGGTCACCGAACCCTCAGCAGAGCTCCCAGGACGACCAGGATGAGCCATATGAAAGGCACGAACAAGATCGGGAGCATGGACATCAGAGGCAAAGACCCAGGAATTATATTCCTGAGCATAACCCTTCCACTTAACCAGATACTGGAGTTTCCGCCTTGAAACACGAGAATCCAAAATCTTCTCCACAATATACTCCAACTCCCCCTCCACCAAAACCGGGGCAGGAGGGTCAACAGATGGAACCATAGGTGCCACGTACCTCCGCAACAATGACCTATGGAATACGTTATGTATGGAAAATGAATCTGGAAGGGTCAGACGAAAAGACACAGGATTAAGAACCTCAGAAATCCTATACGGACCAATAAAATGAGGTTCAAACTTAGGAGAGGAAACTTTCATAGGAATATGACGAGAAGATAACCAAACCAAGTCCCCAACCCGAAGTCGGGGACCCACACAGCGTCTGCGATTAGCGAAACGTTGAGCCTTCTCCTGGGACAAAGTCAAATTGTCCACTACATGAGTCCAAATCTGCTGTAACCTGTCCACCACAGTATCCACACCAGGACAGTCCGAAGACTCAACCTGCCCTGAAGGGAAACGTGGATGGAACCCAGAGTTGCAGAAAAACGGTGAAACCAAGGTAGCCGAGCTGGCCCGATTATTAAGGGCGAACTCAGCCAAAGGCAAAAAGGACACCCAGTCATCCTGATCAGCAGAAACAAAGCATCTCAGATATGTTTCCAAGGTCTGATTGGTTCGTTCGGTCTGGCCATTAGTCTGAGGATGGAAAGCCGAGGAAAAAGACAAGTCAATGCCCATCCTACCACAAAAGGCCCGCCAAAACCTCGAAACAAACTGGGAACCTCTGTCAGAAATGATATTCTCTGGAATGCCATGTAAACGAACCACATGCTGGAAGAACAATGGCACCAAATCAGAGGAGGAAGGCAATTTAGACAAGGGTACCAAATGGACCATCTTAGAGAAGCGATCACAGACCACCCAAATGACTGACATCTTTTGAGAGACGGGAATATCTGAAATAAAATCCATAGAGATATGTGTTCATGGCCTCTTTGGGACCGGCAAGGGCAAAAGCAACCCACTGGCACGAGAACAGCAGGGCTTAGCCCGAGCACAAATCCCACAGGACTGCACAAAAGTACGCACATCCCGCGACAGAGATGGCCACCAGAAGGATCTAGCCACTAACTCTCTGGTACCAAAGATTCCAGGATGACCAGCCAACATCGAACAATGAACCTCAGAGATAACTTTATTCGTCCACCTATCAGGGACAAACAGTTTCTCCGCTGGGCAACGATCAGGTTTATTAGCCTGAAATTTTTGCAGCACCCGCCGCAATTCAGGGGAGATGGCAGACACAATTACTCCCTCTTTGAGGATACCCGCCGGCTCAGATACACCCGGAGAGTCGGGCACAAAACTCCTAGACAGAGCATCCGCCTTCACATTTTTAGAGCCCGGAAGGTATGAAATCACAAAGTCAAAACGGGCAAAAAACAACGACCAACGAGCTTGTCTAGGATTCAACCGCTTGGCGGACTCGAGATAAGTCAAGTTCTTATGATCAGTCAAGACCACCACGCGATGCTTAGCTCCTTCAAGCCAATGACGCCACTCCTCGAATGCCCACTTCATGGCCAGCAACTCTCGATTGCCCACATCATAATTACGCTCAGCAGGCGAAAACTTCCTGGAAAAGAAGGCGCATGGTTTCATCACCGAGCAATCAGAACTTCTCTGCGACAAAACAGCCCCTGCTCCAATCTCAGAAGCATCAACCTCGACCTGGAACGGAAGCGAAACATCTGGTTGACACAACACAGGGGCAGAAGAAAAACGACGCTTCAACTCCTGAAAAGCTTCCACCACAGCAGAAGACCAATTGACCAAATCAGCACCTTTCTTGGTCAAATCGGTCAATGGTTTAGCAATACTAGAAAAATTGCAGATGAAGCGACGATAAAAATTAGCAAAGCCCAGGAACTTTTGCAGACTTTTCAGAGATGTCGGCTGAGTCCAATTATGGATGGCTTGGACCTTAACAGGATCCATCTCGATAGTAGAAGGGGAAAAGATGAACCCCAAAAATGAAACCTTCTGAACACCAAAGAGACACTTTGATCCCTTCACAAACAAAGAATTAGCACGCAGGACCTGAAACACCGTTCTGACCTGCTTCACATGAGACTCCCAATCATCCGAGAAGATCAAAATGTCATCTAAGTACACAATCAGGAATTTATCCAGGTACTCTCGGAAGATGTCATGCATAAAGGACTGAAACACTGATGGAGCATTGGCTAGTCCGAATGGCATTACTAGATACTCAAAATGGCCCTCGGGCGTATTAAATGCAGTTTTCCACTCATCGCCTCGCTTAATACGCACAAGATTATATGCACCACGAAGATCTATCTTAGTGAACCAACTAGCCCCCTTAATCCGAGCAAACAAATCAGATAACAATGGCATGGGGTACTGAAATTTAACCGTGATCTTATTTAGAAGGCGGTAATCTATACAAGGTCTCAGTGAACCATCCTTCTTGGCTACAAAAAAGAACCCTGCTCCCAATGGCGACGATGACGGGCGAATATGCCCCTTCTCCAAAAACTCCTTCACATAACTCCGCATAGCGGCGTGCTCAGGCACAGATAAATTAAACAGTCGACCTTTAGGGAATTTACTACCAGGAATCAAATCGATAGCACAATCACAGTCCCTATGTGGAGGTAGGGTATCGGACTTGGGCTCATCAAATAAATCCCGGTAATCAGACAAGAACTCAGGAACCTCAGAAGGGGTGGATGACGAAATAGTCAGAAATGGGACATCACCATGTACCCCCTGACAACCCCAGCTGGACACAGACATGGATTTCCAATCTAAAACTGGATTATGGACTTGTAGCCATGGCAACCCCAACACGACCACATCATGCAGATTATGCAACACCAGAAAGCGAATAACCTCCTGATGTGCAGGAGCCATGCACATGGTCAGCTGGGTCCAGTACTGAGGCTTATTCTTGGCCAAAGGCGTAGCATCAATTCCTCTCAATGGAATAGGACACTGCAAGGGCTCCAAGAAAAACCCACAACGCCTAGCATACTCCAAGTCCATCAAATTCAGAGCAGCGCCTGAGTCCACAAATGCCATGACAGAATACGATGACAAAGAGCAGATCAAGGTAACAGACAGAAGAAATTTTGACTGTACCATACCAATGGTGGCAGACCTAGCGAACCGTTTTGTGCGCTTAGGACAATCAGAGATAGCATGAGTGGAATCACCACAGTAGAAACACAGCCCATTCAGACGTCTGTGTTCTTGCCGTTCAACTCTGGTCAAAGTCCTATCGCACTGCATAGGCTCAGGTTTAAGCTCAGGTAATACCGCCAAATGGTGCACAGATTTATGCTCGCGCAAGCATCGACCGATCTGAATGGCCAAAGACATAGACTCATTCAGACCAGCAGGCATAGGAAATCCCACCATGACATCCTTAAGGGCTTCAGAGAGACCTTTTCTGAAAATAGCTGCGAGCGCACCTTCATTCCACTGAGTGAGTACGGACCACTTTCTAAATTTCTGACAATATACCTCTATTTCATCCTGACCCTGACACAGAGCCAGCAAATTCTTCTCTGCCTGACCCACAGAATTAGGCTCATCGTACATCAATCCGAGCGCCAGGAAAAATGCATCGATATTACTTAATGCAGGATCCCCTGGCGCAAGGGAAAATGCCCAGTCCTGAGGATCGCCATGCAAAAAAGAAATAACGATCCTAACTTGTTGAACTGGGTCACCAGAGGAGCGAGGTTTCAAAGCCAGAAATAGTTTACAATTATTTTTGAAACTCAGAAATTTAGTTCTATCTCCAAAAAACAAATCAGGAATAGGGATTCTCGGTTCTAACATAGAATGCTGAACCACAAAGTGTAGAATACTTTGTACTCTTGCCGTGAGCTGATCCACACATGAAGACAGACCTTTAATGTCCATTGCTACACCTGTGTCCTGAACCACCCAAATGTCTAGGGGAAAAAAAAGGCAAAACACAGTGCAAAGAAAAAAAAATGGTCTCAGAACTTCTTTTTTCCCTCTATTGAGAATCATTAGTACAATTGGCCTCCAGTACTGATATGAAAGGTAATTCAGTACCACAATGGACATAGAGGTCAGCGCACATACAGTGACCTGGCAATAACCCAAAAAACAAGAACGAGCTCTGAGATGTGGGAACTCTGTTGACCGCAATCCCTAATCCTCTCCAACCACACTAAAGGCAGCCGTGGATTGCGCCTAACGCTGCCTATGCAACTCGGCACGGCCTGAGAAACTAGCTAGCCTGAAGATAGAAAATAAGCCTACCTTGCCTCAGAGAAATTCCCCAAAGGAAAAGGCAGCCCCCACATATAATGACTGTGAGTAAAGATGAAAAGACAAACGTAGAGATGAAATAGATTTAGCAAAGTGAGGCCCAACTTTTTGAACAGAGCGAGGATAGGAAAGGTAACTTTGCGGTCAACACAAAACCCTACAAAAACCACGCAAAGGGGGCAAAAAGACCCTCCGTACCGAACTAACGGCACGGAGGTACACCCTCTGCGTCCCAGAGATTCCAGCAAGCAGAAAAAAACAAATTGACAAGCTGGACAGAAAAAAACAGCAAATAAATAGCAAAGAGGAACTTAGCTATGCAGAGCAGCAGGCCACAGGAACGATCCAGGAGGAAACAGGTCCAATACTAGAACATTGACTGGAGGCCAGGATCAAAGCACTAGGTGGAGTTAAATAGAGAAGCACCTAACGACTTCACCACATCACCTGAGGAAGGAAACTCAGAAGCCGCAGTACCACTTTCCTCCACCAACGGAAGCTCACAGAGAGAACCAGCCGAAGTACCACTTGTGACCACAGGAGGGAGCTCTGCCACAGAATTCACAACACAGGCACACCAACATCAGCTTCAGCCTCCGATTGGCCGGTGGTTTGTATTGCAGCACAGAGAGCCAATGAGCCTGTGTGCTGCAATACATAATAGCTGAATGTGCATCCGCCTCTAGGCCCTGTAGGGATTTGCTCTGGTAGGCAGTGGCAGCGCCGCAGTAATGAGGCAACACACAGAAGAGTCCAAATCTTATCCTGTTGGGAGAAATATATCTTCCGTCCAGCATTACACCTTTCACTGCACCACAGCCCCGATGCAGCTGCATTGGTGTCTGCCCCTGAAAGGAGGGAATATTGGACTGTGTATACCAAACTGTTTTGGTGCCAGAGAAGATTGTGCGGTGAGACCACTTTTGAAAGTGTTATTGGCCTTTGTACCAGTCATGAAAAGTTTGATGGTTTGGAGGTTGAGAAGGGCTTCTCCAGGATGAGGGAGTCTGAGTGACAAAGTGCTTGAGGAAAAGCTGCACATTGGGTTTACCTAGAAACATGTGGGCATTCAAAAAGGACTTAAAGTGCCACTGTGGTACTAGATAGCAAGACACGGAATGTGCCAAAGAGGAGCAGCAGGTGAGCTCACAGTAGGCATTGTCTGGTGCTGTAGGATAGTGGTCTGTGATTAATTTCAGCTGTCAAGATAACAGGTTGGAAAAGTCTGCAGACTAATTTTTTAGCAGCAGGGAATAATGGACTATTAAGCACTGGGAGAGGTTAGCTCCAAAGCATATGTGAAGATTATGAAAAAATTCATAAATATCATTGTGATACAGCATGGTCTGAATAACAGCTTCAGCCTCGTGGGAAGGCAATCCTGTAAGAATGAACAGGCTGTGTGGAAACATCAGCCTGGGGAAACATCAGTCATGCATGCTGTATTGCAATAGCTGCTGTTGGATGCCAATAGATTGCCATGGAGTATATGATGGTAATGGTGACAGTGATCTGTGGTCTTTGTAAGGACAACCTTGACTAGAAAATTTTTTAAAGAGTAACTAATAGGAATGTGTGAACGTGCTCGGTGATACTCAGATAGCACTCGAGTATCTGGGTGATCGGATGTGCTCGGCACTTGAGCATTAGCTGGTGCTTGGATTTGAAGCTCAAATCCTCATTACGCATGTTTGGGGCCTGTTACACAGCCAATAAACATGCGGGGATTGCCTGACAGTCACTGTAATGCTGTAGCCATCATAGTAGTGGCATTACTGTGATTGGCTGGCAGCATTACCTCGTCAGAGGTTATAAAAGGACAGGCGCTCCGAACTCAGCACACTGATGCCATCACACAGCTCATTGACAGTTGTTATTATTATTATTATTATTATTATTTATTATTATAGCGCCATTTATTCCATGGCGCTTTACATGTGAGGAGGGGTATACATAATAAAACAAGTACAATAATCTTGAAAAATACAAGTCACAACTGGTACAGGAGGAGAGAGGACCCTGCCCGCGAGGGCTCACAATCTACAAGGGATGGGTGAGGATACAGTAGGTGAGGGTAGAGCTGGCCGTGCAGCGGTTTGGTCAATCGGTGGTTACTGCAGGTTGTAGGCTCGTCGGAAGAGGTGGGTCTTCAGGTTCTTTTTGAAGGTTTCGATGGTAGGCGAGAGTCTGATATGTTGTGGTAGAGCATTCCAGAGTAGGGGGGATGCACGAGAGAAATCTTGTATGCGATTGTGGGAAGAGGAGATAATAGGGGAGTAGAGAAGGAGATCTTGTGAGGATCGGAGGTTGCGTGCAGGAAAGTACCGGGAGACGAGGTCACAGATGTATGGAGGAGACAGGTTGTGGATGGCTTTATATGTCATGGTTAGGCTTTTGTACTGGAGTCTCTGGGTGATGGGGAGCCAGTGCAGGGATTGACAGAGGGGAGAGGCCGGGGAATAGCGGGGGGACAGGTGGATTAGTCGGGCAGCAGAGTTTAGAATAGATTGGAGGGGTGCAAGAGTGTTAGAGGGGAGGCCACAGAGCAGGAGGTTACAGTAGTCAAGGCGGGAGATGATGAGGGCATGGACTAGGGTTTTTGCAGATTCTTGGTTTAGGAATGTGCGGATCCGTGAAATATTTTTGAGTTGGAGGCGGCAGGAAGTGGAAAGGGTTTGGATATGTGGTTTAAAGGAGAGATCAGTGTCAAGGATTACCCCAAGACAGCGGGCTTGTGGGACTGGGGAGAGTGGGCAGCCATTTACTGTAATGGATAGGTTCGTTGGGGGGGTTGCGTGAGATGGGGGAAAGATGATGAATTCTGTTTTGTCCATGTTAAGTTTTAGAAATCTAGTGGAGAAGAAGGATGAAATAGCAGACAGACATTGAGGGATTCTGGTTAGTAGGGAGGTGATATCTGGTCCAGAGATGTAGATCTGTGTGTCGTCAGCATAGAGATGATACTGAAAGCCGTGAGATTCTATGAGCTGTCCCAGGCCAAAGGTGTAGATGGAGAAGAGCAGGGGTCCTAGAACTGAACCTTGCGGGACTCCGACAGATAGGGGGCGAGGTGAGGAGGTGGTGTGTGAGTGGGAGACGCTGAATGTCCGGTCAGTTAGGTATGATGAGATCCAGGATAGGGCCAATTCTGTGATGCCAAGGGATGAGAGGGTCTGCAGCAGCAGGGAATGGTCCACTGTGTCAAAGGCAGAGGACAGGTCCAGGAGGAGGAGGACAGAGTAGTGTCGCTTGCTCTTGGCGGTTAATAGGTCATTGGTGACCTTAGTTAGGGCAGTTTCAGTGGAGTGGTGTGACCGGAAGCCTGATTGAAAGCGGTCGAAGAAGGAGCAGGAAGATAGATGGGAGGACAGTTCAATATGGACATGTTGTTCCAGTAGTTTTGAGGCAAAGGGGAGAAGTGATATAGGGCGATAGCTAGATACAGAGGATGGGTCAAGAGAGGGCTTTTTGAGGATAGGTGTGATTGTGGCATGTTTAAAGCTTGAGGGGAAAATGCCAGTTGTTAGTGATAGGTTAAAGAGATGGGTTAGGGTTGGGATGAAGACTGTGGGAGAGCAGTTATCCAAGTCTGTGTGTGCACAGTTTAACTACTCCGAGCCCTCTAGTGTTGATGCTGGTGCTGAAGCATAATTCCAACAGTCCTTTTATGAGCTAATCTTGTGCTTTGCTGTTTGTATCAAATACATTCTGCATTTAGCCTAGGGATAGTTGCAGGAACAGGGAGAGTGGGAGAGCCTCTAGGCAGGGTTTTGGGCTTTGCAGTCCATTGTTAAATATAAAAAGAGTGCTGCCATTTAAGCTTGTAGACACAGAATTTCTGCTGACTCATTGCAGCAGCCATCCCTCAGTACTAAGTCCCCAGCCGCCACTTTTTATTCCAGTGTGGCGTCCCCGCCTCATACCAGCACATGTCCAGGAACATCACCCGTGCCATTACCAAAGCAGTTACTGGGATTGTACATTTATCGACCAACACGTGGACAAGCGCTTGTGGCCAGGAATGCAACATTTCCCTGATGGCACACTGGGTAAACATTGTGGAGGCCGGAGCCGAGTCCCACTCTGGCTTGCACATGTGCTACCGACAACAAGGATTGCTGGCCTTATTTTGATCAGGGTTTCCGCCACCTCCTACAGCAGTTCCTGCAACCCCTCCTGCTCCTTGTCATCCTTCATCTCCGATTTGTCATCTCAGAGCACGTCATCCACATCAGCCGGAAGATGGAAGCTCTGCCGCACTGCCTCAGCGAAGCGGCAACAGGCTCTGCTGAAGCTAATTTGTCTAGGAGACAAACCACACACCACAGCAGAGTTACAGAAAGGAATAACAGATCAGACAGATCTGTATCTCTTGACGTTGAACCTCCAACCTGGCATGGTCATGTGTGATAATGGGCACAACCTTGTGGCGGCTGTGAAGCTTGGCAAGTTCACACATGTACCAGGCCTGGTCCATGTGCTCAGTTTGGTGGTTCAGTGATTTCTGAAAACTCCCCCAGATTTGCTAGAGCTATTGGTTAAGGTACGTCGCGTCAGCACCCATTTCCGCAAATTTGCTGCAGTTGCCATCATTCTAGCAGTGCTGCAGCAGCGCATGCAAGCTCATGACTGGTGTGCAATGTCACCATGTGCTGGAACTCATCACTGCACATGCTGGCAAGCCTTTGCGAGCTCCAGAGGCCAATGGTTGAATACCAGCTCCAACACACCTGTCGATATTCTGGGCAGCCTCTGCACATAACAACTGAAGAGTGGGCATTGATGTCTGACATTTGTGTGGTTCTCCCAAAGTTTGAGAACTTCACGAAAATGATGAGCGTCGCTGACCCCATAATCAGAGCAACTATCCCACTTCTGTGCCTACTTAAACAGTCGCTCATCACATTTAAAGCTGAAGCTTTGCATGCATACTAGGTGGTGATGGAGGAAGACATGAGGCAAGAAGATACTGCCCAGCCCAACCTCATCTCATCTGCCCATCACTGATTGGATAACAATGAGCAAGTGGAGACTGAGGAGGAGGAACAGAAGCTGGTTGCTAGTACCCACACAAGATTTGTCCCATCTCTTCTACGTGGATGGGCTGAGAAGGGGAATGATGCGGAAGAGATGGAAGAGGAGATAGAGAGTAGTCATCATGGTGGAGACAGGGAAGTGTTGGCTGTAGGGAGCTTGGCACATATGGCCGATTTTATATACCACTCCACTGCTTTCCCGTGACCCTCTCATTATATTCATCTTGGCCAAAAAAGAGAACTGGTTGTTTACCCTGCTAGACCCACGCTACAAGGAGAACCTTGCATCTCTCCTTTCTGAGGCAGGTCTACTAAAATGGTGCTATAAACAGAATGCCATAGTGGAAAATATGTTGAAAAAATTCCCATCAGAAAACGCTGGCAGTATGGGGCAAGCTTCCTTGCCCAACTAAGGAGGAGAGGTGAGGGAGACACACCCCAGGTACAGCAGAGGCAGGGGTACACTGTCAAAGGCCTGGGACAATTTCATAATATCCTGCCGGCATCTAGACTCTGATGATTGGGTATTTTTGACAAGGAGGGAAACATTTTTAAAGATGGTCAAGTAACACCTGGCCGACCAAACCAGCACACTCCCTAATTCCTCTGGGACTTTCAACTATAGGGGTTTCAAATCTGGACATCTGTCATGAGCTGTCCTTCTATACCTTGGAGGTGTTGTGCTGCCCTCCCACCATTGTCTTGTCTGAGCGGGTTTTTAGTGCCACCGGGGGGGGGGGGCAGGGGATGAAGGGGGGGGCATAACAGACAACATAAAAGACAGGTGCTTTTGATTGTCAACAGAAAATGGTGACAGGCTCACCTTGATAAAAAATGAGAAAAGCCTGGATTAGTCAAGACTTTTCCACAATTCAAATGACAGCAGCACATAAAGTGTTTTAAACTTCAATATTTGAATGAGGTCCGCTAGTTGTTGCCTTCAAAGATCTATGGCTGACTGGATAACCCTCCATATAATTTTTTCCTGGCTTTGCACTTTGTGCAAAGTCTTTATGAGTGAAGGAGTGCATCAAATACACTTTATTAATTTTTTCATGAGGCATGCCACTTGGTGACTTCATGGTTGTATGGCTGACCCTGCTTGTAATTTTTGACAGGCTATGCACTGTGTGCAGAGCTGTTATGAATCCAGGAGTAACACAAGTACAATTTGTTCACAATATTTGATTGAGACACTGTAGTTGGTGCGTTCAAGGGTATATGGACGACCCTGCTTGTAATTTTTGGCAAATTACACTGAAATTTCCATTTTTTTTTAAATAAAAAAATATTTAAAATTAATAAAAAAGATATTTTGGTTTACTTAAATTATTATTTTTATATCCTTTTTAAATTTTGCCTTATATACAAGTCATTATACAGGAAATAATGTTTCTTAACAATTTCTTCCTGTAAACTCCAATTTCTGGTCAATTTTGAAGGTTTTATTGTCAGTTCTTAAAGTGGAGTAATAGTGTGGCACTATTGTTCTCAGCCGTGATGATGGAGTCAGAGATGCTTCCATGGGTTTTTCTTATGCTGTTCCCCTTCCATTCAGCACATTTTCCATCCATTTCAACATTTTCACGTCCCCCCCCCCCAGACCTCCTTGTATGGTCTGCCATAAAAATGCTCAGATTTCCCATTGACTTCCATTATACTCATTACTCAAAAAGAGCATCTTAGTATTTTAGTGCTCACTCATCTCTAGTAACTAAACTTTCATTTTGTAATACTTTTGTCTAGCATACAATGTTTTGGAACTTTGCAAACATTATTTGACTCACTTATAGACATCTCATTGCAGATGTTGTTCTTGGTTTCCAACACAGGACCACAGCGCTGCAAAGCAACAGTGCTAAGCACTAAGCCATCATTCAAACCACTTTGCAAGTTGATCTGACTTAATTCCTGTAAATAAATGTCATGTAAGTGGCTTCCAATTCACTGGTTGGACAGCATGTATAAGGTGTCAGGTTCTCTTTTAGACCCCCATACACATTACATAGTTGAAGGCCAACATTCTATGAAGCAACAGCTACTTACTGCACATGCGCACATGCTCTCCCTTGCATAGTATCCTGCATTTGGAACTTGGTCATTTCCACCTAGAATCTGTGCTTTTACCACGCATGCGCGGATTCCTCCCTGCTGCTGTCGCTTCTATGTCAGCGTCCGTGGTTACAGCGTCTTGGTCCCGAGTAGCCGCACATGCGCGGCTGCTGCTTCTGGATGCCATTCCCTGGACGCATCGGCTCATGTGTAAGTTATTTCTATCTACTATGCGTATAAAAAGGACACAAATCTGAACAATTAGTCCACTCTTACTCTCCCTTAAGGAAGCCACGCTCACGGTGGTGATACGCGTGGGGGATTACTCCTCCGTTCACCAACATGCTGGCTGCAGGGCTTAATTTTGTCATGACTCTATGTCTATCATGATTTTCTCATGAGGAGGAATATCTTTTAACTGGTGACTCCACCTGATTACTTGAATTCTTTATTTTTCTTCCTACCAGGGCATGCATTTGTGCAGGCTTTCATTTGATTAATTGTCTGTCTTAGGCTACTTTCACACTTCCGTCTTTATAAAGACGTTGCAATGCGTCGTTATGTGCAAAAAACGCATTCTGCAAAGGTGCCCGCAGGATGCGTTTTTTGCACATAGACTTGTATTACCGACGCATCGCAACGTATGGACACACGTTCCATACGTCGTGCACTGGATGCGTCGGAAATTGGCGGACCGTTGTCACAAAAAAGTTCAATGTAACTTTTTTTGTGCGACGCATCTGCCATTTTCGACCGTGCATGCGTGTCCGAAACTCCGCCCCCTCCTCCCCGCAACTCATAATGGGCAGCGGATGCTTCTGAAAACTGCATCCGCTGCCCAAGTTATGCACTATTTTGCACAATGTCCGTCGGTACGTCGGGCCGACGGAAGTGTGAAAGTAGCCTTATAAGTGCATAGCCTTATTTTGTTTAGAGGATATAAGTGTATACATGAATCTGTTAGATCTGTGTTTTCACCTATTGTGTCCCCTTGCATCATTGCGTTTTTTCTTAAGTAATATCCCATACACTTATTGGAGACTTTGATATTTATTTGTTATTTATTGCTTTGGAAAGAAAAAAATATAGTTGGTTCCATTAAATGGTTAATATTTGTGCAATTCAAGGTTATATACGCACCTGACCTGGCATCCGGGCTTTCCTTCTGGGTCATGTTCACCAGTTGACATTCGCCTCATTTTATTATAGATTTGTAATATCCTGGCATCAGTTTTTTCATCTGTGTTTATATTACCTGCACTTTTTGCTAGCACGGTGGAGGTTGTGCACACGTCCGGAATATCCTCGGAAATTTCTGAGGCAATTCCGGAACTCCCTGCCACGGGAAATACGCATGCGGGATTGGCATGCATATTCCCGCTAAACACTAGCATTTTGCAAGCGTAATTAGCTTGCAGAATGCTAGCGTTTTCCAAGCAATCTGTAGCATTGCTTGGAAAACTGATTGACAGGTTGGTCACGCTTGTCAAACATAGTGTTTGACAAGTGTAACCAACTTTTTACTATTGATGCTGACTATGCAGCATCAATAGTAAAAAGATCTAATGTTAAAAATAATAAAACAAATAAAAATATGGTTATTCTCACCTTCCGATGGCCCCCGATCTCCTCAGCGGTGCACGCTGCGGCTTCCATTCCCAGGGATGCTTTGCGCGAAGGACCTTTGTGACTTCACGGTCAAGTGACCGCGACGTCATTCCAGGTCCTTTGCGCAAAGCATCCCTGGGAATGGAAGCCGCCGCGTGCACCGCTGAGAGGCGGGAGGACTCCGGGGGCCATTGGAAGGTAATTATATCACTATTTTTTTATTTTAATTCTTTTTTTTTTAACAGGGATATGGTGCCCAGTCCGTGGAGGAAAGTCACCTCTCCTCCACCCTGGGTACCATCCGCACATGATCCGCTTACTTTGCGCTTGGTGGGCATAGCCCCATGCGGAAAGTAAGCAGATCAATGCATTCCTATGTGTGCGGAACCCACGCAATTCCGCAAAATTAATGAACATGCTGCGTTTTTTTTCTGGAATACGTTTCTGCACCAGAAAAAAACGCAGCATGTGCACAAAAATTGACGATTGCATTCTAATAATAGGATGCTTAATGTATGCGGTTTTTTTTCATGGATTTATCGCGTTTTTATAGAGAAAAAACACGAAAAAAACACGAAAAATCCAGAACGTATGCACACAGCCTTAGTGGTTTCATAGGGCCTTTCTCTGGCTTTTTTAATTGTTTTTATGAATATGTCTTGGTTTTATGCATTTTTGCATAAATAAAATTTGTTATATATCTTATATACAGCATTTAATTGGTTACTTGTTAAGTGTGATCATGACCGTTACACACACTACTTTCTCTCTTTCACCATTGTGTGTGGTCAGTGATTGTGTGTGGTCAGTGATCCCCTTGAATATCCTGGAGTGCCCTCAAGTTTCTATTTTCACAATTACAGACATCTCATTGCAGATGTTGTTCTTGGTTTTCAACACAGGACCACAGCGCTGCAAAGCAACAGTGCTAACCACTGAGCCATCATTCAAACCACTTTGCAAGTTGATTTGACTTAATTCCTGTAAATAAATGTCATGTAAAGGTACCTTCACACTAAGCGAGGTCGCTAGCGAGATCGCTGCTGAGTCACAAGTTTTGTGACGCAACAGCGACCTCAGTAGCGATCTCGCTATGTTTGACACGTAGCAGCGACCAGGCCCCTGCTGTGAGATCGCTGGTCGTGTCGGAATGGCCTGGACCTTTTTTTGATCGTTGAGGTCCCGCTGGGTAGCACACATCGCTGTGTTTGACACTTTACCAACGACCTCGTTGACGACTCAGACACCGACACATAGGCGTGCATTTGCGTTGCCTTTTCCGCACCCCTCCGCTCCGATTGGTGGTCGCTACTGTGTTCTGATTGGCGGTCATGCCTTCAACAGAAGGCGACATAGTAGCGCTTCCATCCTTTGTTCCTGACCGCGTGGTGGTTTGCAGATCGTTGTAGAATTCTCTGGCCTGCGACTCCTCTTCGATTTATCTATTCTTCAACGGTTCTTCTGACACCTATATTTTGTGCACGGTAGGTATCGTTTGGGGTCTCAAATGCGTTTTTATTTTTCCTTAATTTATTTGGCAAGGCCGCCACCAATCAGAACGCAGTAGCGACCACCAATCGGAACTGAATGGGCGCGGAAAAGGCAACGCAAATGCACGCCTGTGTGACTACAACGTCACACAAGACGTCCCTCATCGAGGTCTGAATCGTCATAATAGCTGCCATGTGACAGGGTCACAACGACCAACGACATCGTTGTACAGGTCGCTACAGGTCGCCGCATCGCTGGGAAGATCTCACTGTTTGACATCTCACCAGCGACCACATAGCGACGCAGCAACGATCCCTGACAGGTCGTATCATTGTCGGGATCGCTTTAGCGTCGCTAAGTGTGACGGGGCCCTAAGTGGCTGCCAAATAGTGGTTTGTCCAACAGCTATCTCTCCCAACTCCCGCCACTTGAACTTTCGGCTCAGGGGCACATTCAGCTAAAGGTACCGTCACACTTAGCGACGCTGCAGCGATACCGACAACGATCCGGATCGCTGCAGCGTCGCTGTTTGGTAGCTGGAGAGCTGTCACACAGACCGCTCTCCAGCGACCAACGATGCCGGTAACCAGGGTAAACATCGGGTAACTAAGCGCAGGGCCGCGCTTAGTAACCCGATGTTTACCCTGGTTACCATCCTAAAAGTAAAAAAAAAAACACACTACATACTTACCTACCGCTGTCTGTCCCCGGCGCTCTGCTTCTCTGCTCTGGCTGTGAGCACAGCGGCCGGAAAGCAGAGCGGTGACGTCACCGCTCTGCTTTCCGGCTGACCGACGCTCACAGCCAGAGCAGGAGGAGTGCAGAGCACAGCGCTGGAGGACAGACAGCGGTAGGTAAGTATGTAGTGTTTGTTTTTTTTTACTTTTAGGATGGTAACCAGGGTAAACATTGGGTTACTAAGCGCGGCCCTGCGCTTAGTTACCCGATGTTTACCCTGGTTACCAGTGAAGACATCGCTGAATCGGTGTCACACACACCGATTCAGCGATGTCTGCGGGGAGTCCAGCGACGAAACAAAGTTCTGGACTTTCTTCCCCGACCAGCGACAGCACAGCAGGGGCCTGATCGCTGCTGCCTGTCACACTGGACGATATCGCTAGCGAGGACGCTGCAACGTCACGGATCGCTAGCGATATCGTCTAGTGTGACGGTACCTTTACAGGGGAGAGCAGAGAAAATACCTATAGCATCGGCTTATCTTCTGTATAACAAAGGGTCAGACATTAAAATTCAAATTGCCTGATGCATATACACGGTATTGGCAAGTTCGGCCAACTTTAATCTAATATATATTTGGGGCCTTTAGCCTCACGCATGACACAGAAGAGGCATATGGCCAGTCAGCTCCTTCACACGTTTCACTGACACTGAAAAGGGAAGGAAGTTCTCAGTCTGTGTCAGAACATCACAGCTCAGCAGAAGCTCAAAATTTCATATAGTGTATGACAGGTGCTAAAAAGGGATGTGTGAGGGCATGTTTTTGATGGAGTTACCATTTTCATTGGTAAAATTTGGTTGGTGCACACAGCTTTTTTATTTCTTTTTAGTGCATTTTATGACAGGTGGAATGAACAAAAACAGGTTCAGGAATTACTTTTAAATAACACAACAATTTTATAGATTGTATGCAGTCATTTATGTGTACTTTTTATATACTATATAATAATGCATTTGATACTGGAAAAATGTATTGTACTTCTTTTTTAAACACTGTATTCAAATTTTTCACAAAGGTCTGCGGAAGGACAACGACCACAAACATACAGCCGATGTCATTAATAACTATCTTCAACGTAAAGAAGGACAAAGAGTCGTGAAAGTGAAGATAAAGCCATGGTTTCACATCATTGAAACTGTCTGGGATTACATGAAGAGACAGAAGGATTTGCACAAGAGACATCCACAGAAGATCTGTGGTTAGTTCTCCAAGATGTTTGGAACAACCTCCCTGCTGAGTTCTTTCAAAACTGTGTGCCAATACAAGTGTACCGAGAAAAATTGATGATCTTTTGAAGGCAAAGAATGGCCACACCAAGTATAGATTTGAGTTAGCTTTCTCTTTTGTTCATTCATTTTGCATTCAGTTAATTCATAAAAATGAACTATTCCCACCTCTAATTTTTAAAGCATTTTTATTTTGCAGCCTTTTTTCAACAATCGCCAAAAATTTAATCACAGTACTGTAACAGTATGGTAAACCATAGGAAGCCCTTCAACAGCAAAAATAAAGAACAGTATAGAGTAAGGTAGGCATGCATGTGCAGCGCCCCAGAGATCTGGTCGTTGCAGTATGACACTCTGCCACTAAGGGGAGTGATGGTACGTCTGATGGCACTGAAGGAATTCTCCTGACCAGGTATCACCAGCACACATTACACTTCACAACTCCGGCCACTAGGGGGAGCAAAAGGCTTTATTTATTGGGCCCCTCCTCACACTGGTAAAACTAGGGGTTGGATAGGAAGTTAGTCAGAAGCTGACTGGGTTGGATTCAGGCAACATCCCGTGGCAGGGGGTGTTGCAGGGAGAAGACACAGGGGGGTCCCTGTCAGGCGTGGGAACCTGGAAACTCTGCATGTGCCCATCGGACCGGCCTGTCTCTGATAGCCCTGTTAAACGTGCTCTGGATTGAGGATCCTGAAGTCTTCAGTAAAGAGGTAAAGAGACTGCAACCTTGTGTACTCGTTATTGACTGCACCTCACACTATCACCATCTACCTTACTGGGAAGCCCTGGGGACATACTTCACCTGTGGGAAGGTATACCATCCAGCTGCCATTCCATCACCCCAGCGGACCCACAGCAGCGTCAGTCACCCTGACCGAACACCACAGGTGGCATCACGAATCCCTGACAGACTGTACCACCTTTATTGGACGCCCCTTAGCAGGGTCGCGGACCGGGCCTAGCCACCGTGACAGCCTCAGAACCGAACCAGAGAGGCCCGGTACCAAAACGCGTGACCCTGTGTCTGGGGGCAATCCAACTTGGCGTCACGAACAGGATCGTACTTAAGCCTGAAGAATTGGGTCATGTGTGCCTTGGAACTGTGATTGAAACATGTTGGACTGTGAGTTATTGCAAGGACTGTGTATTGCTATCTGCCGCAAGATTCCCACCAAAACTGCCGCCATTGTAGCGCCACGAGGAGCGCAAGAGAAGAAGAAGGGCGTGGAAGAGGGCGTGAGTAAGCTGGAGAGCGCGAAAGATAATGGCCGCCCAGTCTAAATATTTCTGCACAGTGAGGACGTGTCCGTCAGCAGCTGAGATCCGCCTCCTGTTCCTCAATGGGGGGCGGAGGAACAAGAAACGAAACCGCCCACGAAGAAGAGAGCGGGAAAGAGACCAGGAGGCGACCCACGTGGAGGACGCCATGGCCGGCCGCTCAGACCCAGACAGCGGGGTTGAAGCGGAGGGCTCCCCCAGCTACCCGGACGAGTGCAACAGCCAGAGCCTCACATCCGGGACCGGTCTCCTGCAGGATGAGATGAAGGGCCTGATGGAGCAACTTCTCCAGTGGAAGCTTGAGACAGAGGCCTCGTGCCAGGAGGTACCCGCGGAGGAACTCCTGACCCCGCATCCGGTACCATCCTTGGAGTCGGCCGCAACGGAGTAAGCTGCACCGACCGGTGAGTCCGCCGACCCCACCCTGCCAGCGGAAGACTTGTTGATAGGCCCGGTCGCGGCGCCCCTTTCCCCCGGGCCCCATGCTCGCAAGTCTCTTCCACATTGGGACCGAGCCACCGGCATGGAGCATTTCTATAAGGCCCCGATCTCGCCGACCGTCATGCCAGGCGAGGTCCACGCTGAGCGCACCACCTGTTGCTGGGTGAACCCGGGGTCGAATATTAGGGGATTCCCCGGGGTGAAGACACGAGAAGGGGAGATGGTGGAGGCCCTGAGCTGGGAAGAGTACCAGTCCCAGCTGGAGCGGCAGTGGGAGGAGCAGGAGAAACAGCACCAGGCCCAGCGAGAAGCCCACTACCGGCGGGACCTCGAGGTGAAGGATCGGGCCCGCAAGGACCGCACCACCCACCAGGCCCCGCGCAGGCAGGGCACCGTTGTGGACTTCAAGCTCCATGGGGGATGGGGCTTCATTAAGGAGCCAGATCTATATTCCGAGGTGTTCGTAAACTGGAGGGATGTGGAGTCCCATCTCAAGGAAGGCCACCCGGACCGGGATCTATACAAGGGGGACGAAGTCACCAACACCCGACATTTTGGGGAGAAGGGTGGTTCGCCCTGAACGTGCGCAAGCGACCAGTCCCCATGACATCACTAGTCAAAGCGACGGAGAAGCCGTTCCCCATGGTGAGGGTGCCCCCTTGTGACCGGACCACGACCGTCACCAAGACCACGGTGGTGACCCCTACTTGCACCATGGTGAAAACCACCACTTGCACCGTGGACACTGCTACTATGGCGGTGGCAGAAAGCTCGACCTCAGGAGAGGTTGGCACCTCGGTTGCTGCGAGGACCAGGACAATTGCCACACAGACCCCTGACTGGAGCCCGGGATCTCCTGTGACTACGACGAGTGCCCGCGAGTACCCGGCGGGGTGGCCCCGCCCACTGCTGCCGGTGGGGTTGTCACGACCACTAACGCCAAGGAAATAAACCTCGGAAGCCCGCAATTGTAAATAGTTAACTGTTTCTTGCTGCTACCTTAAACCCGTCCAGGGTTAACTCCTAGGGATCCCTTTGTTTACCCGGGATCCCTCTTCTTTTTGTTTGTTCATCATTGTTTCCAAAGACTGCAGGATCATGAGCAGTGAATGAATCCAAAACTGCTTTGTATATAGTTTGCACCTTCTTAAAGGTGCTCCCTACTGGTTTTACAAGCGAAAGAAGACTTTGCGAAGATAATGCTTCGGGACATGACGCAGAAGGTCTTGCGTTCAGGGGACTTGCAGACAGAGAGAAAATCTGCACTATCTCCTAGAGACTTTGGTCCCTCTTAAAGGGAATGTTTACATGATTGCTTTAACAAAAGTTGAAACGTTAATAATGTTGAATTTTAGAAAGTTTGATAATGTTGATAGAGACTGAGGACAGGAAAGCTTGAAAGTGAACCCATAGGGGTTAGAGAGAGAGTCCTCCTGAGAACCATAGAAAGATGGTCGGCACAATGACAGTAGGCCCAGCCAAGGAGCTAGGCGGTCCTGCATTGGGGAAGTTAGAATGGAAAGAAAAGTTGAGTTATTTATATAGTATTTTATAGTAGGCCTTTAGTGGGTTCAGGTTATACGCCCTTAAAGGAAAAGGTTAAATTATTGTTCAAAGTTTGCACTTGGTAGAATACCCGGCTGGGTACTGAGAGTTATTTATAGTCAACATGTTATTTAAAAATATTTAATTTTGTTTGTAACGTTCAAGTGTTCTCACCTCCCATAAAGGGAAGCATTGTTCTATTTACTTGTTTTAGCATTTAAAAAATTTTGTATGTCTTTTGCTGCTATGTATTGTTGTTCTTCTTCCCAGACCAGGAGTACTGGATTTAACCGGGGGGGTGTGCAGCACCCCAGAGATCTGGTCGTTGCAGTATGACACTCTGCCACTAAGGGGAGTGATGGTACGTCTGATGGCAATTGAAGGAATTCTCCTGACCAGGTATCACCAGCACACATTACACTTCACACTCCGGCCACTAGGGGGAGCAAAAGGCTTTATTTATTGGGCCCCTCCTCACACTGGTAAAACTAGGGGTTGGATAGGAAGTTAGTCAGAAGCTGACTGGGTTGGATTCAGGCAACATCCCGTGGCAGGGGGTACTGCAGGGAGAAGACACAGGGGGGTCCCTGTCAGGCATTGGAACCTAGCAGGTGCCTAGCGAACAGAACAGAATGTTACGGAACCGCACCTGCACCTCCTTGCGGCGGTATCCCAAGAAAGAGATAAGAAAGGAAGGATATTGTGGAACAGTGTAAACGAGATCAAGCAAAAAGGAGTACCAGTAGGAGTCGTGCCGTGAGACCGAGGCAACATCCTACTGAGGCGCGTAGCCGGTGGCCGGAACACCGTGGGAGTAACTGACTTTAGGCCTTACTTCAAACTCCGCAGGACAGTTAATTATAGGTTGGCTGTCTACCTGTTATGAACAGGTGACCTTGGAGCAGCATGAAAACTTTCACTGGAGTAGGTGGTAACTATACTGACCGCAAACCCTTATCTTAACACCGCAACTAGAAGTAGCCGTGGGGTGTGCCTAACAAAACCTAGACACCTCGACACAGCCGGAGGACTAAATACCCCTATAGATGGAAATAGGAATTCTACCTTGCCTCAGAGCAGAACCCCAAAGGATAGGCAGCCCCCCACAAATATTGACTGTGAGTAGTAGAGGAAAAAACACACACAGGCAGGAAACAGGAATTAGCAAATGAGGCACACACTAGCTAAATAGGAAAGAATAGGACAGGATACTAAGCGGTCAGTATTAAAAATCCTTCCAAAAATATCCACAGCAGAAAATACAAAAACTCCACCATCTAACTAAAGATGTGGAGCGTATATCTGCAACTCCAGAGAATCCAACAAGACTGAGAAAACACTGAAACAGTCTAAGCTGGACAAGAGAAAAACAAATGAATAGCACAGAATATAAGCACACTGCATGTGTGCCACAGAAAAAGAAACAGACACTTATCTTTGCTGAATTGGCAGCTAAGCAGGAGAAGCCAGAAAGTGATCCAACACTTCACGAGAAACATTGACAACTGGCAAGGACTAATGAATCCTGCACACCTAAATATCCCAGTCAGAACTGCAATCAGCAGAAACACCTGGCCAGGACTGCGACTCAGAGACAACTGCATTCCCACCTACAACCACTGGAGGGAACCCAAAAGCAGAATTCACAACACTACCTTAAATTTCCTAAGAAGACATAGGGGGCAACAGTGGGAGAGGGGCTTCTCTAGGGTCCCGAAAGACCTCCAGGCCTTCCCATCATCCGGGTGCGTCCTAGCCAAAACATACGGGGGACGAGAAACTAGCAACATCTGGAACTAAAGAGAGAGAGAGCTGTAGAGAACGAACGAACGAGAACAGCAGTTGTGAGGACTATGCCGAATGCTCAGCAGGGTAGGACTACAACACACAGGCGCTAGTGGTGGGCAAGGCTTTCCATCTGTGAGGGAAACTCTGGAAGTGCCCATCAGGCCGGCCTGTCTCTAATAGCCCTGTTAAACGTGCTCTGGATTGAGGATCCTGAAGTCTTCAGTAAAGAGGTAAAGAGACTGCAACCTTGTGTACTCGTTATTGACTGCACCTCACACTATCACCATCTACCTTACTGGGAAGCCCTGGGGACATACTTCACCTGTGAGAAGGTATACCATCCAGCTGCCATTCCATCACCCCAGCGGACCCCACAGCAGCGTCGGGCTCCCTGACCAAACACCACAGTTGGCGTCACGAATCCCTGACAGACTGTACCACCTTTATTGGACGCCCCTTAGCAGGGTCGCGGACCAGGCCTAGCCACTGTGACAGCCTCAGAACCGAACCAGAGAGGCCCGGTACCGAAACGCGTGGCCATGTGTCTGGGGGCGATCCACATGTACAAACATTACGATCCTAATTAAAATGTATTATTATATCCACACAAAATGCCATAACTGTATTGTAGATGCACATCCCACCATTAGGATCTACGTTTATCTTTAAAATAAGGCCTTGACACATGCTCTTGCCGGTTTAGAGGTCTCATGTGAGCCTGTTACTTACCTAATGTTTTATGCTTTTGGATGAAAGTAAAGCATTTTAAGAGTTGAGTGAATGTCACCTTTTTCACTTTTTGGGAGAAAAATTTCATGTGAACTGTATGGAATGGAACATCCCCGCACTAGCATGTAAATTGCAAGCATACTTGTGCTGTCAATTGTGTGGATGAGACGAAGCATGCCTCAGTTAATTACTATTCTAATAAAATGCGTAGATTGAAATGGTTCACAGAGCATGGTGGTTGGCTGTATTATTTCAAGAGGCTGATGGGGTATATGAGGCAATTGGAAGGACGTGTTTGGATGGAGAGGTGTTTATGCATGTGTCCCACGGTCCATTCAAAGTCTATGAGCCTGACAAAAACAGAAAAACGTAATGGGTCTGATTTATTAAGGTGCTTACACGAGAATTCTGGTGTAAAGCAAAAAAAAAAGTTGCACATTTTTTGCAAAATGAGGAGGACATTTTTCCCCAACTTTCTACGTTTTCACGCCGGTCTCGGACAGATACGCCAAAGTAGATGGAGCATGGGTGGGACAGGGGGTGGCTAAGTCCACCCATCTAATTCATCAAAATTTAACCTGAACACTGAGGTTTTAGTTTAGAAAAAAATGACTCATGCAGAGAGCAGGCGTGAGCAGCAGAGAGCAGGTGGAACCAGCAGAGAGTAGCCACAGCCAGGAGCAGGGGTACCAGACTGCGGATATAAAGGAATATGCTTCCTATTCTGAAATATACTCTCCCCATCCTGATATTTGCACCCTCATCCTGGTATTTGCCACCTCCATGCTATATGACCTCATCCTGGTTTATGCCCTTCATCCTGGTATGCATGCCCTTATCCTGGTATATATATGCCCCCATCCTAGTATATGCTTCCCCATCCTTGTGTATGCCCCATACATATACATGCCCCCCATTCTTGTATATGCTCCCTCATCCTTATATATACTCACCCAATCCATATATATGCTCCTCCAATCCATATATATGCTTCCCCATCCTCGTATATTCTCCTTCATCCTTGTTTATGCTCCCCCATACTTGTATATTCTCCCCATCCTTGTATATGCCTCTTATCCATGTATATGCCCTTCATCCTGCTATATATGCTCCCCATCCTTGTATATGCCCTTCATCCTAGCATATGCTGCCCCTATCCTTGTATATGCTCCCCCATTCCATGTATATATGGTATATGTTCCACCATTCTGGTATATGCTCCCCTGTTATGATCCGGTGACCTTGGAGCTGCATGAGAACTTTCACTGGAGAAAGTGGCCACTATACTGACCGCATTCCTGAACTTAACACCGCAACTAGAAGTAGCCGTGGAGTGTACCTAACACACCTAGACACCTCGTCACAGATGGAGGACTAAATACCCCTAAAGATGGAAATCGGAATACTATCTTGCCTCAGAGAAAATCCCCAAAGGATAGACAGCCCCCCACAAATATTGGCGGTGAGTCGGAGAGGAAAAAACATACACAGGCAGAAAAAACAGGATTTAACACAGGAGGCCACTCTAAATAGATAGGACAGGATAGGACAGAGTTCTGTGCGGTCAGTATTAAAACCCTTCAAAAAATCCACAGCAGAATATACAAAAAACTTCCTACATCTAACTAAAGATGTAGGAGCGTATATCTGCAACTCCAGTGAATCCTACAAACAGAACAGGAATATAACTGAAACAAGCACACAGCAGTGTGCCACAGACACAAAAAACCAAACACTTATCTTTGCTGAATTTGGCAGCCAGCAGGAGAAGCCAGAAAGTGATCCAATACTTCACAAGTAACATTGACAACTGGAAATTGCTAAATGATCCTGCACACCTAAATATCCCAGTCAGAATTGTAATCATCCGATACACCTGGCCAGGACTGCGAGTCAGAGACAACTGCATTCCCACTTACAACCACTGGAGGGAACCCAAGAGCAGAATTCACAACAGTACCCCCCCTTGAGGAGGGGTCACCGAACCCTCTCCAGGACCCCCAGGACGATCAGGACGAGCCAGATGAAAGGCATGTACCAAATCAGCAGCATGGACATCAGAGGCAAAAACCCAAGAATTATCCTCCTGGCCATAACCCTTCCTTTTGACCAGGTACTGAAGCTTCCGCCTCGAAAAACGGGAATCCAAAATCTTCTCAACAACATATTCCAACTCCCCATCAACCAACACAGGGGCCGGAGGATCAACAGAGGGAACAACGGGCTCCACATATTTCCGCAACAAAGATCTATGGAAGACATTATGGATAGCAAAAGAGGCCGGAAGCGCCAGACGAAAAGACACCGGATTAATAATCTCACAAATCCTATAAGGACCAATAAACCGAGGCTTAAACTTAGGAGAAGAAACCTTCATAGGAACATGACGGGAAGACAACCAGACCAGATCCCCAACCCGAAGCCGGGAACCAACACACCGACGACGATTAGCAAAACGTTGAGCCTCCTCTTGAGACAACACCAACTTGTCCACCACCTGAGCCCAAATCTGCTGCAACCTGTCCACCACAGAATCCACACCAGGACAGTCAGAAGGCTCAACCTGCCCAGAAGAAAAACGAGGATGAAAACCAAAATTACAAAAGAAAGGCGAAACCAAGGTAGCAGAACTAGCCCAATTATTAAGGGCAAACTCGGCCAATGGCAAGAAGGCCACCCAATCATCCTGATCAGCAGACACAAAGCATCTCAAATAATTCTCCAAGGTCTGATTAGTTCGCTCGGTCTGGCCATTTGTCTGAGGATGAAATGCAGAAGAAAAAGACAAATCAATGCCCAGCCTAGCACAAAAGGCCCGCCAAAACCTAGAAACAAACTGGGAACCTCTGTAGGACACAATATTCTCCGGAATACCATGCAAGCGATCCACATGCTGAAAGAACAATGGAACCAAATCTGAAGAGGAAGGCAATTTAGGTAAGTGCACCAAATGAACCATCTTAGAGAACCGGTTACAAGCAACCCAGATAACAGACATCTTCTGGGAGACCGGAAGATCAGAAATAAAATAGAAATATGCGTCCAGGTCCTCTCAGGGACTGGCAATGGCAAAAGCAACCCACTAGCACGGGAACAACAAGGTTTGGCCCGCGCACAAGTCCCACAGGACTGCACAAAAGAACGCACATCACATGACAATGAAGGCCACCAAAAGGTCCTACCAACCAAATCTCTGGTACCAAAAATGCCAGGATGACCGGCCAACACGGAACAGTGAACCTCAGAAATGACTCTACTAGTCCATCTGTCAGGAACAAACAATTTCCCCACAGTTACAGCGGTCAGGTTTGTCAGCCTGAATTTCCTGAAGAACCCGTCATAAATCAGGGGAAATGGCAGAAAGGACCACCCCCTCTTTCAGAATACCGACCGGCTCTAAGACCTCAGGAGAAGCAGGCAAAAAACTCCTAGAGAGGGCATCAGCCTTAATATTCTTAGACCCCGGAAGGTACGAGAACATGAAATCAAAACAGGAAAAAAACAAGGACCTTCAAGCCTGTCTAGGATTCAGCCGTTTAGCAGACTTGAGGTAAATCAAATTCTTATGATCGGTCAAGACCACAATACGGTGCTTAGCTCCCTCAAGCCAATGTCGCCACTCCTCAAACGCCCACTTCATAGCCAGCAACTCCCGATTGCCGACATCATAATTGCGTTCAGCAGGCGAAAACTTACGGGAAAAGAAGGCACACAGTTTCATTAAGGAACCAACAGGATCCCTCTGAGACAAAACGGCCCCTGCCCCAATCTCAGAAGTGTCAACCTCAACCTGAAACGGAAGAGAAACATCCGGTTGGCGCAACACTGGAGCAGAAATAAATCGACGTTTAAGCTCCTGAAAGGCAGAGACAGCCGCAGAGGACCAATTCGCCACATCAGCGCCTTTCTTCGTCAAATCGGTCAAGGGTTTAACCACGCTGGAAAAATTAGCAATGAAACGGCGATAAAAATTTGCAAAACCCAAAAATTTCTGAAGGCTCTTCACGGATGTGGGCTGAATCCAATCATGAATGGCCTGAACATTAACCGGATCCATCTCTATAGACGAAGGAGAAAAAATGAAGCCCAAAAAAGAGACTTTCTTCACCCCAAAGAGACACTTAGACCCTTTCACAAACAGGGCATTGTCACGAAGGATCTCAAATACCATCCTGACCTGTTGCACATGAGACTCCCAATCATCGGAAAAAATCAAAATATCATCCAAATATACAATCAAGAATTTATCAAGATAAGTCCGGAAGATATCACGCATGAAGGACTGAAAAACAGATGGAGCATTAGAGAGTCCGAATGGCATCACAAGGTATTCAAAATGGCCTTCGGGCGTGTTAAACGCAGTTTTCCATTCATCACCCTGCTTAATACGAACAAGATTATATGCCCCTCGAAGGTCAATCTTGGTAAACCAACTAGCTCCCTTAATCCTAGCAAACAAATCGGAAAGCAAAGGTAAAGGGTATTGAAACTTGACCGTGATTTTATTCAAGAGGCGATAATCTATACAGGGTCTCAAGGAACCATCTTTTTTAGCAACAAAAAAGAACCCCGCTCCCAACGGTGAAGAGGATGGCCGAATATGCCCTTTCTCCAAAGACTCCTTAATATAGCTCCGCATGGCGGTATGCTCAGGCACAGACAGGTTGAAAAGTCGACCCTTAGGAAACTTACAGCCTGGAATCAAGTCAATAGCACAATCGCAGTCCCTGTGCGGTGGAAGGAAACCGGACTTGGGCTCATCGAATACATCCTGAAGATCAGACAAAAACTCTGGAAATTCAGAAGGTGAAGAAGAGGAGATTGACATCAAAGGAACATCATCATGAACCCCCTGACAACCCCAACTAGTCACAGACATGGACTTCCAGTCCAACACAGGATTATGCACCTGCAATCATGGAAAACCCAGCACGATAACATCATGCAAGTTATGCAACACCAGAAATCGACAATCTTCCTGATGGGCTGGCGCCATGCGCATGGTCACCTGTGTCCAAAACTGGGGTTTATTTTTAGCCAAGGGTGTAGCATCAATGCCCCTTAAAGGAATAGGGTTCTGCAAAGGCTGCAAGGGAAAACCACAACGCTTGGCAAGCTCAAAATCCATAAAATTCAAGGCGGCGCCTGAATCCACAAACGCCATGACAGAAAATGATGACAATGAGCAGATCAAGGACACAGATAACAGAAATTTAGGTTGTACAGTACTGATGGTAATTGAACTGGCGATCCTCTTTGTCCGCTTAGGGCAGACAGAAATGACATGAGAAGCGTCGCCACAATAATAACACAACCTATTTTGACGTCTGAAACCTTTTCGTTACGTTCTAGACAGAATTCTATCACATTGCATAGGCTCAGAAATTTGCTCTGAGGATAATGCCACAGCGCGCACAGTTCTGCGTTCCCGCAGGCGTCGGTCAATCTGAATGGCCAGAGACATAGAATCACTCAGACCGGAAGGAAACCCCACCATAACATCTTTAACGGATTCAGAAAGCCCCCTTCTGAAAATTGCCGCCAAAGCATCATTATTCCATTCAGTCAACACAGACCATTTTCTGAATTTCTGACAATACAATTCTGCCGCCTCTTGACCCTGAGACAGGGCCCACAAGGTCTTCTCAGCTTGATCCACAGAATTAGGTTCATCATATAATAGTCCTAAAGCCTGAAAAAAGGAGTCAATATTAAGCAAAGCCGGATTCCCAGATTCCAGGGAAAATGCCCAATCCTGCGGGTCGCCACGCAGCAGGGAGATTACGATTTTTACCTGCTGAATGGAATCACCAGAGGATCGAGGTCTCTGGTCAAAAAACAGTTTACAGTTGTTTTTAAAACTCATAAATTTAGACCTGTCACCAGAAAACAAATCAGGAGTAGGAATCTTCGGTTCTAAAGCAGGAATCTGAACAATATAATCAGAAATACCTTGCACCCTAGCAGCAAGCTGGTCTACACGAGAAGCTAATTCCTGAACATTCATGCTTGCACCAGGCTCCTCAGCCACCCAGATATTAAGAGGGAAGAGAACACAAAACAGACTGGAGAAAAAAAAAATGGCTCAAGACCTTTCTTCCCTTCTTCTGAGATGCATTTAACTCATTGTTGGCCAGTTGTACTGTTATGATCCGGTGACCTTGGAGCTGCATGAGAACTTTCACTGGAGAAAGTGGCCACTATACTGACCGGAATCCTGAACTTAACACCGCAACTAGAAGTAGCCGTGGAGTGTACCTAACACACCTAGACACCTCGTCACAGCCGGAGGACTAAATACCCCTAAAGATGGAAATCGAAATACTATCTTGCCTCAGAGAAAATCCCCAAAGGATAGACAGCCCCCCACAAATATTGGCGGAGAGTCGGAGAGGAAAAAACATATACAGGCAGAAAAAACAGGATTTAGCACAGGAGGCCACTCTAGCTAGATAGGACAGGATAGGACAGAGTTCTGTGCAGTCAGTATTAAAACCCTTCAAAAAATCCACAGCAGAATATACAAAAACTTCCTACATCTAACTAAAGATGTAGGAGCGTATATCTGCAACTCCAGTGAATCCTACAAACAGAGCAGGAATAAAACTGAAACAAGCACACAGCAGTGTGCCACAGACACAAAAAACCAAACACTTGTCTTTGCTGAATTTGCCAGCAGGAGAAGCCAGAAAGTGATCCAATACTTCACAAGTAACATTGACAACTGGCAAGGGCTAAAGGATCCTGCACACCTAAATATCCCAGTCAGAATTGTAATCATCCGATACACCTGGCCAGGACTGCGAGTCAGAGACAACTGCATTCCCACTTACAACCACTGGAGGGAACCCAAGAGCAGAATTCACAACACTCCCCCATTCTTGTACATGCCCTTTATCTTGGTATATGCTCCCTCATCCTTGTATATGTACACCCTCATCCTGGTATATGCACCCTCATCCTGGGATATGCTTCCCCATCCTGGTATATGCCTTTCCTCCTGGTATATGCACATCTTCCAGGTATATGCTCCCACCCAGAGCCGGCATTAGTGGCAATTAGACCACGCAGCTGCCTAGGGCCCCTGCTCCCCCAGGGGCCCCCAGCCCATCACCTGATGCCTGCACCGAAACCCCCACGCCATCGCCTACTGTCTCCCGCCGCATTGAGCTATACTGGCATCTATGTGCCGTACAGTTCAAAGCAATGATGGAGGAGAGAGCATCAGCTGACGCTCCCTCTGCCATCATTCTCCTCTGCCTCTGACACTGCGGGTGCACGATGACATCACATCATCGCGTACCTGCTGTGTGCCGGGCAGTGCAGCTGCTGAGACCAAAGCACAGAGCCTGGAGCAACGGGAGCAGCGCAGGGCACGAGGAGAGGTGAGGATTGTGTTTTTTTTAAATATATCAATGGACTGTGGGACCACCACTCTCGGCGGGGGGGGGGGGGGGTGTCAATAGGGGGGCGGGCTGGGGAGGGCTGTGTTAGATTCTATGCGGGAGGGATGTATTAGATTCTTTGGGGGGCTACATTATATTCTATGTATTCAATTAACTCTATGTATTAAATTTATTATATTCTATGAGGGGTGATTGCATCATACTCTATGCGGGGGCTACATTGTATTTTATGGGGGACTGCATTATATTCTATGGCGGCTAGATTATATCGTATGGGGGCTTCATTATACTCTGAGAGGGCTACATTATATTCTATGGGGCTGCATTATACTATATGAGGAGGGCTACTTTGTATTTAATGGAGGGGCTACATTATATTCTATGGGGGGCTGCATTATACTCTATGAGGGGGCTGCATTATACTCTGGGGGAGGCAGCATTATACTTTATCTGGTCTGCGTTATACTGTATCGAGGACTATGGGGAATACATTATACTATATGAAGAACTATGGGGTGCATTATACTATGGGAAGTGAATTGTACTACGTGGATGACTATGGCAGTGAATTATACTATATGGAGAACTGAGGAGTGTATTATACTATATGGAGGACAGAGGAGTATATTATACTATATGGAGGACTGAGTGAATTTTAATATATGGAGGACTATGAGGAGTGTATTATACTATATGGAGGACTGAGGAGTGTATTATACTATATGGAGGACTGAGTATATTTTAATATATGGAGAACTATGAAGAGTGTATTATACTATATGGAGGACTATGTGGAGTGTATTATACTTTATGGATAACTATGAGGAGTGTATTATATTATATGGAGGACTGAGGAGTATATTATACTATATGGAGGACTATGGGGAGTGTATAATACTTGTTGTGAATTCTGTGGCAGAGCTCCCTCCTGTGGTCACAAGTGGTACTTCGGCTGATACTCTCTGTGAGCTTCTGTTGGTGGAGGGAAGGGGTACTGCGGCTTCTGAGTTTCCTCCCTCAGGTGATCTGGTGAGGTCGTTAGGTGCTTCTCTACTTAACTCCACCTAATGCTTTGATCCTGGCTTCCTGTCAATGTTCCAGTGTTGGACTTGCTTTTCCCTGGATCATTCCTGTGGCCTGCTGCTCTGCATAGCTAAGTTCTTCTTTGCTATTTGTTTGCTATTTTTTCTGTCCAGCTTGTCTAATTTGTTGCTGGAAGCTCTGGGACGCAAAGGGTGTACCTCCGTGCCGTTAGTTCGGTACGGAGGGTCTTTTTGCCCCCTTTGCGTGGTTTTCTTTAGGGTTTTGTGTAGACCGCAAAGTTACCTTTTCTATCCTCGATCTGTTAAGAAAGTCGGGCCTCACTTTGCTGAATCTATTTCATCTCTACGTTTGTCTTTTCATCTTAACTCACAGTCATTATATGTGGGGGGCTGCCTTTTCCTTTGGGGTATTTCTCTGAGGCAAGGTAGGCTTATTTTCTATCTTCAGGCTAGTTAGTTTCTCAGGCTGTGCCGAGTTGCATAGGCAGAGTTAGGCGCAATCCACGGCTGCCTCTAGTGTTGTTTGGAGAGGATTAGGGATTGCGGTCTGCAGAGTTCCCACGTCTCAGAGCTCGTTCTATGATTTTGGGTTATTGTCAGATCACTGTATGTGCTCTGACCGCTATGTCCATTGTAGTACTGAATTGCCTTTCATAACAGTACAGGAAGCCAAAAGTACTAATGATTCTCAATAGAGGGAAAAAAGAAGTTCTGAGACCATTTTTTTTTCTTTGTACTGTGTTTTGCCTTTTTTTTCCCCTAGACATTTGGGTGGTTCAGTACACAGGTGTAGCGATGGACATTAGAAGTCTGTCTTCATTTGTGGATCAGCTCTCGGCAAGAGTACAAAAGATTCAAGACACTATTGATCAGAAAGCTATGTTGGAACCAAGAATTCCTATTCCTGATTTGTTTTTTGGAGATAGAACTAAGTTTCTGAGTTTCAAAAATAATTGTAAATTATTTCTGGCCTTGAAACCTCGCTCCTCTGGTGATCCAGTTCAACAGGTTTTGATTGTTATTTCTTTTTTGCGCGGCGACCCTCAGGACTGGGCATTTTCTCTTGCGCCAGGAGATCCTGCATTGAGTAATATCGATGCATTTTTCCTGGCGCTCGGATTGCTGTACGATGAACCTAATTCAGTGGATCAGGCAGAGAAAAATTAGCTGGCTCTTTGTCAGGGTCAGGATGAGATAGAGGTATATTGTCAGAAATTTAGAAAGTGGTCCGTGCTCACTCAATGGAATGAATCTGCGCTGGCAGCTATGTTCAGAAAGGGTCTCTCTGAAGCCCTTAAGGATGTCATGGTGGGATTTCCTATGCCTGCTGGTTTGAATGAGTCTATGTCTTTGGCCATTCAGATCGGTCGACGCTTGCGTGAGCGTAAATCTGTGCACCATTTGGCGGTATTACCTGAGCTTAAACCTGAGCCTATGCAGTGCGATAGGACTTTGACCAGAGTTAAACGGCAAGAACACAGACGTCTGAATGGGCTGTGTTTCTACTGTGGTGATTCCACTCATGCTATCTCTGATTGTCCTAAGCGCACTAAGCGGTTCGCTAGGTCTGCCACCATTGGTACGGTACAGTCAAATTTCTTTTGTTCGTTACTTTGATCTGCTCTTTGTCATCCTATTCTGTCATGGCATTTGTGGATTCAGGCGCTGCCCTGAATTTGATGGACTTGGAGTATGCTAAGCGTTGTGGGTTTCTCTTAGAGCCCTTGCAGTGTCCTATTCCATTGAGAGGAATTGATGCCACGCCTTTGGCCAAGAATAAGCCTCAATACTGGACCCAGCTGACCATGTGCATGGCTCCTGCACATCAGGAGGTTATTCGCTTTCTGGTGTTGCATAATCTGCATGATGTGGTCGTGTTGGGGTTGCCATGGCTACAAGCCCATAATCCAGTATTAGATTGGAAATCCATGTCGGTGTCCAGCTGGGGTTGTCAGGGGGTACATGGTGATGTTCCATTTCTGTCAATTTCGTCATCCACCCCTTCTGAGGTTCCAGAGTTCTTGTCTGATTACCGGGATGTATTTGATGAGCCCAAGTCCGATTCCCTACCTCCGCATAGGGATTGTGATTGTGCTACCAATTTGATTCCTGGTAGTAAATTCCCAAAAGGTCGACTGTTTAATTTATCCGTGCCTGAGCACGCCGCTATGTGCAGTTATGTGAAGGAGTCCCTGGAGAAGGGGCATATTCGCCCGTCATCGTCACCATTAGGAGCAGGGTTCTTTTTTGTAGCCAAGAAGGATGGTTCGCTGAGACCTTGTATAGATTACCGCCTTCTAAATAAGATCACGGTTAAATTTCAGTACCCCTTGCCATTGTTATCTGATTTGTTTGCTCGGATTAAGGGGGCTAGTTGGTTCACCAAGATAGATCTTCGTGGTGCGTATAATCTGGTGCGAATCAGGCGAGGAGATGAATGGAAAACTGCATTTAATACGCCCGAGGGTCATTTTGAGTATCTAGTGATGCCATTCGGACTTGCCAATGCTCCATCAGTGTTTCAGTCCTTTATGCATGACATCTTCCGAGAGTACCTGGATAAATTCCTGATTGTGTACTTGGATGACATTTTGATCTTCTCGGATGATTGGGAGTCTCATGTGAAGTAGGTCAGAACAGTTTTTCAAGTCCTGCGTGCTAATTCTTTGTTTGTGAAGGGATCAAAGTGTCTCTTTGGTGTGCAGAAGGTTTCATTTTTGGGGTTCATCTTTTCCCCTTCTACTATCGAGATGGATCCTGTTAAGGTCCAAGCCATCCATGATTGGACTCAGCCAACATCTCTGAAAAGTCTGCAAAAGTTCCTGGGCTTTGCTAATTTTTATCGTCGCTTCATCTGCAATTTTTCTAGTATTGCCAAACCATTGACCGATTTGACCAAGAAGGGTGCTGATTTGGTCAATTGGTCTTCTGCTGCTGTGGAAGCTTTTCAAGACTTGAAGCGTCGTTTTTCTTCTGCCCCTGTGTTGTGTCAACCAGATGTTTCTCTTCTGTTCCAGGTCGAGGTTGATGCTTCTGAGATTGGAGCAGGGGCTGTTTTGTCGCAGAGAGGTTCTGATTGCTCAGTGATGAAACCATGCGCTTTTTTTTCCAGGAAGTTTTCCCCTGCTGAGCGTAATTATGATGTGGGCAACCGAGAGTTGCTGGCCATGAAGTGGGCATTCGAGGAGTGGCGTCATTGGCTTGAAGGAGCTAAGCATCGCGTGGTGGTATTGACTGATCATAAGAACTTGACTTATCTTGAGTCTGCTAAGTGGTTGAATCCTAGACAGGCTCGTTGGTCGCTGTTTTTTGCCCGTTTTGACTTTGTGATTTCGTACCTTCCGGGCTCTAAAAATGTGAAGGCGGATGCTCTGTCTAGGACTTTTGTGCCTGACTCTCCGGGTTTGTCTGAGCCGGCGGGTATCCTCAAGGAAGGAGTAATTGTGTCTGCCATCTCCCCTGATTTGCGGCGGGTGCTGCAAAAATTTCAGGCTAATAAACCTGATCGTTGTCCAGCGGAGAGACTGTTTGTCCCTGATAGGTGGACCAATAAAGTTATCTCTGAGGTTCATTGTTCAGTGTTGGCTGGTCATCCTGGAATCTTTGGTACCAGAGAGTTAGTGGCTAGATCCTTTTGGTGGCCGTCTCTGTCGCGGGATGTGCGTGTTTTTGTGCAGTCCTGTGGGATTTGTGCTCGGGCTAAGCCCTGCTGTTCTCGTGCCAGTGGGTTGCTTTTGCCCTTGCCGGTCCCGAAGAGGCCTTGGACACATATCTCTATGGATTTTATTTCTGATCTTCCCGTTTCTCAAAGGATGTCAGTCATTTGGGTGGTCTGTGTTAGGAGTCGAGTTTCCTTTGCTGCACAGGGGGAATCTCGATCCGTCTCCGCTGCGGTCTCCCATTCTCCTCCAGCCGCAGTGGAGTCTGCTCAGCAGGGACGTCGCTCCCAGTGTCTTGCTCGCTCTCACTCTGTACAGAGAGTTACTGCTGCTTCTTCAGCTCCTGCCATTAAAGTCAGTGCTGGTCAGCGGCGAGCGGACTTCCCTGGGACTAAGTCCTTGTTTGCGCACACTGAACATGCCCAGAGCAAGATCTCCCGTTGGAGATCGAGGCTCATGTGCTCTGGCTCTGCAGCGCATTCCATTGGTCCTCTTGGCAGGCCCTGGAAGGGCAAAGTTTCTGTGGCCACTTCCTGCCCTGCAATTATATAAACTGCGCATGACCGCACGGCCATGCGCTAGTGTACAATTGAATACGTGTGTTTGTTGTGAGTGCTAGTCGTTCATTAAATACCCCTACCCTATTGTATGACTGTTCGCGTATGGAGTATGGCTGCTATCTAGCGCCCGACAAATCACTCAACGTGTCACACACGTATCAGCGTCTATTGCTGTGACCGCCAGTGCGGCGCCACGCGCCAGTAGTGCGCTTCCTGACCCACGTTTGGGTGCTTAGTGGTGCCTGCCAGCACGGCACAGTTCGCACTTCGGTGCTCTAATTATAAGAGTTGCCTAACACACCCTGTTGCGGTGTTGTGCCAGCAAGTGGTCTAATCGGACTTCAATCCTAGTTGGGGTTAAGTTCGCTGACTGCTTGCTCGCCTTCTATGTGCGGTACCGCGATCCTGTGACGCAACAGGATCGCTTCCTTCACGTTGGGTGAAGTTTAACCCACGCGAGTATACTTATGAGTACCGCCATATAGTCCGTCATTACTCAGCAGCAGGTTCCATCTCTGCACGGTGGACCCCGGGCTACGAACGCACCGTACACTATCAGTCTTATTATTTGGTGCGTTCCGCTAGCCCTAACAGTCTGTGATCGCTTTTCTAAGATGGTCCATCTGGTATCCTTGTCTAAATTGCCTTCCTCCTCTGATTTCGTGCCATTGTTCTTCCAGCATGTGGTTCGTTTACATGGCATTCCAGAGAATATCGTTTCTGACAGAGGTTCCCAGTTTGTTTCAAGGTTTTGGCGAGCCTTTTGTGGTAGGATGGGCATTGACTTGTCTTTTTCCTCGGCTTTCCATCCTCAGACTAATGGCCAGACCGAACGAACCAATCAGACCTTGGAAACATATCTGAGATGCTTTGTTTCTGCCGATCAGGATGACTGGGTGTCCTTTTTGCCTTAGGCTGAGTTCGCCCTTAATAATCGGGCCAGCTCGGCTACCTTGGTTTCGCCATTTTTCTGCAATTCTGGGTTCCATCCTCGTTTCTCTTCAGGACAGGTTGAGTCTTCGGACTGTCCTGGTGTTGATACTGTGGTGGACAGGTTGCAGCAGATTTGGACTCATGTAGTGGACAATTTGACCTTGTCCCAGGAGAAGGCTCAACGTTTCGCTAATCGCAGACGCCGTGTGGGTCCCCGACTTCGTGTTGGGGATCTGGTTTGGTTATCTTCTCGTCATATTCCTATAAAGGTTTCCTCTCCTAAGTTTAAACCTCGTTTCATTGGTCCGTATAGGATTTCTGAGGTTCTTAATCCTGTGTCTTTTCGTCTGACCCTTCCAGATTCTTTTTCCATACATAACGTATTCCATAGGTCATTGTTGCGGAGATACGTGGCACCTATGGTTCCCTCTGTTGATCCTCCTGCCCCAGTTTTGGTGGAGGGGGAATTGGAGTATATTGTGGAGAAGATTTTGGATTCTCGTGTTTCTAGACGGAAACTCCAGTATCTGGTTAAATGGAAGGGTTATGCTCAGGAAGATAATTCCTGGGTTTTTGCCTCTGATGTCCATGCTCCCGATCTTGTTCGTGCCTTTCATGTGGCTCATCCTGGTCGGCCTGGGGGCTCTGGTGAGGGTTCGGTGACCCCTCCTCAAGGGCGGGGTACTGTTGTGAATTCTGTGGCAGAGCTCCCTCCTGTGGTCACAAGTGGTACTTCGGCTGATTCTCTCTGTGAGCTTCTGTTGGTGGAGGGAAGTGGTACTGCGGCTTCTGAGATTCCTCCCTCAGGTGATCTGGTGAGGTCGTTAGGTGCTTCTCTACTTAACTCCACCTAATGCTTTGATCCTGGCTTCCTGTCAATGTTCCAGTGTTGGACTTGCTTTTCCCTGGATCATTCCTGTGGCCTGCTGCTCTGCATAGCTAAGTTCTTCTTTGCTATTTGTTTGCTATTTTTTCTGTCCAGCTTGTCTAATTTGTTGCTGGAAGCTCTGGGACGCAAAGGGTGTACCTCCGTGCCGTTAGTTCGGTACGGAGGGTCTTTTTGCCCCCTTTGCGTGGTTTTCTTTAGGGTTTTGTGTAGACCGCAAAGTTACCTTTTCTATCCTCGATCTGTTAAGAAAGTCGGGCCTCACTTTGCTGAATCTATTTCATCTCTACGTTTGTCTTTTCATCTTAACTCACAGTCATTATATGTGGGGGGCTGCCTTTTCCTTTGGGGTATTTCTCTGAGGCAAGGTAGGCTTATTTTCTATCTTCAGGCTAGTTAGTTTCTCAGGCTGTGCCGAGTTGCATAGGCAGAGTTTAGGCGCAATCCACGGCTGCCTCTAGTGTTGTTTGGAGAGGATTAGGGATTGCGGTCTGCAGAGTTCCCACGTCTCAGAGCTCGTTCTATGATTTTGGGTTATTGTCAGATCACTGTATGTGCTCTGACCGCTATGTCCATTGTAGTACTGAATTGCCTTTCATAACAAATACTACATGGAGCACTATGAGGAGTGTATTATACTATATGGAGGACTGAACAGTGTATTTTAATGTATGGAGGACTATGAGGCGTACATTATACTATATGGAGGACTGATGAGTGTATTTTAATATATGGAGGACTATGAGAAGTGTATTATACTATATGGAGGACTGAGGAGTGTATTTTAAGATATGTAGGACTATGAGGAGTGTATTATACTATATGGAGGACTATGGGTAGTGTATAATACTATATGAAGGACTGAAGAGTGTATTTTAATATATAGAGGACTATAGGGAGTGTATTATACTATATAAAGGACAATGGGGAGTGTATTATACTATATGGAGGACTATGGGGTGTGCATTTTACAATATGGAGGACTGTGGTGCACATTATACAATGTGGAAGACTATGTGGTGTATTGTACTAAACAAGCAAAATGCTGCATATTCATAAAGTGATTGGATTGTTTATGCGGGAACAGAAATCATTGTTCTCAGCAGAACATCGCCAGTGTAAGCTGTAGATATGCTGCTGATAACATGATACTGTATGGGGACAGATTGATCTAATAGTGATTGTTGTGTTCCCATCATTCTTTCTCAGTTGGTGTAAAGAGTCCTGGAAACAAGCGAATGACTTCAATATTGTCGATCACACTCATTTAACGGCCTGAACACAGCGCATGCAACAACAACAGAAATGCTTCTGTGTGATGTGCAATATGTTAGCATTTGGGGCCCAATTTTAAACTTTTGCCTAGGACCCCATTTTGCATAAAACCAACCCTGCTCCCACCAATCCTGGTATATGCTCCCCCATTCTTGTATATGTTCTTCATCCTGTATCCATCACCCTTCAGACGGAACCTGAAAACCCATCTCTTCAGGAAAGCCTACAGCCTACAATATAACTAAGCCGCCGCCTCACCAGAGCCGCCGCCTCGCCAACGCTGCCAGAGGCGCCGCCTCGCCACCGCCGCCAGAGCCGCCGACTCGCCACCGCCTACAGAGCCGCCGCCTCGCCACCACCGCCTCGCCCCTACCTTCTGTCTCTTCCCCATTATCCCATAGAATGTAAGTCCGCAAGGACAGGGTCCTCTCCCCTCCACCAGTCTGTCACTGTAAACCTGTTTACTGTAAACGATATCTATAACCCTGTATGTAACTCCTTTCTCATGTACAGCACCATGGAATTAATAGTGCTATATAAATAATAATTAAAATTATAATTAATCCTGGTATATGTCTCCCATCCTGCTGGCGCCGCTGTTCAAGGGATAGAAAGAAAAAAAAAACACAATAAACGCTGCTACTCACCTACCTTCCTCTCCTCCTGGGCACTATGTCATCTTTTGAAGCTGGCAGCTGACTTCAACGTCCAAGGATGCAAATCTGGCTGAAGTAAGGGCTGGCATCGTAGGGCTCCTCACCCGCCAGCCCCGCTCCACTGATGCAGAACGGTGATGGCACGAGTGCCCACAGGGAGGCTTCTGTGTCCCCCTCAGGCACTTGAGCCATAGGTTCTGCACTGCTGTACTAGTCCATTAAAATTCTTTGAATCTGTTTCTTTGTTTCAGTAGACTATCATTCCATTTGTAATCTATTTTAGTTACCCTACCGAGAGTGCTGTGCATTTGCTGCTGCTTCAATCAAGTCAGCGCTGCAATCTAAATCCAGAGAGACTCTGAGTTCAGTGATTAGCTGCAGCGCTGTCGAGCTGTCATCAGCTCCTTTTGAGGTTATTTTTGAGATTTCTTTAAAAAAAAAAGCAGACATTACTGGATTATATTCAGCGCCCCAGAGATCTGGTCGTTGCAGTAACGTCGCTCTGCCACTAAGGGGAGTGATGGTACGTCTGACTGCACTAAAGGAGTTCTTTGACCAGGTATCAGCGGCACACATTACACTTCACACTCCGGCCACTAGGGGGAGTAAAAGGCTTATTTATTGGGCCACTCCTCACATTGGTAAAACTAGGGGTTGGACAGGAAGTTAGGCAGAACGAAGCCTGGGAGAGCTCCAGGGAGGACCTGTCAGAACTGGGAAATCTGGCAGGTACCTAGCGAAAGGACAGATTGTTACGGAACCGCGCCTGCACTACCTTGCGGCGGTATCCTAAGAAAGAGACACGAAGCGAAGGATATTGTGGAACAGTGAGAAACGAAATCAGCACAAAGGAGATCCAATAAGAGTCGTGCTCCGAGAACGGCAACATCCTACTGAGGTGCATAGTCGGTGGGCGGAGCACCGAGGAAGTAACAGTCTCCACGCATTACTTCAAACAGCGGCAGGACAGTTTATTACAGGTTGGCTGTCTACCATACAACACCTAAGAAGGACATAGGAGGCAATCGTGGGAGAGGGGCGACACTAGGGTTCCAGAATAACTCCAGGCCTACCTCTCATAAAGGTGCGTCCTAGCCATAACATACCTGGGGGACGAAGAAGAGAAAGATCTAGAAAGAACGAGAACAGAAGTTGTGAGGACTATCCTGAATGCTCAGAAGGGAAGCACTACAACACACAGGCGCTAGTGGGTAGACACTGATTTCCACCTGCAAAGGGAACTCTGGAAGTGCCTTCGGACCGGCCGGTCTCCGACAGCCCTGTTGACAGTGCCCTGGATTGAGGATCCTGAAACCTTCAGTAAAAGGTAAAGAAACTGAACCCTGTGTCCTTGTTATTCCTTGCACTACGCACCATCACCCTTTATTGGACGCCCCTTAGCAGGGTCACGGACCGGGTCCAGCCACCGTGACATCCCCACAACTGAGCCAGCAGAGGACCGGTACCGAGTAACCCACGGTCCTGCGTCTGGGGGCGATCCAACTTGGCGTCACGAACAGGATTGTACTTAAGCCTGAAGAATCAGGTCATGTGTGCCTTGGAACTGTGATTGAACTGTGACTTATTGAAAAGACTGTGTATTGCTATTTGCCACCAAAAATCCGCCGTTGCCGCGCCGTGTGGAGCGCGAAGGGAGGAGCAATAGCTACGTGGGTGGAGCCGACTGGAAAAGCGCGCCGAGTGGAAGACGCGGTGAGGCGCCGACCCCGGAAGGAGAACCCCGACCCCGACAGATTAGCAAGGGGAAGGAACGGCGATGTCGGATTCTGGAGGAGCAGAGGCGGCGGCCACAGCTGCAGACTCGGGAGCACTTCCGGATTCCGCAGCAAGCACAGCCACAAACCCGATATCACCGCTAGAGGCCGCGGGGCTTACCGCTCCCACCAACCAGCCGGATACTGCCGCCTCTACAGCAGCCATAATGCCCTTTTCTATGCCGTACCTACCAGGGGCCGCCTGGCTCCCGCGATACTTTGGAGAAGCTCATACGTTAACTGACTTTAAAGAAGGGATCTGTAGCCTGCTCGAGTTTTATCCCTTGACGGAGCATCAGAAGGTTCATATGATAATCGGCCAACTCTTTGGAGCGGCATTGAGGGAAGTAAAGTCCTGGCCTGCTGTGGACAAGAAAACTGCGCAACAAGTATTTGCCAAGGTTAAAGCCACCTTTGACACCCGCACCGCTACAGAAATTAAATTGACGTTCTATGGGTGCAAGCAGCGGCCGCAGGATAGCTTACGGGACTATGCTCTTAATCTGCAGGAGGCGCTGCGGGCCATCAAGCAAAGTGACCCAAACAGCATGCAAGATGAAGATAAGCTCCTGGGGGCGTGGCCTATCTGCCGATGGAGTGGGTCGCACAGAGCGGGAGCTCCGCGGCCGGGAACCTTAAAGCGGCTCATACCTTCCTCTCCGGTGTCCTCTATCACCTCCACGAAGTCGGTACCGGTCCCCGGTGCGGCGGTGAGTGCATGGGGAAATCTAAAGCCGGCGCACGCGATCCTTCCAGGAGAATCCTTGATTTCTTTGCGGCCTCTCCCCAGCCGCCGCTGAACTCCAAAATGGCGCCGTCCTCCCCCAGGGCTTCCCGCTCCTCACAACGCGGCGCTTAAGCGTCGCTTTCAGGCGATGCAGCGTCGGATTCTGCTGATGGTTCGGTGACTGCCGCTCTTCTCAAGGGCCTACTTGGAGACCTTAGGGCCTCCATACAAGAGGATATGTGCACCATGTTGGCTGAATTAAGGGGGGAGGTGGTGGAGCTGGGCAACCGCACTGATCGCCTGGAACGCAAGATGGCGGAGCTGGTCTCCTCTCATAACGAACTCTGGGACGCTCATGAGACCCTGCAAACCCTGGCCACCAAAACTCACTCTAAAGCCCTGGACCTGGAAGATAGGTCCAGGAGAAATAACGTTAAACTCAGAGGCATTGAGGAAGCTATCCTGGCAGGGGATTTGAAGCTGTTTCTACAGGATTTTATGGCTGCAGCTCTCCCTCAGTTTGTTCTAAAGGATATCATAATTGACCGTGTGCATCGGATCCCTAAACCGACTGGTCTGGGGCCCTCCGTTCCAAGAGACGTTCTTGCACGCATACACTTCTATGAAATGAAGGAAGACTTTCTTCAGGCTCTAAGTAAGAATCCAGTTCTACCTGAAAGATTCGCCCGCATCTCTGTCTTCCCAGACCTCTCCCCAGGTACTTTGGCCCTTCGGAGGGCTTTTGTCCCTTATACTGCTATTCTCAGAGAAAAGGGCATTCTGTATCGCTGGGGGTTTCCCACCAAGCTCCTCATCCGTAAAGATGGATCGATCACCACCTGCCTGACTCCGTCTCACGCGGCAACTGCCCTCTCCAAGTGGGGACTCTCAGCTCCTGGCTCTCCGGTCTCCGTGAACCTTCCAAAGCCTGGGACGTCTCAGGGCCCGCATTGTACCGGACTGGGAGGTGGCCTGAGTTTACTGCATCTCTGGTTCCCGGCTATTTTCCCGTATGGATTTGTTTTGTTTTCATCACTTTTTTTTCTCTTTTTTCTTAAGCTGCGCTGGTTCCTCTTTGAGAGTATCCGCAGCGTTTGTCTGCCCCATAGGTGAACTGTTTTTTAAATCTCACCTTTTGGACTCAGGGTATTCCTGAATGGACCTCGGTCCACTGGTTTATTTGTTGTCTGTCTTGTTTGTTTCCCCCCCCTTTTCCCCTTCCTCCCGGTCTCCCCTTACTTATGCTCTGGTTTGCTGGCCACATGCCATCTGCTCTTTTGCACAGGTTATCGGTGCTCAGAGGGTTGTAAAACTGTTTATATGCCTTTGCTATGAGTATTTCGTTGTATTCAATTAATGTTAATGGTCTCAACTCTCCGGGTAAGAGGTCTATTGTATGGCGTCAGCTGGGCAAATCCCGTCATGACATTTTGTGTCTTCAGGAAACGCATTTGCTGGAATGTGATAATGCCAGAATGCACTCAGGTTTATACCCGCATCAATTTTTTGCCAATGGCCCGTCAAAAAAGGCGGGAGTAGCCATTTTCTTTAGCAAAGCCAACTCTTTCCAGCTGGTTCGCTCCATAGCGGATCCGCTGGGTAGGTTCATTGTGGTTCTATGCCTTATTAATAATGCCCCCTACACCATTGCTTCGGTCTATGCTCCCAATGTAGGGCAGCTTAAATTCTTGGAGGGTGTTTTCAAAATTCTACACGACATTCAACATGGTCACAAACTGATTGCTGGAGATTTCAATGCCCCAATGTCTAAAGACCTGGACTGCTCTGCCTCCTCCCTGTCTAGATGTGAGGCAGGACCTCTAATTAACTCTTTCAATCTACATGATATCTGGAGATATCTGCATTGCGGCGAGAGGGATTACACGTTCATGTCACCCAGACATGGTTCCTACAGCAGGATTGACTTTGTGCTGGTGAATGACGTGGCTCTTCCTCACTGCATTTCAGCAGATATAGGCAGTATTACCTGGTCGGACCATGCCCCGGTGTCCCTCACCTTAAGAGACCCCGTGGCTATCAGGCCCCCCGCACACTGGCGTCTCAACGCTCATCTCCTTGCTGACCAATCAAACTCTCAGTTTGTAGAGGAAGCCTTGCGGGAATTTTTTGCCTCCAACGATACTCCAGACATACGTGACGATGCCCTTTGGTTTGCCCACAAGGCGGTAATCAGGGGTTGTTTCATTAAGATGGCGGCCACGGCAAAAAGGAAGTATAACTCAGCTCTTCAGTCTGCCCTAGACGAAATAGCTCATCTCGAGTCTGCCCACAAACTATCACCTACCCCAACGAGCGCGTCGCTTTCGTGGATGGCCCGCATACAAACCTCTAAAATGCTATTCCTCCCTAAAATTATGTACCTTTTCCGGTGCCTCCCCCTTTTTATCTCCTCGAAATTTATTTTAGCTTTTCAATCGCTTATAGATCGGTTCATCTGGAACAAGAAACCTCATAGGATCAGGCGTCAGATTATGTCCCTACCGTACTCTATGGGTGGGTTGGGTGCCCCTGTGGTGCAGTCTTACTATAGGGCGGCGGTCCTTGAACCTCTTAAGATATGGTGGGAGGGGAATTCACGTTTACCCTGGTTTCTTATTGAATCTCAGTTTGCCCCCCAAAATTCTCTTAAATTGCTCTTAGAGCTTCAGCTGCTCCGTGTTTCTCTTGAGGGCCCGTGTCTCCGTACTATCAAGACTGCTTCTAAACTTTGGGCCTCGCTTAGCACCTCTCATCTTGTGTTTATGTATGACTATGTCTCTTTGCAGGCCTTGGAGTATGCTATTGGGCACATTTCTCTTTCCTCCTGGAGGAGGCGCGGGGTGCTCCGGGTGGCTGACCTATTCGGCTCGAGTGGCCTTCTGCCGTTTGAGGACCTCGCAGGGAGATTCTCCCTTACTAATACTGATTTTTTTCAATATCTTCAGCTTCGTAGCTTCCTCAGGTCGCGTCGGTTGTTTGGTGCACCCCCGCCTTTGACAGAGGACCCGGCTCATAGGTTCTTTAGGCCAGCCACTATATTGCCCCATGGTATCTCCATTATCTACAAAGCCCTCATATCCCATGGTATTCCTGATAAGTTTCCTTTTATGACTTCCTGGGGTCCTCGCTGGATTTTGAGGCCTCCCTGGAGGATTGGCAGTTTGCGATGGTGCATCCCTCCAAATTCTCGTATCTTGCCCACTTGGAACAGGTGAAAAAGATCCAGCTGCATTGGTATCTTACCCCTGTCCGTTTGGCGAGGTTCTCTCCGTCTTCCTCCCCTCTCTGCTGGAAGGGGTGTGGCGCCATGGGTTGCTCCTCTCATGTGTGGTGGTCGTGCCCGCAGGTTCAAGTTTTTTGGCGCCGGGTGGAGTCCTTGATTGCTGAGCTGACTCATCTTCCTCTTGTGCTGAATGGACAACTCGCTGTTCTGGGTATTTCCCTCATAGATCTCCCTTCCCCTCTCCGGCCCATAATTTCCAATGTCCTAGTTGCTGCCAGACAGTGTATTGCGAAATACTGGAAGTCTTCGGATCTTCCTTCCAGGGCCGAACTGATTTTCAAGATTGATCTACACTTCTGCTATGAGGTCATTATGGCTCAGGGTTTATCGAGAAGAACTAAAGTCCTTTCCTGGTGGGACCCCTGGGTGTCCTCGGCCTATATCTCTCAGTCTGCTCTTACCCTCATTTAAAAGTCATGTTTCTTTGAATTTGTGATGTATCTTGCATTGTAATTGTGTATTTTTGCACTGATTATGCTGTGGTCCTCGAGCATTATGCACTGAGTTTTTCCCTCTGTTCCCCTTGCCTCCCCTATTTTCCTTTCTTCCCTCCCCCCCCTCCCTCTTTCTGAAGTTATCTGATGTGTTATTTGACATGTAATATTTAAATAAAAATTTATTGGTTAAAAAAAAAAAGATAAGCTCCTGGAAGAGCGGTTCGTCGAAGGGCTCCTGTGCAGTAACCAAAGGGCCCAGTTACACTTCCTGGCCATGCAGAATCCAGATCTGACTTTTGCACAATTCAAAGATAAAGCTATCCAGGCGCTACCGGAGCGGCAGCCCAGCCGTGCCACACTTCCCAGGCGACAAGCCCTCACATACCACCAGGAGGTGGTGCCACACGCACCTGTCTCCGCCGAGGCCGATGCCCAGATCCTGGAAGACGACTCCCCTGCAGGACTGCGCCTCCAGATACAGGAACTGACCAGGAGCGTTGCTGCCCTAGCCCGGACCGTTCAGTCCCTACAGGAGGCCCCCAAGGAGAAGATCCAGCTGGCTTCCAGACCGGAGGATGTCCCCTTGCAACGACCAAGGAGGGTTCCATCGACCAGAGGCAGAGACGACGATTGTTTTCATCAGGATGGACGACCTATCTGCCATCGCTGCCACCAGGTGGGCCATCTTGCAAGGTACTGTCAGTTAAATGAGCAACCCCTGGGGCCAAGGGCCAACCCCCAGGAGTAGAACGCACAGGCCTGCAAAATTGGAGAGCCAAATTATTCGGGGGGCGTCCTGTTCTCCCCATCGTGATCTACGGTATCCCCATGAACGCTTTGCTGGACACCGGTTCCCAGGTGACAACTATGCCCTACATTCTTTATAGACGATATTGGGAGGACACCGACATTACCCGTGCCCCTGATGATGATTTCACCATAATAGCTAGCAATGGTCAGCCACTGCCGCAAGTGGGATATAAAGAGGTCACTATTAAGGTGGGGAGGGTAGAATTGGAGGCCCAAGGAATTGATATTGTTGATATTGACCGACGTGAACATTACCCCATGATGACCATCGGTACTAATGTCATAGAAAATTGTCTTGCAGAAGTTATTGTCTTGTTGCAGCAAGTAGCAGAGACAGCTGGTCACAGTGAACAACGTGCTTTGCAGAAAGAAATCAGAGCCCTAATGCGGAGACAGCAAGTGGAGCTGACTGGTGGTGAAATTGGCCGGGTCACAGTGAGTGATTCGAATCCCATTGCAATACCCCCCAGGAGTGAAATGTTACTATGGTGTTGGGCAGCCATAGGCCTCGGGGGTAAGGACTATCAGGCCCTGGTAGAACCTGTGTATTCAGAGAATAGGCCTACCCTCCTGACAGCCAGAGGGGTGGTTGACGTCCGCAAGGGGAGGGTGCCGGTGCTTGTTCTTAACTGCGGGGAGGAGGAAGTCCACCTAACCAAATATGTCACACTTGCCAAGCTGTTCACTGTTAATAATAGTGTGATACACGCACCCGGGCCCTTGGCTTCGTCCAAGTCGGCGGAGGACAACGGCTCAGCAGAGCAATCAAAAGATTGGTGTCAAGAATTACATGTGGGCACTGATGCTACTCCATCTCACCAGATACAGGGGGCCTACAGGGTGGTTCACGAGTATGAGCGGGTATTCAGCAAACACCCCCTTGATTTTGGGCGGGTAAAAGGGATTCAACATCACATCCCCACCGGAGATCACCCACCCGTAAATGAAAGATACCGTCTTGTACCCCCAGCTCATTATCAGTCTGCGAAGGACATGTTACGAGAGATGAAGGAGGCTGGGGTAGTGAGAGACAGCTGTAGCCCCTGGGCAGCTCCGTTAGTCCTTGTTAGGAAGAAAGATGGCACCATGAGGATGTGTGTGGATTATAGGCAATTAAACCGCATTACACATAAGGACGCATACCCCCTGCCTAGGATAGAGGAGTCCTTGGCTGCGTTAAAGTCTGCTAATTACTTTTCTACTTTAGATCTCACCAGTGGGTATTGGCAGGTTCCTGTGGCAGAGGCGGACAAGGAAAAGACAGCCTTCACGACGCCGATGGGTCTCTGCGAGTTCAACTACATGCCCTTCGGATTGTGTAACGCCCCGGGGACGTTCCAGAGGATGATGGAGTGCTGTTTGGGACACAAGAACTTTGAGACCGTGCTGCTGTATCTGGACAATGTCATTGTCTTCTCTAAGACCTATGAAGACCATCTGAAGCACCTGGCTGAGGTATTTGAAGCGCTGTCCAACTTTGGCTTAAAGGTGAAACCATCCAAATGCCATCTGCTGAAACCCAAAGTACAGTACCTGGGCCATGTGGTGAGTGCCGAAGGAGTGGCCCCAGACACCGACAAGGTAACGGTGATCAAGGACTGGCCGCAGCCCAGTAACCTTCATGAGGTCCGGCAGTTCCTCGGCTTGGTGGGTTACTACCGGAGGTTTATCAAGGACTTTACCAAGAAGGCCGCGTCGTTGCAAGACCTGTTGGTGGGCCAGCCCAAGAAACCCAAGGGTAAGAATACCCCGTTGGATTGGAACTACAGACTGGAAGGTTCGTTCACTTGCTTAAAATCGGCACTGACGGGAGAGGAAGTACTAGCCTACCCGGAATACGACCAACCGTTTGTATTGTATACGGACGCCAGCAACGTGGGGCTGGGAGCGGTGCTGTCCCAGGTCCAGAAGGGCAAGGAACGAGTAATCGCTTATGCCAGCAGAAAGCTTCGCCCCACTGAAAGGAACCCAGACAACTACAGTTCCTTTAAGCTGAAGTTCCTCGCCGTCGTTTGGGCCGTGACGGAGAGGTTCAAGCACTACCTGGCCTCAGCGAAATTCACCGTCTTCACGGATAATAATCCACTTATGCACTTGGACACAGTGAAACTCGGCGCCTTGGAGCAGCGGTTGATGGCCCGGTTGTCCAATTACGACTTCACCATCAAGTACCGGGCGGGGCACAAGAATGCGAATGCCGATGCATTGTCCCGAATGCCTCACCTACCCGAAACGGAGGAAGACCCAGAAGCATTTGAAGAAGTGGAGCTGCCCGCTTTCCATCGTCCCAAGGCAACTCAGTGTTCCCATCAGGTAGAGAACAGGCGCAGAAACAAACAGGGCGCCCCGTGAATCCCCTGCCCCTCCACGGGTGGACAGAGAACCAGGATGGTGACCCTGCGGTCCGTCGGGTGAAGGAGCTCCTGACGCAGGCAGGTTTGCACCCTGGCCCGGATGATCCACCGGAGAAATTACAGTTGTGGAAGGAGAGGGGCAAACTGTTTCTTCACGATGGCAAGCTGTGCCGAAGGAACATCGACCCTCGCACTCACGAATTAGTGTGGCAGATTGTGGTCCCCAGACAAGATGTGCCCATGGTCCTGGGAGCGTACCACGATGGGGCAGGACACTTCGGATATAGGAAGCTGGAGAGGCTACTCCGTGGGAGGTTCTACTGGATCGGCATGAGGGAGGCCATCGAGAAGTGGTGGCGAGAGTGTGGCCCCTGTAGCCTACGCCGGAAGGATCGTGGCAGCCAAAGGGCTCCCTTGCAGTCCATCATCACCAAACGGCCGCTCGAGCTGGTCGCGCTGGATCACGTAAATCTAACACCTAGCCGGTCAGGGTATATCTACGCTCTCACCATTGTGGACCACTATTCCAGATTCCTGGTAGTCGTACCAGTCAAAGATCTGACGGCTAGGACGGCTGCCAAAACCTTCCAGCAGTACTTCTGTCGACCCCATGGGTACCCAGAGAAGGTGTTGACCGATCAAGGGCCGGCATTTGAAGCGGAGGTGTTCCAGGAGTTCTGCAATTTGTACGGGTGTAAGAAGATCAGAACCACGCCATACCATCCACAGACCAACGGGATGTGTGAGAAGATGAACCAAGTGGTGATCGACTTACTGAAAACCTTACCTGTAGAGGAGCGGAACTTGTGGCCTACAAAGTTACCAGACTTGGTAGACATATACAACCACATCCCGGTGAATTCCACCAACTGCACCCCAGCGTACCTGATGCGAGGAAGGTCTAGCAAGTTACCCGTCGATCTGGACATGGGGGTTCTGACCCCCGAAGATATATCACCAGATGCGGATTTGGATACCGAGAGGCAGCAGAGTACAGGAATGTGTGGAAAAGAATCTCGCTCAGGCCAGACAGAAGCAAGAGAGGGACTACAACCAGAATGCTCCCGCGGCTCCATTGGCACCTGGTGAGCAAGTACTCAAAAGAAAGAGGAGACTACACAAGCTTGATGATCAATGGGAAGCGGAACCATATACCATTCTCCCCTCCGACTTCGACAATACAAAGGTCTGTCTCATCAGTAAAGACGGAGGGGAGACCTCAGCGGCCATATCCAGAGACCACCTGAAAATATGCCCTGATAAGCTGAAAGATGGGGAAATAGATCCCAGGACTTCTCCGCCCGTGGAAGAAGAGAAGATGATACACACTGTTCTTGGCGATTTTCCCCAGTCCTGGACTCAAATAAATCAGGCCATTGTGGTACCTGTCCTAACATTCTGTCAACCAAGACCGCCAGAACTAAATGTGGAGCCAGGGCAGCTGGACCCGCCAGCGCAGCCGACCCCACCTGAAGATGCGATGCCAACGGTCGAACCAGCGGGTCCTCCCTCTGTCATCGGTGAATCTTCATTGCCCACCACTAATAGTGGTAGCACTGAGGACTCCAGTATACCAGTGCTGCCCAGACTCACTAGAAGTGTAGCAAGAAGACAGTGCACTACACTAGCGATAGCAAGCGTAGCGGGTCCTGTCAGGCCAGTAGCAGCCCCTGCGCTGCGGAGGTCCACACGTAGCACCAAGAATCAGACTCCACTTCGTTATAGACCTTGGCGATATTAACGATAGTTGTTATTTGGTTGAAAATGCTTGTGTAAATATCTGTGTTATAGGTTTTAAAAAAAGGTGGACAATGGTGTGATGGACAGTGAATCACTCCAAAACTTTCACAGGGGCCCCTTTGTTTACCCGGGGTCCCTGCTATTCTATGGTTACACCTACAGAACTGGGAGTCATGGACTGTGCATGACCAATCTTTTGCAACGTTCAAGCGTCCTTACCTTCCATAACGGAAAGCACTGTTATATTTATTTGTTCATAGTATATATATAAGAATTTTTGTGTGTTTTCTATTAACATGTATTGTTGTTCTTCTTTTCCCAGTCCGGGAGTACTGGATTTAACCGGGGGGGGGGGGGGGGGAGTGCAGCGCCACAGAGATCTGGTCATTGCAGTAACGTCGCTTTGCCACTAAGGGGAGTGATGGTACGTCTGACTGCACTAAAGGAGTTCTTTGACCAGGTATCACCAGCACACATTACACTTCACACTCCAGCCACTAGGGGGAGTAAAAGGCTTATTTATTGGGCCACTCCTCACATTGGTAAAACTAGGGGTTGGACAGGAAGTTAGGCAGAACGAAGCCTGGGAGAGCTCCAGGGAGGACCTGTCAGAACTGGGAAATCTGGCAGGTACCTAGCGAAAGGACAGATTGTTACGGAACCGCGCCTGCACTACCTTGCGGCGGTATCCTAAGAAAGAGACACGAAGCGAAGGATATTGTGGAACAGTGAGAAACGAAATCAGCACAAAGGAGATCCAGTAGGAGTCGTGCCCTGAGAATGGCAACATCCTACTGAGGCGCATAGTCGGTGGCCGGAGCACCGAGGAAGTAACAGTCTCCACGCATTACTTCAAACAGCGGCAGGACAGTTTATTACAGGTTGGCTGTCTACCATACAACACCTAAGAAGGACATAGGAGGCAATCGTGGGAGAGGGGCGACACTAGGGTTCCAGAATAACTCCAGGCCTACCTCTCATAAAGGTGCGTCCTAGCCATAACATACCTGGGGGACGGAGAAGAGAAATATCTAGAAAGAATGAGAAGAGAAGTTGTGAGGACTATCCTGAATGCTCAGCAGGGAAGCACTACAACACACAGGCGCTAGTGGGTAGACACTGATTTCCACCTGCAAAGGGAACTCTGAAAGTGCCTTCGGACCGGCCGGTCTCAGACAGCCCTGTTGACAGTGCCCTGGATTGAGGATCCTGAAACCTTCAGTAAAAGGTAAAGAAACTGAACCCTGTGTCGCACTACGCACCATCACCCTTTATTGGACGCCCCTTAGCAGGGTCACGGACCGGGTCCAGCCACCGTGACATCCCCAGAACTGAGCCAGCAAAGGACCGGTACCGAGTAACCCGGGGTCCTGCGTCTGGGGGCGATCCATATACAGCAAACCTCACTCAACTTTTTACTGTATATGGGTCCTCTTATATAATGCCCTATCATAGGTAAAAGTTAAAGGGAACCTGTCACCCCCAAAATGGAAGCTGAGCTAAGCCTACCGGCATCAGGGGCTTATCTACAGCATTCTATAATGCTGTAGATAAGCCCCCGATGTATCCTGAAAGATGAGAAAAAGAGGTTAGATTATACTCACACAGAGGCGGTCCCGCTGCGGTCTAGTCCGATGGGCATCGCGGTCCGGGGCCTCCCATTTTCATTGGATGATGTCCTCTTCTCGTCTCATGCTGCGGCTCCAGCGCAGGCGTACTTTGTCTGCCCTGTTGAGGGCAGAGCAAAGTACTGCAGTGCGCAGGCGCCGGGTCTCTCTGACCTTTCCCAGTCATCGTAAGAAGATGGGAGGCCCCGGACCGGACCACGACGCCCATCGGATCGGACCGCCCACCCAGGTGAGTATAATCCAGCCTCTTTTTCTCATCTTTCAGGTTACATCGGGGGCTTATCTACAGCATTCCATAATGCTGTAAATAAGCCCCTGATGGCAGTGGGTTTAGCTCATCTTCCATTTTGGGGGTGACAGGTTCTCTTTAAAGATGTATTATTTTGAGTGTTGCTGTAATTACATGTACCGCAATTGCATGTAGTATAGTGAGCTATTCTAGGAGTTGTCCTCTTCTATTTTAGCTGAAAATATAGGCTGAAGAAATTAATGCATAGTGAAAATATGCAAATGTATTAACCTGACATAAGCACCATTTCCTTTTCTTTTTATGCTTACGTTTGCTGTTTTCACCACTTTCTATTAGCAGCAAAAAGTAGGTGTTAATTAGGAACATCTCTTCATGGTTGTATTTCCTCAAATTGTTTTGTGAAGAAAAAAGTTCCATTCAGTTTGCTCCACACAATGCATTTTTCATGTGATTCTTTTTGTAAGTAGCTTTTGTTTCTACATTTATGATAATTAGAATGCAATAGACATAAGGCATGTTTCAAAAGGGTGCAAAGGAAAGGTGGAGGAGTTTTCTCTGGCATTCAAAGTTATGCATCTTTTTTTTCAGAGTTTCTTCAAAAAATCAAAACGGTGATTGTGACAAATTTCTTACTTTTTTCTTTTGATGCAATTTGATATATTTGCTCAATTGGTTTAACATTTTTTTTAAAATCAATTAATGGGTGGAATGGGGTTCCTTCTCACTCCATTCTTTCGGTAGTCACCCTGAGAGTCAACTGCAGAAAAAAGAATACAAACTAAGGCCTTATTCAACACATCCTCATATTTCCGATACCGGAAAAAAAACGGTACTGAAGATATCCGTGTGTCACCCGTGTGCCGCATCAGTACCACACGGACAGCCGCCGGGGAAGAAGCGCTACAGTAAGCGCTGTTCCCCGGCAGCTGGTGCTGAAGCCGGTTCTCATCATTCTTCCCTGCTCTGCCGGTGAGCAGAGGACAATGATGAGCGTTAAATTAAAGTCCGAACTACAGCAGGTGGGGGCTTTTGGGACTGTTACCCCCATCATCCGACACCTGCTGTCGATAATAACAGTGACAGTAGGTGCGGAGGATGAGGATATTCCACAGCCGCCTGCTGCTATTGTTCGGAAATAAATGAATGAAAAACCTGACGTGAGTTCCCCCCTATTTTATTAACCAATCAGACAAAACTCACAGCTGGGGGCTGCAACTCCCAGCTGTCAGCTTCTGCAAGGATGGTTATCAACAATAGAAGGGCCCTCACGCTGTTTTTACAATTATTTAAATAAATAATTATAAAACACGGCCTGGGGTCCCCCCATTTTTGACGACCAGCCTTGCTAAAGCTCACAGCTGGGGGCTGCTATTCTCAAACTGGTAAGGGGTCCCCCCAGGCCCCCCAGCCCCCCAGCCTAAAAACAGCAGCCCGCAGCTGCTCAGAAAAGGCTCATCTATTAGATACGCCTTTTCTGGTGCTTTGCCTGGCTCTTCCCACTTGCCCTGTAATGGTGGCAAGTGGGGTAATATCTGTGGGGTTGATTTTTTTGAATGTGTCTGCTGGTGAATGATGCTGTGCTCTCAGCAGTTCATTCACCAGTGGTTTTCAGCCGGGACGGCCGCATATTGGCACCATCCTGGTTGAAAACTATTTAGTGATGATAGCAAAAAATGGACATGTCAGCATGTTTTGCCCAAGGGCACACGGTCCTTGGAAACACACTGATATGTGTACAGAGCCATTCATTTGAATGGGTCTGCTGTGTGTCACTGTCTCCGGTACGTGTGAAAACTGTCACCACACATACTGGAGATACTAATGTGTGAAAGAGGCCTGGAGGGGTTTCTCTTCATTCCTGTACAAACAGTTGTATGTCCTAGTCTATTTGTCTGTCTTCAGCTGCATTGATATCAAAGCGTACTCATTTGGAGTACAGATGATGCCAGTGAAAGGGTTAGCCCCTGTGTCTTACTAACTCTGGGGAGAAACTGCTGCAAGAGATAGCAAAACACTTTGTGGAGACAGGTGGTGACCCTTAGGTCACGTTTACATATTGCATTTTTTCAGCATTTTCTTTTATGCTTTTTTAATGCAAATTCTCAGCTGTGTTTTACAGTGCCTACAAACTGTATGAGATTTCAGAAATCTCATGTGTACAGCTTTGTTTTTGTCCTCAATATTCTATGCAAAGCAGAATGCAGCATGCCACTGTAACACCTCAGGTAACCGGTTGTTACAGTGATGTTGCCTTCCTTTTGGGGAGGTAATATCATGCTTGGAGGCAAGAGGATTCCCTTTACCAGGTAACACACCTACATACAACACATTCTGAATCCAGGCCAGAAGGGGGAGCTCTGAATCCGGATTCAGGGGAGCTTCCTCAGCTTTAAGTATTCTGGTCTGGAGGAGGAGTGAGATAGTTGGTCCAGGGAGACTAGTGAGAACAGATCAGTCTGGAGAGACAGTAGAAGAGAGAGGAGTGAGAGCAGACAGTGGGACCGTGCAGCCATGTGTGAGCTGCAGCTCCAGGAAAGGGAGATAACCTGAAGGGTTGCGTGTTAGAGAGCATCTGAGGAAAGAAGCACAGGAGCAGGAAACGGATTAGAGGGGAACTGTGACCAGGCTCCCTCTGAGCCGAAGCGCAGGAACCGGTCACCGGGAGTCAGAGGCTGTGTTGTACTCCAGGTCACACGGCAGAACTGGAGGGTATAGGACTTTATGTAATTTGCCTGCACCCACACCTGAATGTGCAGGCACTAAGAGCCCGGGTCATGATAGAGACGCTATAAAAAGGCTCACACTGCCCACCATACGGGTAACTGTCCCAGGACGGGGGAGAGAGAGGTCTTCGTACGGAAGCCACAGGCAGCAAGGACCTCGCATACTAGCGCGAGTAGGAAAGCTTACAGACCACCCGAGAGGACCCCTTTAAGCAGCATCAGTCCCCACTAACCGAGAACCACAGGTGGCATCACGAACACAAACTTTATTAAACTCTTTTAAAAACCTTTCCCCTTTTACTTGGCCACAGAGGGCCACGGACCGGGTCACAGACACTGTGACATTCCCTTTAATTGCGACCGGACCCGGTACCAAGTATCCCCACTGCCCTGGCGGGCGACTCACCACTTCTTTCAGGTATTTTTTTGCAGCGTTTGTCTTTTGTGCGTGGTGATAAAGTTTAGTGCATAAAAAAATCTGATTCTACTTCATCAGGTTTTGGCACCAAAATCACAGCAAAACCTGATACCTGTGTTTTGCAGCATTTTTTCAGCCTTTTTGCTCAATCCATTGCTTTCAATTGGTGAAAAACGCTGAACAATTGCTGCAAAAATGCCCATTTTGGGCTGTTAACCAATCCACTTGGCAATTGGGCTATCTGGTACCGACTATTAATGGTTCTTTTGATGGTTTATATTCATATCATAGGTAGCTATATAGATGTCTATGACAAATATAATAAGTACAGTGTGTGCAGCTTACTGTACATGCATTTAATAATAAAAAAATATTACTGAAAAATAGTAACTAGCAGAGGGAAAGCTGATGGCTGGGGGACGATGTTGATAACCTGGGAAGGGGGTAATACCCATGAAGCTTCCTAGGCTATTAATATCAGCTCACAGCTGTATAATTAGCCTTTACTGGCTATTAAAATGGGGGATCCCCAAAAAAATTACGTGGGGTCCCCCTATAATTAATAACTTCTGTGAGTGCAGCATCAGTGACTGAAGGTAACCTCGATGATGTCACCGCCGGTCACTGACGCTGTCCTCGCAGCAGCTCATTCACCAGTGGTTCTCAGCCTGGATGGTCGCATCTTGGCACCAGCAAGGTTGAAAACTATTAATCCCCTAGACATGGATTATGGCATGGGACAGAATGACGGAGAGGTGAGGGATATTGTTGTTTTTTTATTTTAGTTTTATTACAGGAGAATGAGGGCTTGGTTGGAATAGGTGTTAGGTCAGTATAACTGTGTTTGTTACCTTTAAATAAAATGGAAAGCTGTGTTTAGTCTTATTTTTTATAAGGGACTTTATTCTGGCTGTGTATTTATTTACCATGTAACTATAGGATTAGTGATGGATCGGTGTCTTATAGATGCCTCTCCATTACTAAGCCTGACAATACAAAGGTGACATCAACCCCACAAATATGAACCACACTTGCCATCGCCACAGGGCAAGTGGGAAGAGCTAGGCAAAGTGCCAGAATTGGTGCATCTAATAGATGTGCCTTTTCTGGGCAGCTGCGGGCTGCTATTTTTAAACTGGGGGGGCAATATCCATGGTGCCTTACCAGCCTAAGAATACCAGCCACCAGCTGTCTGCTTTAGCAAGGCTGGTTGTCAAAAATGGGGGGACCCCACGCTGTTTTTTTTTAATTATTAATTTAAATAATTTAAAAATATGACATGGGGACCCACAGCACAGCTGAGCGCTCATGCTGTCTTCTGACAGTGTGGGAACCGCAGCTCTCTGACCGACGGGGATGATTTCACCACCGATCAGATGCACTATGCTGGTGTTTCCCACACTGTCACACAGCATGGGAAACACCAGCTTTTGTGCTGTGTATGTTTGACTATATTCAGCAATTAAATTCACAATTAAATTGACCAATTTTTTCACATTTGACGATCGTGAGCAGAACCGAATATTTAAATATTCGCTCATCTCTAGAGATGATATGAACCTGTCTGCAGACCTAACGCGCATTAAAAAAAATATAATTTTTTTCTGTTGCTGAATGTGATACAGCCCGCCGTATCCCACATTGTCATTTTGTGGTGGTGATATGAACCTGTCTGCAGACCTAACACGCATTTAAAAAAATAAATTTTTTTCTGTTGCTGAATGTGATACACACCCATGTCATTTTGTCATTTTGTGGTGGTGATTTGAACCTGTCTGCAGACCTAATGCATATTAAAAAAATTGTAATTTCTTCTGTTGCTGAATTTGATACAACCCACCATATGACACGTGGTAATTTTATGGCAGTGATATGAAGCTGTCTGCAGGCCTCAGGCACATTAAAATAATATTTTTCAGTAACCTGGGTTTCCCTATAACAATAAGTGCCCAGTTTACATTTAATAATGCCCCAAGTCTCCTGCCTTTACAGCTCCCCTATACATATTGTGATGCTCTCTTATACACTGTATAATGCCCCCTCACTGTATAGTACCGGTCACACAGTATACTGACTTCTCAGTAGCCCCCCAAACTGTTCAACCCCTCACTGTAATCTCCACACTGTATGATGCCCCCCTAGATAGCCTCCATATAGTATAATGCACCAGATAATCCTCAATATAGTATAATGCACTCCCCTATAGGCCTCCATATAGTATAATGTACTCCCTATAGGCCTCCATATAGTATAATGTACTCCCTATAAGCCTCCATATAGTATAGTGTACTCCCTATAGGCCTCCATATAGTATAATGCATAAGCCTTCATATTATAATGCACTCCTCATAGGCAGATTGTATATAGTATACATAAACAACACAGATAGTTTAAATACCAAAACACAAAATATGTTATACCACAAAGTGTGCTACACAAATAGATAATCAACAAAGACAAATTCCATAAAATTACAAACTATCTTTATTAAATCTCGTAAATACAAACAAACCACATACAGTAAAGAATTGAATCCATGTTGGAAATCAGTCTTTACAAGGAACAGGCGGGCAGCAATGTTAACCATGAAAGCAATGGAGGGCACAATGTGAACATATGAGGGAACCCCAGACATGCATATCACAAAGCTATTCATAAATAAAGTGCATAGTGCATGACATATAAATGCATGTACTGAGGCACCACCACAAGTCACAAAAAAGCAGGGCAGCAGAACAATGAATACAGTATATAGTGCCAGGCATTTTTGTACCTAATCAAACATATAACATCATGTGACCAAGCTAAAATAGCTCAAGCAAGTAATAATGGCCAATAATTGCCACACAAGCACTAAAGACTGTAACACCATGCTAATGCCCAACCAGTGTGCAGGTGCCCTGACGTGCGTTTCGCTGTTGCTTCCTCGGGGGGCAATGCGTACTGTGTCCCAAGCACCATGTTAAATATCCCACAATTATCAGCAGCAGCCAATAATACCGTACATCCGACTGTGTCTGACGAGCGTGTGGGGTGGAGCTCAAGACAGTCTGAAACATCACGCCTGCCCCCCGATAACGACGCTACTGGCACAGCCCCTCATTTTATTCCCCCATCTGCACAGTCCCTCAGTTTTTACCACATCTGTACAGACCCTCATTTTATTTCCCAATCTGCACAGTCACTCAGTTTATTTCCCCCCACTGCACAACCCCTCATTTTAGTCCCCCCTCCTTTGCACAGTCCAAATTCTTATGTCCAGTGTGGAGATCAGCAGCTGCCAGAGGAGTATGCAGCAGCGCAATCATAGAGAAGACAGAAGCGCTTTGCCAAGCCATGTGTTCCACTGTTTGGGAAAGGGATGATCAGGAGAGAGCTGACAGCGAAACAACCATTCAGTCGTAAGCCATCTAACATGTGTGGCCAGTTTAACATGCTTTAGAAGAAAAAGAGAACAGAACATGCCCACAGAATGGGAAAACCCGTAACAGGTAAAAAACACACTTTATTATCCAAAAGATACAAAAAATTCACAATTTTGAACAGGACACAGCAACAACAGTGTTAAAAACATTTAAAAACCATCAAAGATGCATGTGCTAGTCATGCCTTGTGGTAACGGCAATGACAACCCACAAAACGACTCCTCACAGCATAATGGAATAATATGGCTCACAAAAAGGATAGATCAGATGATAGCTATATAATGCTACGCAAATTTAAAGCACGGTCAAATAAACATATGAAAAACTGTGCTTATTCACAGTATCATATTGGAAATAGAAAGGGGAGTTGCCATTCCTTTTCTGATAGTGAGGCTGGGATCACACACAGCGAGATACGGCCGAGTCTCGCAGGTTAAAACCAAGCTCTGGCACCGGCACTCCGGGGCGGAGCGTGCGGCCGCATAGCAATACATGGAGTTGGCCGCTCCGCCCCGGAGTGCCGCTGCCAGAGCTTGGTTTTAACCTGCGAGACTCGGCCGTATCTCGCTGTAGTGTGACTCCGGCCAAAGAAAAAGAAAGAAACAGAAACCCAAATATTCAGCGTATCGCCGCACTAACTTCTTCAGGGAAAATAGCGTACCAGTTTAACATGCTTGTTGCACGGGTATGACTGCCATTAGCGGCCCTATGACACATAAGTTATCACTTCTTTCCTCTGATGGCTGAAGATAAGCGGTGTTTGGCAGTATCTTATTATACCTGTTGAACAGACTTGTACTGCTGTAAGAAATTGCATTAAGGTGGTATGGCTTTCTATTCTAACCTTTTTATAAGGGATTTATATGTGGTGGAATCTAAAGATGGGATGGGAAAATTGATTTTCAGGACTCAGGTCAGTTGGTCAGCTCAGTAATTCAGGAATTTAGAAGAAGAATCTCCAAATATCTGAAGTCCATAAATACGGAGATGGATACCCCCTCGTCTCTTCATATGAGGAGAGAGCACAGCACCAATCCTTTGGATTTTACATTTTGAGATATAAGGAACATGTACCTAGGTTCGAGAAAGGGAAATTTGGATAAGTTCCTTCTACAGGAGGAGGCTAGGTGGTTTTATAAATTAAACTCCAACTTGGTCTGAATGAGGGGTTTACCTTTAGTGCTTATTTATAACCAGATTTCCTATATCTAACTTCATATGTCTGTTGATATACAGTACCTGTGTAAGAGGCTTCATTAGCTTGCATGCTTTCTCATGTAAATATTATAATTGTATGCCCTTGTGGATCTAGTATTTAATATTAGATTTACTGATGTGAACTGACCATCAAATGTAGAAAAAATCAAAGAAAAAAAAAATCAAAGAAAAAAGTTAGACGCACAATCAGCTCCGACACACCTGTGCTCCACCTTCAGGCAGCTGAGCGTTGTATTTGCCACTACAGAATTGGGTGCTCGTAAAAAACAGAAAAAGATATCTGCAATAGTGCAATAAAGAAGAAAACGAGCACTCACCATCTGTGCAAAAAAGTCTTTCCTTTATTGAGGCTTCATGTTAAAAAAGCAGGATATAGCAGGGAGAACCTGAGGTTCCAATGACGACGATCGTTTCGCTCTAGTGAGCTTCTACGGGACCCGTAGAAGCTCACTAGAGCGAAACGATCGTCGTCATTGGAACCTCAGGTTCTCCCTGCTATATCCTGCTTTTTTAACATGAAGCCTCAATAAAGGAAAGACTTTTTTGCACAGATGGTGAGTGCTCGTTTTCTTCTTTATTGCACTATTGACCATCAAATGTATGTGTAATACTTATCAGAGGATGATCTTCCCTACATACTTCAATAAATACACACGGACCTATACCATTATCATAAAGTTATCCATTCATACATTATTTGATTATATTTCCATTTATTAAATGCATTGTCCTCTTTGCCCTGCTATTAGGCTAAAGGACCAGTGATATGATTAAATAATATCTCTCCCTAAGATTGAAGAATGGTCAGTAGAGAGAAAAATCTTCTACATTCTCTGACATGCGCAGTTCCCCAGTGTCTTTCATACACGTGCAAAGACGTCAAAGATGTGAGATGATTGGATATTTCATTCCACCAACAGGGCAGGTTGGTGACATATATACTACCGTTATCGCGAATGCGCCAATACATCAGAGACATTATATGATTGGCTACTAGATACAACCAATGGATGAGCATACAATGGCTGGACTGGTCACGTGATGAATCTATGGCAGCTGATGCCGCATTTGTAGGTAGGATGGTAGTAATGGTGGGATGGCATTTTGATGCCCAGAGGGCCAATAAACTGCGTGACCTCCCTCTGGTGAGATCACTGCTAGCACATTGAGAAAAATTCTCACGGTGCACAGGTGAGTTCCCCGCAGATCAAATTCACTGCAGTGAAATTCTTCCGGTGCAATGCGGTGAACTCGCATCTGCACAGTGAGACTTTTTCTCACTGTGCAAACGGTGATCTCGCCAAGGTCACCGCAGCTCATGGGCCCTGCTGGGAATGCAGCCTAAGTGACCGGCATTAACCTCAATGATGTCACAGCAGCAGCTCATTCATCAGTGGTTCTCAGCCTACACGGTCGCATCTTGGCTCCAGGTTGAAAACTATTAATGCCCAGATATGGATTATGGCGGGAGACAGGACATCGGACTGGTGAGGGATATTGTTGTTTTTTTGTTGTTGTTTTTTTATTACAGGAGATGAGGGATTCAGTGGAATGGGGGTTAGGTGAGTATAACTGTTTGCTATTTTTAAATAAAAAAGTAAAAGTGTGTTTTGTTTTTATCTCAAAGGACTTTATTCTGGCTGTCTTTATTTACCATATAACTATAGGATTAGTAATGGATAGGTGTCTTACTACTAATCCGTGGGCTTTATGTCACTGGAAAATACAAAGGTGATATCAACCCCACAAATATGAACCCCACTTGCCACCAATATAGGGCAAGTGGGAAGAGCCAGGCAAAGCACCAGAATTGGCGCAAGTAATAGATGTGCCGTTTCTGTGCAGCATTGGGCTGCTATTTTTAGGCAGGGGAGGTCAATATCCATGGCCCCTTACCAGCCTGAGAATACCAGCCCCCAGCTGTCTGCTTTAGCAAGGCTGCTTGTCAAAAAAGTGCAGAACCCTACGCTTTTTTATTTTTTATTAAAATAATAAAGAAAAACAGTGAATGAACCCCTCTGTTGTTGACAACCAACATTGTTAAAGCTGATAGCTGAGGGTTGCAGCCCCCAGCTGGGAGTTTTGCCTTGGTGGTTATCAAAAATACAGGGGAGCCCACGTCATTTTAAAAAAAAAAAAATTTTCATTTAGCGTGCAGGTGCCGACTGATGAATACTCCCATCAGCCGCTCCTGCTATCGCTGTTATAGGAGTAGGCTGATGGGAGCAGTAGTCCCATCAGCCTACGCCAATGACCATAGCTAAACGTTTTACCTCCGATCACAGCTGCGAGTTTACACTGTCATTTGACAGTGTGGGAACAGCAGCTCTCTGACCAGCAGTAATGATTTTACTGTACATCATAAGCAGTGTTTGCCATGCTGCCATGCACATGACAAAGCGACAAACACCCAGTGTTCGGGAGGCCGAACCCAAACAGTAACATGGACTTCCTGGTGAAGTCCGTGTTTGGTGTCCGTGCCCGGACTGTAGGTGCTCGGTACGGACGCCAAACTTTACTGTTCGGTTCGCCCATCTCTGATTGTTGAGTATCTGCTGGCATAGCAAATGGAGATCAGCTCTGCCAGTGACACCTGTCACAGTTCCTAGGTTCCTAGTTACAGAAACAGTAAACACTAAAAGAAAAAAAAAGTTTTCCAGAGATTTTTTATCATCTCTTAACCCCTTCATGACCCAGCCTATTTTGACCTTAATGACCTGGCCGTTTTTTGCAATTCTGACCAGTGTCCCTTTATGAGGTAATAACTCAGGAACGCTTCAACGGATCCTAGCGGTTCTGAGATTGTTTTTTCGTGACATATTGGGCTTCATGTTAGTGGTAAATTTAGGTCAATAAATTCTGCGTTTATTTGTGATAAAAACGGAAATTTGGCGAAAGTTTTGAAAATTTCGCAATTTTCACATTTTGAATTTTTATTCTGTTAAACCAGAGAGTTATGTGACACAAAATAGTTAATAAATAACATTTCCCACATGTCTACTTTACACCAGCACAATTTTGGAAACAAAATTTTTTTTTGCTAGGAAGTTATAAGAGTTAAAATTTGACCAGCGATTTCTCATTTTTACAACGAAATTTACAAAACCATTTTTTTTAGGGACCACCTCACATTTGAAGTCAGTTTGAGGGGTCTATATGGCTGAAAATACCCAAAAGTGACACCATTCTAAAAAATGCACCCCTCAAGGTGCTCAAAACCACATTCAAGAAGTTTTTTAACCCTTCAGGTGCTTCACAGCAGCAGAAGCAACATGGAAGGAAAAAATGAACATTTAACTTTTTAGTCACAAAAATTATCTTTTAGCAACATTTTTTTTATTTTCCCAATGGTACAAGGAGAAACTGAACCACGAAAGTTGTTGTCCAATTTGTCCTGAGTACGCTGATACCTCATATGTGGTGGTAAACCACTGTTTGGGCGCACGGCAGGGCTTGGAAGGGAAGGAGCGCCATTTGACTTTTTGAATGAAAAATTGGCTCCACTCTTTAGCGGACACCATGTCACGTTTGGAGAGCCCCCGTGTGCCTAAAAATTGGAGCTCCCCCACACGTGACCCCATTTTGGAAACTAGACGCCCCAAGGAACTTATCTAGATGCATAGTGAGAACTTTGAACCCCCGGGGGCTTCACAAATTGATCCGTAAAAATGAAAAAGTACTTTTTTTTCACAAAAAAATTCTTTTAGCCTCAATTTTTTTCATTTTCACATGGGTAACAGGATAAAATGGATCCTAAAATTTGTTGGGCAATTTCTCATGAGTATGCCGATACCTCACATGTGGGGGTAAACCACTGTTTGGGCACATGGTAAGGTTCGGAAGGGAAGGAGCGCCATTTGACTTTTTGAATGAAAAATTATCTCCATCGTTAGCGGACACCATGTCGTGTTTGGAGAGCCCCCGTGTGCCTAAACATTGGAGCTCCCCCACAAATGACCCCATTTTGGAAACTAGACCCCCCAAGGAACTTATCTAGATGCATATTGAGCACTTTAAACCCTCAGGTGCTTCACAAATTGATCTGTAAAAATGAAAAAGTACTTTTTTTTTCACAAAAAAATTCTTTTCGCCTCAGTTTTTCATTTTCACATGGGCAATAGGATAAAATGAATCCTAAAATTTGTTGGGCAATTTCTCCCGAGTACGCCGATACCTCATATGTGGGGGTAAACCACTGTTTGGGCACACGGCAGGGCTCGGAAGGGAAGGCGCGCCATTTGACTTTTTGAATGGAAAATTAGCTCCAATTGTTAGCGGACACCATGTCGCGTTTAGAGAGCCCCTGTGTGCCTATGCATTGGAGCTCCCCCACAAGTGACCCCATTTTGGAAACTAGACCCCCCAAGGAACTTATCTAGATGCATATTGAGCACTTTAAACCCCCAGGTGCTTCACAGAAGTTTATAATGCAGAGCCATGAAAATAAAAAATAATTTTTCTTTCCTCAAAAATGATTTTTAGCCTGGAATTTCCTATTTTGCCAAGGGTAATAGGAGAAATTGGACCGCAAATGTTGTTGTCCAGTTTGTCCTGAGTACGCTGATACCCCATATGTGGGGGTAAACCACTGTTTGGGCGCACGGCAGGGCTCGGAAGGGAAGGCACGCCAATTGGCTTTTTAAATGGAAAATTAGCTCCAATCATTAGCGGACACCATGTCACGTTTGGAGAGCCCCTGTGTGCCTAAACATTGGAGATCCCCCACATATGACCCCATTTTGGAAACTAGACCCCTAAAGGAACTAATCTAGATGTGTGGTGAGGACTTTGAACTTCCAAGTGCTTCACAGAAGTTTATAACGCAGAGCCATGAAAATAAAATAAAAATTTTATTTTCTCTAAAATGATTTTTTAGCCTGCAATTTATTATTTTCCCAAGGGTAAAAGGAGAAATTTGACCCCAAAAGTTGTTGTACAGTTTCTCCTGAGTACGCTGATACCCCATATGTGGGGGTAAACCACTGTTTGGGCACACGTCGGGGCTCAGAAGGGAAGTAGTGACTTTTGAAATGCAGACTTTGATGGAATGGTCTGCGGGCGTCACGTTGCGTTTGCAGAGCCCCTGGTGTGCCTAAACAGTAGAAACCCCCCACAAGTGACCCCATTTTGGAAACTAGACCCCCCAAGGAACTTATCTAGATATGTGGTGAGCACTTTGAACCCCCAAGTGCTTCACAGAAGTTTATAACACAGAGCAGTGAAAATAATAAATACGTTTTCTTTCCTCAAAAATAATTTTTTAGCCCAGAATTTTTTATTTTCCCAAGGGTTACAGGAGAAATTGGACCCCAAAAGTTGTTGTCCAGTTTCTCCTGAGTACGCTGATACCCCATATGTGGGGGTAAACCACTGTTTGGGCACACGTCGGGGCTCAGAAGGGAAGTAGTGACTTTTGAAATGCAGACTTTGATGGAATGGTCTGCGGGCGTCACGTTGCGTTTGCAGAGCCCCTGGTGTGCCTAAACAGTAGAAACCCCCCACAAGTGACCCCATTTTGGAAACTAGACCCCCCAAGGAACTTATCTAGATATGTGGTGAGCACTTTGAACCCCCAAGTGCTTCACAGACGTTTACAACGCAGAGCCGTGAAAATAAAAAATCATTTTTCTTTCCTCAAAAATGATGTTTTAGCAAGCAATTTTTTATTTTCTCAAGGGTAACAGGAGAAATTGGACCCCAGTAATTGTTGCCCAGTTTGTCCTGAGTACGCTGATACCCCATATGTGGGGGTAAACCACTGTTTGGGCACATGTCGGGGCTCGGAAGTCAAGTAGTGACGTTTTGAAATGCAGACTTTGATGGAATGGTCTGCGGGCGTCACGTTGCGTTTGCAGAGCCCCTGGTGTGCCTAAACAGTAGAAACCCCCCACAAGTGACCCCATTTTGGAAACTAGACCCCCCAAGGAACTTATCTAGATATGTGGTGAGCACTTTGAACCCCCAAGTGCTTCACAGACGTTTACAACGCAGAGCCGTGAAAATAAAAAATCATTTTTCTTTCCTCAAAAATGATGTTTTAGCAAGCAATTTTTTATTTTCTCAAGGGTAACAGGAGAAATTGGACCCCAGTAATTGTTGCCCAGTTTGTCCTGAGTACGCTGATACCCCATATGTGGGGGTAAACCACTGTTTGGGCACATGTCGGGGCTCGGAAGTCAAGTAGTGACGTTTTGAAATGCAGACTTTGATGGAATGGTCTGCGGGCGTCACGTTGCGTTTGCAGAGCCCCTGGTGTGCCTAAACAGTAGAAACCCCCCACAAGTGACCCCATTTTGGAAACTAGACCCCCCAAGGAACTTATCTAGATATGTGGTGAGCACTTTGAACCCCCAAGTGCTTCACAGACGTTTACAACGCAGAGCCGTGAAAATAAAAAATCATTTTTCTTTCCTCAAAAATGATGTTTTAGCAAGCAATTTTTTATTTTCTCAAGGGTAACAGGAGAAATTGGACCCCAGTAATTGTTGCCCAGTTTGTCCTGAGTACGCTGATACCCCATATGTGGGGGTAAACCACTGTTTGGGCACATGTCGGGGCTCGGAAGTCAAGTAGTGACGTTTTGAAATGCAGACTTTGATGGAATGGTCTGCGGGCGTCACGTTGCGTTTGCAGAGCCCCTGGTGTGCCTAAACAGTAGAAACCCCCCACAAGTGACCCCATTTTGGAAACTAGACCCCCCAAGGAACTTATCTAGATATGTGGTGAGCACTTTGAACCCCCAAGTGCTTCACAGACGTTTACAACGCAGAGCCGTGAAAATAAAAAATCATTTTACTTTCCTCAAAAATTATGTTTTAGCAAGCAATTTTTTATTTTCTCAAGGGTAACAGGAGAAATTGGACCCCAGTAATTGTTGCCCAGTTTGTCCTGAGTACACTGATACCCCATATGTGGGGGTAAACCACTGTTTGGGCACACGTCGGGGCTCGGAAGGGAAGGAGCACCATTTGACTTTTTGAATAAAAGATTGGCTGGAATCAATGGTGGCGCCATGTTGCGTTTGGAGACCCCCTGATGTGCCTAAACAGTGGAAACCCCTCAATTCTAACGCCAACACACCCCTAACCCTTATCCCAACTGTAGCCGTAACCCTAACCACAACCCTAACCGCAACACACCCCTAACCCTAACCACAACCCTAACCCCAACACACCCCTAACCCTAACCACAACCCTAATTCCAACCCAACCCTAACCCTAAGGCTATGTACCCACGTTGCGGATTCGTGTGAGATTTTTCCGCACCATTTTTGAAAAATCCGCGGGTAAAAGGCACTGCGTTTTACCTGCGGATTTACTGCGGATTTCACCTGCGGATTCCTATTGAGGAATAGGTGTAAAACGCTGCGGAATCCGCACAAAGAATTGACATGCTGCGGAAAATACAACGCAGCGTTTCCGTGCGGTATTTTCCGCACCATGGGCACAGCGGATTTGGTTTTCCATAGGTTTACATGGTACTGTAAACCTGATGGAACACTGCTGCGGATCCGCAGCGGCCAATCCGCTGCGGATCCGCAGCCAAATCCGCACCGTGTGCACATAGCCTAATTCTAAAGGTATGTGCACACGCTTCGGAAAACGCTGCGGATCCGCAGCAGTTTCCCATGAGTTTACATTTCAATGTAAACCTATGGGAAACAAAAATCGCTGTACACATGCTGCGGAAAAACTGCACGGAAACGCAGCGGTTTACATTCCGCAGCATGTCACTTCTTTCTGCGGATTCCACAGCGGTTTTACAACTGCTCCAATAGAAAATCGCAGTTGTAAAACCGCAGTGAAATGCGCAGAAAAACCGCGGTAAATCTGCCATAAATCCGCAGCGGTTTAGCACTGCGGATTTATCAAATCCGCTGCGGAAAAATCCGCAGAGGACCAGAATACGTGTGCACATACCGAAACCCTAACCCTACCCCTAACCCTACCCCTAACCCTACCCCTAACCCTACCCCTACCCCTAACCCTACCCCTAACCCTACCCCTAACCCTACCCCTACCCCTACCCCTAACCCTAACCCTACCCCTAACCCTAACCCTACCCCTACCCCTAACCCTAGTTCTAACTCCAACCTTAGTGAAAAAAAAAAAAAATTCTTTATTTTATTATTGTCCCTATCTATGGGGGACAAATGGGGGGGGTCATTTACTGTTTTTTTATTTTGACCACTGTGATAGATTATATCACAGTGATCAAAATTCACATTGGAACGAATCTGCCGGCCGGCAGATTCGGCGGGCGCACTGCGCATGCGCCCGCCATTTTGGAACATGGCGGCGCTCGGGGAAGAAGACGGACGGGACCCCGCCAGGATCGGTAAGTATAAGGGGGGGAGATCAGGGCACAGGGGGGGGAGATCAGGGCACGGGGGGGCGTCGGAGCACGGGGGGGGAGGGATCGGAGCATGGGGGAGAGTGATCGGTGTGCGGGCGGGTGGATCGGTGTGCAGGGGGGGTGGATCGGTGTGCAGGGGGGGTGGTTCGGAGCACGGGGGGGGATCGGAGTGCGGGGGGGTTTGATTGGAGCACGGGGGGTGTGATTGGAGCACGGGGGGAGCGGGCAGGAGGACGGGGGAGCGGAGCACAGGACGGAGGGGAGCGGGCCACAGATCGGGGGGCTGGGGGGGCGATCGGTGGGGTGGGGTGGGGGCACATTAGTATTTCCAGCCATGGCCGATGATATTGCAGCATCGGCCATGGCTGGATTGTAATATTTCACCATTTTTTTAGGTGAAATATTACAAATCGCTCTGATTGGCAGTTTCACTTTCAACAGCCAATCAGAGCGATCGTAGCCACGAGGGGGTGAAGCCACCCCCCCTGGGCTAAACTACCACTCCCCCTGTCCCTGCAGATCGGGTGAAATGGGAGTTAACCCTTTCACCCGGCCTGCAGGGACGCGATCTTTCTGTGACACAGCATATGCGTCACAGGTCGGATTGGCACCGACTTTCATGACGCATACGCTGTGTCACAGGTCGGGAAGGGGTTAAGGGACATATTATGTAAAAAATATAAATATGTATAAAATGTCTGCAAAAAACAGAACAAATAAAATGTCCCCACAAAAAAATACAAAAAAACATGTATTTTTTAAATATAAAATACATTTTATTATTTTCATATAACAAAAAAGCAAAACAAAAAACAAAAAAAACACATATTAGATACCCACATGGTATATCTTAAGGTACCTTCACACTCAGCAACTTTACAACGAGAACGACAACGATCCGTGACGTTGCAGCGTCCTGGATAGCGATCTCGTTGTGTTTGACACGCAGCAGTGATTTGGATCCCGCTGTGATATCGCTGGTCGGAGCTAGAAGTCCCAAACTTTATTTGGTCATCAGGTCGGCGTGTATCGTCATGTTTGACTGCAAAAGCAACGACGCCAGCAATGTTTTTACATGGAGCTAACAACCAGCGAGAACGATAAGTGAGTCGCCGTTACGTCACTAGATCGCTCCTGCATCGTTCTGGAGTTGCTGTGTTTGACGTCTCTACAGCGACCTAAACAGCGATGCTGCAGCGATCGGCTCGTTGTCTATATCGCTGCAGCATTGCTGAGTGTGACGGTACCTTTAGCTGTGTGCCATGGCTATGATACAGGGATTCAGAGAGCACAAACAATTCCTGTTCTGAGATGATCAGTATTTCTAAATCTACAGTTTAACCTATATGTGACGGTTCACATGCATGTGTACACACATAAGTGTCGTGTGTAGAAATACAGTTATATGAAAAAGTTTGGGCACCCCTATTAATCTTAAGCTTAATGTTTTTTAAAAATTGTTTTTTTTGCAACAGCTATTTCAGTTTCATATATCTAATAACTGTTGGACACAGTAATGTTTCTTCCTTGAAATGAGGTTTATTGTACTAATAGAAAATGTGCAATCTGCATTTAAACAAAATTTGACAGGTGCATAAGTATGGGCACCTTTATCATTTTCTTGTTTTAAATACTCCTACCTACTTTTTACTGACTTACTAAAGCACTTTTTTTTGGTTTTCTAGCCTCATTCAGCTTTGAACTTCATAGCCAGGTGTATGCAATCATGGGAAAAACTACTTAAGTGGCCACTTGCAAGTTGTTCTCCTGTTTGAATCTCCTCTGAAGAGTGGCATCATGGGCTCCTCAAAACAACTGTCTAATGATCTGAAAACAAAGATTATTCAACATAGTTGTTCAGGGGAAGGATACAAAAAACTGTCTCAGAGATTTAACCTGTCAATTTCCACTGTGAGGAACATAGTAAGGAAATGGAAGAACACAGGTACAGTTCTTGTTAAGGCCAGAAGTGGCAGGCCAAGAAAAACATCAGAAATGCAGAGAAGAAGAATGGTGAGATCAGTCAAGGACAATCTGTGGACCACCTCCAGAGAGCTGCAGCATCAACTTGCTGCAGATGGTGTCACTGTGCATTGGTCAACTATACAACACACTTTGCACAAGGAGAAGCTGTATGGGAGAGTGATGCGAAAGAAGCCGTTTCTGCAAGCACGCCACAAACAGAGTCGGCTCAGGTATGCAAAAGAACATTTGGAGAAGCCAATTTCTTTTTGGAAGAAGGTCCTGTGGACTGATGAAACCAAGATTGAGTTGTTTGGTCATACAAAAAGGTGTTATGCATGGCGGCCAAAAAAACTCAGCATTCCAAGAAAAACACTTGCTACCCACAGTAAAATTTGGTGGAGGTTCCATCCTGCTTTGGGGCTGTGTGGCCGATGCCAGCACCGGGAATCTTGTTAAAGTTGAGGGACGCATGGATTCCTCTCAGTATCAGCAGATTCTTGACAATAATGTTCATGAATCAGTAAAAAAGTTGAAGTTACGCAGGGGATGGATCTTTCAGCAAGACAATGATCCAAAACACCGCTCCAAATCTACTCAGGTGTTGTGAATTCTGTGGTCGGGCTCCCTCCTGTGGTCGTGAGTGGTACTTCGGCTGGTTCTGTCCTTGAGCTTCCTTTGGTGGATGTGAGTGGGGCTGTGGCTTCTGAGTTTCCTTCCTCAGGTGACGAGGTTAAGTCGTTAGGTGCTGCTCTATTTAACTCCACCTAGTTCTTTGTTCCTGGCCTCCAGTCAATGTTCCAGTATTGGTCTTGCTCTCTCCTGGATCGTTCTTGTGGCCTGTCTGCCCTGCATAAGCTAAGTTTTGCTGGTGTTACTTTTTTTTGCTATTTTTCCTGTCCAGCTTGCTATATTGGTTTTTCTTGCTTGCTGGAAGTTCTGAGACGCAGAGGGAGCACCTCCGTACTGTTAGTCGGTGCGGAGGGTCTTTTTGCGCCCTCTGCGTGGTTGTTTGTAGATTTTTGTGCTGACCGCAAAGCTATCTTTCCTATCCTCGGTCTATTCAGTAAGTTGGGCCTCACTTTGCTAAAATCTATTTCATCTCTGTGTTTGTATTTTCATCTTTACTCACAGTCATTATATGTGGGGGGCTGCCTTTTCCTTTGGGAAATTTCTCTGAGGCAAGGTAGGCTTATTTTTCTATCTTCAGGGCTAGCTAGTTTCTCAGGCTGTGCCCGAGGCGCCTAGGTCTGGTCAGGAGCGCTCCACGGCTACCTCTAGTGTGGTATGATAGGATTAGGGATTGCGGTCAGCAGAGTTCCCACGTCTCAGAGCTCGTCCTATGTTAATAATAACTATCAGGTCACTAGTGTGCTCTTAACCACTAGGTCCATTGTGGTTCTGAATCACCAGTTCATAACAGTACTGGAGGCCCAAAGTACTAATGCTTCTCAATAGAGGGAAAAGAGAAGTTCTGAGACCATTTTTTTTTCTTTGCACTGTGTTTTGTCTTTCTTTTCCCCTTTACATCAGGGTGGTTCAGAACACAGGTGTAGACATGGACATTCAAGGTCTGTCCTCTTTGATGGATAATCTTGCTATAAGTGTACAGAACATTCAAGATTTAGTGGTTCAGAATCCTATGTTAGAACCTAAAATTCCTATTCCTGAGTTATTTTCTGGAGATAGAGCTAAGTTTCTGAATTTTAAAAATAATTGTAAACTATTTCTGGCTTTGAAACCCCGCTCCTCTGGTGACCCAGTTCAACAAGTAAAGATCATTATTTCTTTATTACGTGGCGACTAGGGTTGAGCGAAACGGGTCGAACATTTTCAAAAGTCGCCGACTTTTGGCGAAGTCGAGTTTCATGAAACCCGATCCGACCCCTGTGCGTTGTCGGCCATGCGGTACGCGACTTTCGCGCCAAAGTGGGGTTTCAATGACGCGAAAAGCGCCATTTCTCAGCCAATGAAGGTAAACGCAGAGTGTGGGCAGCGTGATGACATAGGTCCTGGTCCCCACCATCTTAGAGAAGGGCATTGCAGTGATTGGCTTGCTGTCTGCGGCATCACAGGGGCTATAAAGGGGCGTTCCCGCCGACCGCCATCTTACTGCTGCTGATCTGAGCTTAGGGAGAGGTTGCTGCCGCTTCGTCAGAAGCAGGGATAGCGTTAGGCAGGGTACATTAACCACCAAACCGCTTGTGCTGTAGCGATTTGCACTGTCCAACACCACCTTCAGTGTGCAGGGACAGTGGAAGCTACTTTTTTTTTTTTTTCTCAGCGCTGTAGCTCATTGGGCTGCCCTAGAAGGCTCCCTGATAGCTGCATTGCTGTGTGTACGCCGCTGTGCAAACCAACTGCTTTTCTCAAAGCACAAATCCTCTTGTTCCTTCCTTTCTGCACAGCTATCTTGTTTGTTTGTCCACACTTTTTATTTAATTTGTGCATCAGTCCACTCCTTATTGCTGCCTGCCATACCTGGCTGAGATTACTGCAGGGAGATAGTAATTGAAGGACAGTTCCTTTTTTTTTTTTTTTTTCTTTTGTGGGAGATTAAGATTGGCATTTCTGCTAGAGTGCCATCCCTGTCTGTGCCATCTCTCACTCAGTGGGCCATAGAAAGCCTATTTATTTTTTTGCTTGATTTGGGTTCTAAAATCTACCTGAAAAAATCACTACATCAATCAGTGGGAGAAAAATATTGGCCTCAGGGCTTGTGTGCCACTCCTGACTCCTGTGTGTGCCATCTCTCAGTCAGTGGGCCATAGAAAGCCTATTTATTTTTTTGCTTGATTTGGGTTCCAAAATCTACCTGAAAAAATCACTACATCAATCAGTGGGAGAAAAATATTGGCCTCAGGGCTTGTGTGCCACTCCTGACTCCTGTGTACATCATCACTCACTCAGTGGGCCATAGAAAGCCTATTTTTTTTTTTGCTTTATTTGGGTTCTAAATTCTACCTGAAAAAATCAATAAATCAATCAGTGGGAGATTAATATTGGCCTTTGGGCTTGTGTGCCAGTCCTAAGCGTGCCATCTCTCTCACAAATAGTGGGCCATAGAAAGCCTATTTATTTATTTTTTTTTTGTTTTATAAATTCTCCCTGAAAAAAAAAGGGAGATTAATATTGGCCTTTGGGCTTGTGTGCCAGTCCTAAGCGTGCCATCTCTCTCTCTCAGATAGTGGGCCATAGAAAGCCTATTTATTATTTTTTTTATTGGGTTTATAAATTTTCCCTGAAAAAAAAAAAAAAAGTGGGAGATTAATATTGGCCTCTGGGCTTGTGTGCCAGTCCTGAGCGTGCCATCTCTCTCACAAATAGTGGGCCATAGAAAGCCTATTTATTTATTTTTTTTTGGTTTTATAAATTCTCCCTGAAAAAAAAAAGGGAGATTAATATTGGCCTTTGGGCTTGTGTGCCAGTCCTAAGCGTGCCATCTCTCTCTCTCAGATAGTGGGCCATAGAAAGCCTATTTATTATTATTTTTATTGGGTTTATAAATTTTCCCTGAAAAAAAAAAAAAAGTGGGAGATTAATATTGGCCTCTGGGCTTGTGTGCCAGTCCTGAGCGTGCCATCTCTCTCACAAATAGTGGGCCATAGAAAGCCTATTTATTTTATTTTTTTTGGTTTTATAAATTCTCCCTGAAAAAAAAAAAGGGAGATTAATATTGGCCTTTGGGCTTGTGTGCCAGTCCTAAGCGTGCCATCTCTCTCTCTCAGATAGTGGGCCATAGAAAGCCTATTTATTATTTTTCTTATTGGGTTTATAAATTTTCCCTAAAAAAAAGTGGGAGATTAATATTGGCCTCTGGGCTTGTGTGCCAGTCCTGAGCGTGCCATCTCTCTCACAAATAGTGGGCCATAGAAAGCCTATTTTTTTTTTTTGTGTGTTATAAATTCTCCCTGAAAAAAAAAAGGGCGATTAATATTGGCCTTTGGGCTTGTGTGCCAGTCCTAAGCGTGCCATCTCTCTCTCTCAGATAGTGAGCCATAGAAAGCCTATTTATTTTTTTGGTTGATTTGGGTTCTAAATTCTACCTGAAAAAATCAATAAATCAATCAGTGGGAGATAAATATTGGCCTCTGGGCTTGTGTGCCACTCCTGACTCCTGTGTGCGTCATCTCTCACACAGTGGGCCATAGAAAGCCTATTTTTTGTTTTATTTGTTTTCTAAATTCTCCCTGAAAAAATCATTTTATTTTATTTGGTTTCTAAATTCTTCCTGAAAAAAATCATTTTTTTTTATTATTTTTTTTTTCTAAAGTCTCCTTGAAAAAAAAAAAAAAATCAAATCAGTGGGAGATTAATATTGCCCTTTCTGCTTGTGTGCCAGTCTTGACTCCTGGGTGTGCCATCTCTCTCTCTCTCTCCAATTGTGGGCCATAGAAAGCCTATTATTTTTTTAGCTTGATTTGGGTTCCAAAATCTACCTGAAAAAATCACTACATCAATCATTGGGAGAAAAATATTGGCCTCTGGGCTTGTGTGCCACTCCTGACTCCTGTGTGCGTCATCTCTCACTCAGTGGGCCATAGAAAGCCTATTTTTTGTTTTATTTGTTTTCTAAATTCTCCCTGAAAAAATCATTTTATTTTATTTGGTTTCTAAATTCTTCCTGAAAAAATCATTTTTTTTTATTATTTTTTTTTTCTAAAGTCTCCCTGAAAAAAAAAAAATCAAATCAGTGGGAGATTAATATTGCCCTTTCTGCTTGTGTGCCAGTCTTGACTCCTGGGTGTGCCATCTCTCTCTCTCTCTCCAATTGTGGGCCATAGAAAGCCTATTATTTTTTTAGCTTGATTTGGGTTCCAAAATATACCTGAAAAAATCACTACATCAATCATTGGGAGAAATATATTGGCCTCTGGGCTTGTGTGCCACTCCTGACTCCTGTGTGCGTCATCTCTCACTCAGTGGGCCATAGAAAGCCTATTTTTTGTTTTGTTATCTAAATTCTCCCTGAAAAAATCATTTTATTTTATTTGGTTTCTAAATTCTTCCTGAAAAAATCATTTTATTCTATTATTTTTTTTTTCTAAAGTCTCCCTGAAAAAAAAAAAAAATCAGTTGGAGATTAATATTGGCCTTTCTGCTTGTGTGCCAGTCTTGACTCCTGGGTGTGCCATCTCTCTCTCTCTCTCTCCAATTGTGGGCCATAGAAAGCCTATTATTTTTTTTAGCTTGATTTGGGTTCCAAAATCTACCTGAAAAAATCACTACATCAATCATTGGGAGAAAAATATTGGCCTCTGGGCTTGTGTGCCACTTCTGACTCCTGTGTGCGTCATCTCTCACTCAGTGGGCCATAGAAAGCCTATTTTTTGTTTTATTTGTTTTCTAAATTCTCCCTGAAAAAAATCATTTTATTTTATTTGGTTTCTAAATTCTTCCTGAAAAAATCATTTATTTATTTATTTTTTTTCTAAAGTCTCCCTGAAAAAAAAAAAATCAGTGGGAGATTAATATTGCCCTTTCTGCTTGTGTGCCAGTCTTGACTCCTGGGTGTGCCATCTCTCTCTCTCTCTCTCCAATTGTGGGCCATAGAAAGCCTATTATTTTTTTAGCTTGATTTGGGTTCCAAAATCTACCTGAAAAAATCACTACATCAATCATTGGGAGAAAAATATTGGCCTCTGGGCTTGTGTGCCACTCCTGACTCCTGTGTGCGTCATCTCTCACTCAGTGGGCCATAGAAAGCCTATTTTTTGTTTTATTTGTTTTCTAAATTCTCCCTGAAAAAATCATTTTATTTTATTTGGTTTCTAAATTCTTCCTGAAAAAATCATTTATTTATTTATTTTTTTTCTAAAGTCTCCCTGAAAAAAAAAAATCAGTGGGAGATTAATATTGCCCTTTCTGCTTGTGTGCCAGTCTTGACTCCTGGGTGTGCCATCTCTCTCTCTCTCTCCAATTGTGGGCCATAGAAAGCCTATTATTTTTTTAGCTTGATTTGGGTTCCAAAATATACCTGAAAAAATCACTACATCAATCATTGGGAGAAATATATTGGCCTCTGGGCTTGTGTGCCACTCCTGACTCCTGTGTGCGTCATCTCTCACTCAGTGGGCCATAGAAAGCCTATTTTTTGTTTTGTTTTCTAAATTCTCCCTGAAAAAATCATTTTATTTTATTTGGTTTCTAAATTCTTCCTGAAAAAATCATTTTATTCTATTATTTTTTTTTTCTAAAGTCTCCCTGAAAAAAAAAAAAAAATCAGTGGGAGATTAATATTGCCCTTTCTGCTTGTGTGCCAGTCTTGACTCCTGGGTGTGCCATCTCTCTCTCTCTCTCTCCAATTGTGGGCCATAGAAAGCCTATTATTTTTTTAGCTTGATTTGGGTTCCAAAATCTACCTGAAAAAATCACTACATCAATCATTGGGAGAAAAATATTGGCCTCTGGGCTTGTGTGCCACTCCTGACTCCTGTGTGCGTCATCTCTCACTCAGTGGGCCATAGAAAGCCTATTTTTTGTTTTATTTGTTTTCTAAATTCTCCCTGAAGAAATCATTTTATTTTATTTGGTTTCTAAATTCTTCCTGAAAAAATCATTTTATTTTATTTTGTTTCTAAAGTCTCCCTGAAAAAAAAAAAAAAAAAAAAAAAAACAGTGGGAGATTAATATTTACATTTGTGCTTCAGTGACAGTCCTGCGTGTGTGGCATCTCTCTCATTTGTTGCCACCAAAAACAGAGTGTGTAACATTGTGCCTGATTTTCGTTGTGGTCTCACCCACCTGTAAAGGGGTAGCTAAATCATACTGAAGTTATAGCTCACCGTGTAAGTTGTGTGACAGCAACAAATACCGTTAGTTTGGTTACGTTTTTAAACCAATGAGGAAGTCTGGTGGAAGAGGTCGTGGCCGGGGGCGTTCATTGTCAGCTGGTAATGAGGGTAGTGGTAGTGGTGGAGCATCAGGTGGTCGTGGGAAAAAAAATATTGCACCTAAGTCTGGAGCTGTGGAGCCAGGTTCGTCGTCTGGCTACACAAGGCCTCGAACTCTCCCTTTTCTGGGAGTAGGAAAACCGCTTTTAAAGCCGGAGCAGCAAGAGCAAGTTTTGGCTTATCTTGCTGACTCAGCCTCTAGCTCTTTTGCCTCCTCTCGTGAAACTGGTAAATGTAAAAGCAGCGCGTCGTTAGTGGATGTTCACGGTCAGGGACAAGTCGCTTCCTTGTCCTCTTCAGCAAAAACAACAACAGAGAAGAATGCAGCAGGCGACACAACGGGTTACTCCATGGAGCTCTTTACACATTCTGTCCCTGGCTTAGAAAGTGAAGCAGTTAACAGTCCATGCCCATTACAAGTTGAATCTGACATGGAGTGCACTGATGCACAGCCACAGCCAGACTACTATGCTGGTCCTTTGATTCAGACCAAAACATTGCCCTCGCAAGGTAATGATCAAGAATCAGACCCTGATGAGACTATGTTGCCCCATCACGAACGCTATACCACCGACCGACACGGTGACACAGACGAAGTTGCACACGAGCTACAAGAAGAGGTAATAGATGACCCAGTTGTTGACCCCGATTGGCAGCCATTGGGGGAACAGGGTGCAGGCGGCAGCAGTTCTGAAGCGGAGGAGGAGGGGCCGCAGCAGGCATCAACATCGCAACAGGTTCCATCTGCCGGGCCCGTATCTTGCCCAAAACGCGTGGCAAAGCCAAAACCTGTTGGAGGACAGCGTGGCCATCCGGTTAAAGCTCAGTCTGCAATGCCTGAAAAGGTATCCGATGCTAGAAAGAGTGCAGTCTGGCATTTTTTTAAATGACATCCAATTGATCAGCGCAAAGTCATCTGTCAAAAATGTTCAACTACCTTAAGCAGAGGGCAGAATCTGAAAAGTCTCAATACAAGTTGCATGCATAGACATTTAACCACCATGCATTTGCAAGCTTGGACTAACTACCAAATGTCCCTTAAGGTTGTAGCACCCTCGGCCAATGAAGCTAGTCATCAACGCAACATCCCTTCCGGCAGTGTAGGGCCACCATTTTCCGCACCACCTGCAGTATCTGTGCAGGTTTCTTTGCCAGGCCAAAGCAGTCAGGGTCAGGGAATCACCAGTTTCGTAGTAGGAAACACTGCATCTAGGGCACCGGCGGCAACAATACCATCTCTCACCGTCTCTCAGTCTGCCATGTCCACCGGCACCCCCGCTAGTTCCACGATCTCCAGCTCTCCAGTCCAGCTCACCCTACATGAGACTATGGTTAGAAAAAGGAAGTACTTAGCCTCGCATCCGCGTACACAGGGTTTGAACGCCCATATAGCTAGACTAATCTCGTTAGAGATGATGCCCTACCGGTTAGTTGAAAGCGAAGCTTTCAAAGCCCTGATGGACTACGTTGTACCACGCTACGAGCTACCCAGTCGACACTTTTTTCCAGAAAAGCCATCCCAGCCCTCCACCAGCATGTTAAAGAGCGCATCGTCCATGCACTCAGGCAATCTGTGAGCACAAAGGTGCACCTGACAACAGATGCATGGACCAGTAGGCATGGCCAGGAACGTTACGTGTCCATCACGGCACACTGGGTGAATGTTGTGGATGCAGGGTCCACAGGGGACAGCAATTTTGGGACAGTTCTGCCTAGCCCACGGTCTAGGAAACAGTTGGCTGTAGCCGTTCGCACCCCCTCCTCCTCCTCCTCGTCCTCCTGCAGAAGCGAGAGCTCGTCCACAGACCGCAGTCGCACAACCACTCCATCCGCAGCTGCCACTGTTGCACACCAGGTCTCCCATTATGGGGCAGCTACTGGCAAACGTCAGCAGGCTGTATTGGCTATGAAGTGTTTGGGCGACAACAGACAAACCGCGGAAGTTCTGTCCGAGTTCTTGCAGAAAGAAACGCAGTCGTGGCTGGGCACTGTAGATCTTGAGGCAGGCAAGGTAGTGAGTGATAACGGAAGGAATTTCATGGCTGCCATCTCCCTTTCCCAACTGAAACACATTCCTTGCCTGGCTCACACCTTAAACCTGGTGGTGCAGTGCTTCCTGAAAAGTTATCCGGGGTTATCCGACCTGCTCCTCAAAGTGCATGGACTTTGCTCACATATCCGCCGTTCGCCCGTACACTCCAGCCGTATGCAGACCTATCAGCGTTCTTTGAACCTTCCCCAGCATCGCCTAATCATAGACGTTGCAACAAGGTGGAACTCAACACTGCACATGCTTCAGAGACTGTGCGAACAGAGGCGGGCTGTTATGTTTTTGTGGGAGCATACACATACACGGGCAGGCAGTAGAATGGCAGACATGGAGTTGTCAGGTGTGCAGTGGTCGAAGATTCAAGACATGTGTCAAGTCCTTCAGTGTTTTGAGGAATGCACATGGCTGGTTAGTGCAGACAACGCCATAATAAGCATGAGCATCCCCCTAATGCGTCTGCTGATGCAAAGTTTGACGAACATAAAGGATCAGGCGTCTGCAGCTGAGGAAGAGGAAAGCCTTGATGACAGTCAGCCATTGTCTGGCCAGGGCAGTGTACAGGACGAGGTAGCGGGCGAAGAGGAGGAGGATGAGGAGGATGATGGGGATGATTATATTTTTAATGAGGAAGCTTTTCCGGGGCCACTGGAAATTGTTGGCGCGGCACGGCCGGGTTCTGGTTTTTGGAGGGACACAAGTGACGTGGATTTGCCTGAAACTGCCCCTCAACCAAGCACAACCGCAGATTTGAGAACTGGAACTTTGGCCCACATGGCGGATTATGCCTTACGTATCCTCAAAAGGGACACACTCATTACTAAAATGATGAACGATGACGATTACTGGTTGGCCTGCCTCCTTGATCCTCGCTATAAAGGCAAATTGCAAAATATAATGCCACATGAGAACTTGGAAATAATATTAGCAACCAAACAATCAACTCTTGTTGACCGTTGGCTTCTGGCATTCCCTGCACACAGCGCCCGTGATCGTTCTCACACGAGCTGCAGGGGCCAGCAGACCAGAGGTGTTAGAGGGGCAGAAATCAGAAGTGGCGTTGGCCAGAGGGGTTTTCTGGTTGTGGAGTGATTTTGCTATGACCGCAGACAGGACAGGTACTGCAGCATCAATTCAAAGTGACAGGAGAAAACATTTGTCCAGTATGGTTACAAACTATTTTTCATCCCTTATCGACGTTCTCCCTCAACCGTCATTCCCATTTGATTACTGGGCATCCAAATTAGACACCTGGCCAGAATTGGCAGAATATGCATTGCAGGAGCTTGCTTGCCCGGCAGCTAGTGTCCTATCAGAAAGAGTATTCAGTGCTGCAGGTTCAATACTAACAGAAAAAAGGACTCGTCTGGCTACCCAAAATGTAGATGATCTAACCTTCATTAAAATGAACCACAACTGGATTTCGAAATCTTTTGCCCCACCTTGCCCGGCTGACACCTAGCTTTCCTATGAAAAGGTCTTGCCTGTGGACTATTATGAATGACTTTTCCAATATCGTAATTTGCTGCACCTGATTGTCCAGCATACGACATGTTTACACCTCCCTAAATGGCCAAACTCCCCACACGGGGCCGTGGTATCGCCACTTGGCGCCAGCACCCGTGAGAGTGCTGTTTTTTTTCTGAAGAGGTGCGTGTGCCCGCTTTTGGTCGACGGCACTGCCACTGGGTCCCTCATAGTACAATAAAGTGTCTCTGGCGGTGGTGGTGCGCACCCAACGTCAGACACACCGTTGTAATATGAGGGGCCCTGGGCCTGTACCGCCGGCCACAAGACAGTTCCCCCCCCCAGCTCAAACAGTGCTCTACCACTTGCAAAATTATCTCTCACAGCTCCACCAATGTTTAGTCTATGCGCTGACATCCTTCAATGCCTGGCACTGACAATACCATTGTATTGACATTTTTGTTATGTTAGGCCTTCGAAGCCTGTCTGCGATCCCTCCTTCCACTAGGCCTCCACTGACCATTGTACTGCTGCCCGTGTACCCCTGGAACCAATTTTAAATTGCCAACAGCCCAATTTTGTTATGTTAGGCCTTCGAAGCCTGTCTGCAGTCCCTTCTTTCTACTACTACTACACTGACCAGACCACTGCTGCCCGTGTACCCCTAGAACCAATGTTAAATTGCCTGCACCCCTATTTTTGTTATGTTAGGCCTTCGAAGCCTGTCTGTGGTCCCTCCTTCCACTAGGCCTCCACTGACCATTGTACTGCTGCCCGTGTACCCCTGGAACCAATTTTAAATTGCCAACAGCCCAATTTTGTTATGTTAGGCCTTCGAAGCCTGTCTGCAGTCCCTTCTTTCTACTACTACTACACTGACCAGACCACTGCTGCCCGTGTACCCCTGGAACCAATGTTAAATTGCCTGCACCCCTATTTTTGTTATGTTAGGCCTTCGAAGCCTGTCTGCGGTCCCTCCATCCACTAGGCCTCCACTGACCATTGTACTGCTGCCCGTGTACCCCTGGAACCAATTTTAAGTTGCCAACAGCCCAATTTTGTTATGTTAGGCCTTCGAAGCCTGTCTGCAGTCCCTTCTTTCTACTACTACTACACTGACCAGACCACTGCTGCCCGTGTACCCCTGGAACCAATGTTAAATTGCCTGCACCCCTATTTTTGTTATGTTAGGCCTTCGAAGCCTGTCTGCGGTCCCTCCTTCCACTAGGCCTCCACTGACCATTGTACTGCTGCCCGTGTACCCCTGGAACCAATTTTAAATTGCCAACAGCCCTATTTTTTTATGTTAGGCCTTCGAAGCCTGTCTGCGGTCCCTCCTTCCACTTGGCCTCCACTGACCATTGTACTGCTGCCCGTGTACCCCTGGAACCAATGTAAAAGTGCCTACAGCCTGTCCAATTTGTTATGTTAGGCCTTCGAAGCCTGTCTGCAGTCCCTTCTTTCTACTACAACTACACTGACCAGACCACTGCCGCCCGTGTACCCCTGTAACCTATTTTAAAGTGCATACAGCCAATTTTTTTTCTCTATTTTACAATTATAAAGCCCAGATGGACTACGCTGTACCACGGTAAGAGCTACCCAGTCGTCACTTCTTTTGCAAGAAAAGCCATCCCAGCACTACAGCATCATGTAAAAATCTGCATTGTCCATGCTCTCTGGCTATCTAATAGTAGAAAGGTGCACCTGACAACAGATGCATGGACCAGTAGGCATGTCCACGAAAGGTTAGATGTCCATTACGGCGCACTGGGTTAATGTTGTGGATGCATGGTCCACAGGGGACAGCCTACAAAGTCTGTCTGCAGTCCCAAATATAAATTGTCCTCCGCTTACCACACCAATGCTGCCTGTGTACCCCTGGAACATTTCATAAACTCCATTGACCAAAATTTGGGGTTTACAGCCTACTACCAGTGTCTGCCGCTCCAAGGTGTTCCCCGGGTTGCCTTTTCTGAGCTTTGATCTTCAGGCTCTTCTTAAGTAGTTGTTGAAAACAACACTGCATTCGGCCTACAAGTTGGGTCTGGGGTGTAGAGATGGTGTGTTCCACTCCAAGGTGTTCCCCAGGTTTCCTCGCCATTGCTGCGATCTTAATGCTCTCGTTTAGTAGTTGTTGGAAACTACAGTGCATTAGGCCTACAAATTGGGTATGGGGTGTAGAGAGATGTTGTGTTCCACTCCAAGGTGTTCCCCAGGTTTCCTCGCCATTGCTTCGATCTTCCTGCTCTCGTTTAGTAGTTGTTGGAAACTACAGTGCATTAGGCCTACAAATTGGGTATGGGGTGTAGAGAGATGGTGTGTTCCACTCCAAGGTCTTCCCCAGGTTTCCTCGCCATTGCTTCGATCTTCCTGCTCTCGTTTAGTAGTTGTTGGAAACTACAGTGCATTAGGCCTACAAATTGGGTATGGGGTGTAGAGAGATGGTGTGTTCCACTCCAAGGTGTTCCCCAGGTTTCCTCGCCATTGCTGCGATCTTAATGCTCTCGTTTAGTAGTTGTTGGAAACTACAGTGCATTAGGCCTACAAATTGGGTATGGGGTGTAGAGAGATGGTGTGTTCCACTCCAAGGTGTTCCCCAGGTTTCCTCGCCATTGCTGCAATCTTAATGCTCTCGTTTAGTAGTTGTTGGAAACTACAGTGCATTAGGCCTACAAATTGGGTACGGGGTGTAGAGAGATGGTGTGTTCCACTCCAAGGTGTTCCCCAGGTTTCCTCGCCATTGCTGCGATCTTAATGCTCTCGTTTAGTAGTTGTTGGAAACTACAGTGCATTAGGCCTACAAATTGGGTATGGGGTGTAGAGAGATGGTGTGTTCCACTCCAAGGTGTTCCCCAGGTTTCCTTGCCATTGCTGCGATCTTAATGCTCTCATTTAGTAGTTGTTGGAAACTACAGTGCATTAGGCCTACAAATTGGGTATGGGGTGTAGAGAGATGGTGTGTTCCACTCCAAGATGTTCCCCAGGTTTCCTCGCCATTGCTTCGATCTTCCTGTTCTCGTTTAGTAGTTGTTGGAAACTACACTGCATTAGGCCTACAAATTGGGTATGGGGTGTAGAGAGATGGTGTGTTACACTACAAGATGTTCTCCAGGTTGCCTTTCCTTAGTTTCTATCTTCAGGCTCTCATTAAATTGTGGTTAAATGGAACAACTGCATTTGGCGTACTAGTTGGGTTGGGGCCTACTATCGGTGTCTGCCACTCCTTGCTGTTCTCCTGGTTTCCTGTCCTGAAATTCCATTTTCAGGCTCTCGTTAAGTAGTTGTTAATGTTAGACTGCATTTGGCCTACTAGTTGGGTTGGGGCCTACTATCGGTGTCTGCCACTCCTTGCTGTTCTCCTTCACTGAACAAAGCTGTGCCGCCTGTTTACTACGGTTGCCAATTTTGAACTGCATTTCGACTACTTACTGATTTGGGCCTACTCTCTGTGTCAGCCTCTCATTCCAGTTGTCCTCCACTGCAATGCCCCCTGGTTAGTCCTGTGTTACCAATTTTGAACTGCATTTAGCCCACTTTATTCTTTGGGCCTATATCTGTGTTTCCTCCTCATCCTGCCCATTGCCCAGCCAGTGATAGATGAGTCTGCTGGTACATTGACCCATAACGCTAAATTCCCCGTGCACACTACACAGCAAGATTGTGACCCTGCTGAAAGTCAGGTTCCTCTTCCCGCATACCATACCACCTTACACGGGGACAAAGAGGAAGGTGCAGATGAAAGTGCAGGTTCCTTCATCAGGTGGGGGGAGGAATACTAGTTGGCGACGTCACTGGCACAGGGCCTCTCATAGTACGCAAAAGTGTTGCTGCCGGTGGGAGGCGCCCCCGCCGTGCAAACACACCGCTGTACTTTGAGGGGCCCTGTGCCAGTGCCAGTGCCAACGAGTGGGCCCCCCCCTGCTTGCTCAGGATCACAGCACTTGCAAAGTTGAAATACTTTCCTCTCCCTGCTCCACTGCCGTGACGCGTTCCAGATTTCCTGGGCCCACTAATTACTTGAACCAGCCCTACCCCCCACAACTTTAGCCAAATGACCCCCAATTTCAAATGCCTTCCAATTATTATAAGCTAAATTACGATTGACAAGCTTCAGTAAAAAGAATGGATGTTTTTGCCATTAAAATGGGCAGTGTAGGTGTTTTCCTGGCCTCCACTCACTGCCGACTATGCTCCCCCATTGACTTGCATTGGGTTTCGTGTTTCGGGCGATACCCGACTTTTCGCGATAATCGGCCGATTCCACTCGACTCGACTTCTAAGATAGTCGGGTTTCGCGAAACACGACTCAACTCTAAAAAGGTCAAGGTCGCTCAACCCTAGTGGCGACCCTCAAGACTGGGCATTTTCCCTTGCGCCAGGAGATGCTGCATTATGTAATATTGATGCGTTTTTTCTGGCGCTCGGGTTGCTTTATGATGAACCTAATTCAGTGGATCAGGCAGAGAAAATCTTGCTGGCTCTATGTCAGGGTCAGGATGAGGTAGAGATATATTGTCAGAAGTTTAGGAAGTGGTCTGTGCTCACTCAATGGAATGAATGTGCTCTGGCAGCAATTTTCAGAAAGGGTCTCTCTGAAGCCCTTAAGGATGTCATGGTGGGATTTCCTATGCCTGCTGGTCTGAATGAGTCTATGTCTTTGGCCATATAGATCGATCGACGCTTACGTGAGCGTAAAACTGTGCACCATTTGGCGGTATTATCTGAGCATAAACCTGAGCCTATGCAATGTGATAGGACTTTGACCAGAGCTGAACGGCAAGAACACAGACGTCGGAATGGGCTGTGTTTTTACTGTGGTGATTCCACTCATGCTATCTCCGATTGTCCTAAGCACACTAAGCGTTTCGCTAGGTCTGCCACCATTGGTACGGTACAGTCGAAATTTCTTTTGTCCGTTACTTTGATCTGCTCGTTGTCATCCTATTCTGTCATGGCATTTGTGGATTCAGGCGCTGCCCTGAATTTGATGGACTTGGAGTTTGCTAGGCGCTGTGGGTTTTTCTTGGAGCCCTTGCAGCATCCTATTCCATTGAGAGGAATTGATGCTACGCCTTTGGCCAAGAATAAGCCTCAGTATTGGACCCAACTGACCATGTGCATGGCTCCTGCGCATCAGGAGGATATTCGCTTTTTGGTGTTGCAGAATCTGCATGATGTGGTCGTGTTGGGGTTGCCATGGCTACAGGTCCATAATCCAGTATTGGATTGGAAATCTATGTCTGTGTCCGGCTGGGGTTGTCAGGGGGTACATGGTGATGTTCCATTTCTGTCTATTTCATCATCCACCCCTTCTGAGGTCCCAGAGTTCTTGTCAGATTACCGGGATGTATTTGATGAGCCCAAGTCCAGGGCCCTACCTCCGCATACGGATTGCGATTGTGCTATCGATTTGATTCCTGGTAGTAAGTTTCCTAAAGGTCGACTGTTTAATTTGTCTGTACCTGAGCACGCCGCTATGCGAAGTTACGTAAAGGAATCCTTGGAGAAGGGTCATATTCGCCCGTCGTCGTCGCCATTGGGAGCAGGGTTCTTTTTTGTGGCCAAGAAGGATGGTTCGCTGAGACCTTGTATTGATTACTGCCTTCTAAATAAAAACACAGTCAAATTTCAGTACCCCTTGCCGCTGCTGTCTGATTTGTTTGCTCGGATTAAGGGGGCTAGTTGGTTCACCAAGATAGATCTTCGTGGTGCGTATAATCTTGTGCGTATTAAAAAGGGCGATGAATGGAAAACAGCATTTAATACGCCCGAGGGCCATTTTGAGTACCTGGTTATGCCATTCGGGCTTTCCAATGCTCCATCAGTGTTTCAGTCCTTTATGCATGACATCTTCCGAGAGTACCTGGATAAATTCCTGATTGTATACTTGGATGATATTTTGGTCTTCTCGGATGATTGGGAGTCTCACGTGAAGCAGGTTAGAATGGTGTTCCAGGTCCTGCGTGCGAATTCTTTGTTTGTGAAGGGGTCAAAGTGTCTCTTTGGTGTTCAGAAGGTTTCTTTTTTTCCCCTTCTACTATCGAGATGGACCCTGTTAAAGTTCGGGCCATTTATGATTGGACTCAGCCGACATCTCTGAAGAGTCTGCAAAAGTTCCTGGGCTTTGCTAATTTTTATCGTCGCTTCATCAATAATTTTTCTAGTATTGCTAAACCGTTGACTGATTTAACCAAGAAGGGTGCTGATGTGGTCAATTGGTCTTCTGCTGCTGTGGAAGCTTTTCAGGAGTTGAAGCGTCGTTTTTCTTCTGCCCCTGTGTTGTGCCAGCCAGATGTTTCGCTCCCGTTCCAGGTCGAGGTTGATGCTTCTGAGATTGGAGCAGGGGCTGTTTTGTCGCAAAGAAGTTCTGATGGCTCGGTGATGAAACCATGTGCCTTCTTTTCCAGGAAGTTTTCGCCTGCTGAGCGTAATTATGATGTTGGCAATCGAGAGTTGCTGGCCATGAAGTGGGCATTCGAGGAGTGGCGTCATTGGCTTGAAGGAGCTAAGCATCGCGTGGTGGTCTTGACTGATCACAAGAACTTGACTTATCTCGAGTCTGCCAAACGGTTGAATCCTAGACAGGCTCGTTGGTCGCTGTTTTTCTCCCGTTTTGACTTTGTGGTTTCATACCTTCCGGGCTCTAAAAATGTGAAGGCAGATGCCCTGTCTAGGAGTTTTGTGCCCGACTCTCCGGGTTTGCCTGAGCCGGCGGATATTCTCAAGGAGGGGGTGATTTTGTCTGCCATCTCCCCTGATTTGCGGCGGGTGCTGCAAAAATTTCAGGCCAATAGACCTAACCGTTGCCCAACGGAGAAACTGTTTGTCCCTGATAAATGGACGAGTAGAGTTATCTCTGAGGTTCATTGTTCGGTGTTGGCTGGTCATCCTGGAATCTTTGGTACCAGAGATTTGGTGGCTAGATCCTTTTGGTGGCCGTCTCTGTCGCGGGATGTGCGTTCGTTTGTGCAGTCCTGTGGGATTTGTGCTCGGGCTAAGCCCTGCTGTTCTCATGCCAGTGGGTTGCTTTTGCCCTTGCCGGTCCCGAAGAGGCCCTGGACACATATCTCTATGGATTTTATTTCGGATCTCCCCATCTCTCAAAAGATGTAGGTCATTTGGGTGGTTTGTGATCGCTTCTCTAAGATGGTCCATTTGGTACCCTTGTCTAAATTGCCCTCCTCCTCTGATTTGGTGCCATTGTTTTTTCAGCATGTGGTTCGTTTACATGGCATTCCGGAGAACATCGTTTCTGACAGAGGTTCCCAGTTTGTTTCGAGGTTTTGGCGAGCCTTTTGTGCTGGGATGGGCATTGATTTGTCTTTTTCCTCGGCTTTCCATCCTCAGACAAATGGCCAAACTGAACGAACCAATCAGACCTTGGAAACATATCTGAGATGCATTGTTTCTGCTGATCAGGATGATTGGGTGTCCTTTTTGCCTTTGGCTGAGTTCGCCCTTAATAATCGGGCCAGCTCGGCTACTTTGGTTTCGCCGTTTTTCTGCAATTCTGGTTTCCATCCTCGTTTCTCTTCAGGGCAGGTTGAGTCTTCGGACTGTCCTGGTGTGGATACTGTGGTGGATAGGTTGCAGCAGATTTGGACTCATGTAGTGGACAATTTGACATTGTCCCAGGAGAAGGCTCAACGTTTCGCTAACCGCAGGCGCTGTGTGGGTCCCCGACTTCATGTTGGGGATTTGGGTTGGTTGTCGTCTCGTTATATTCCTATGAAAGTTTCCTCTCCTAAGTTTAAGCCTCGTTTCATTGGTCCGTATAGGATTTCTGAGGTTCTTAATCCTGTGTCTTTTCGTTTGACCCTTCCAGCTTCTTTTTCCATCCATAATGTATTCCATAGGTCATTGTTGCGGAGATACGTGGCACCTGTGGTTCCATCCATTGATCCTCCTGCCCCGGTTTTGGTTGAGGGGGAGTTGGAGTATATAGTGGAGAAGATTTTGGATTCTCGTATTTTGAGACGGAAACTCCAGTACCTGGTTAAGTGGAAGGGTTATGCTCAGGAAGATAATTCCTGGGTCTTTGCCTCTGATGTTCATGCTGCCGATCTGGTTTGTGCCTTTCATTTGGCTCATCCTGGTCGGCCTGGGGGCTCTGGTGAGGGTTCGGTGACCTCTCCTCAAGGGGGGGGTACTGTTGTGAATTCTGTGGTCGGGCTCCCTCCTGTGGTCGTGAGTGGTACTTCGGCTGGTTCTGTCCTTGAGCTTCCTTTGGTGGATGTGAGTGGGGCTGCGGCTTCTGAGTTTCCTTCCTCAGGTGACGAGGTTAAGTCTTTAGGTGCTGCTCTATTTAACTCCACCTAGTTCTTTGTTCCTGGCCTCCAGTCAATGTTCCAGTATTGGTCTTGCTCTCTCCTGGATCGTTCTTGTGGCCTGTCTGCCCTGCGTAAGCTAAGTTTTGCTGGTGTTACTTTTGTTTGCTATTTTTCCTGTCCAGCTTGCTATATTGGTTTTTCTTGCTTTCTGGAAGCTCTGAGACGCAGAGGGAGCACCTCCGTACCGTTAGTCGGTGCGGAGGGTCTTTTTGCGCTCTCTGCGTGGTTGTTTGTAGGTTTTTGTGCTGACCGCAAAGCTATCTTTCCTATCCTCAGTCTATTCAGTAAGTCGGGCCTCACTTTGCTAAAATCTATTTCATCTCTGTGTTTGTATTTTCATCTTTCCTCACAGTCATTATATGTGGGGGGCTGCCTTTTCCTTTGGGGAATTTCTCTGAGGCAAGGTAGGCTTATTTTTCTATCTTCAGGGCTAGCTAGTTTCTCAGGCTGTGCCCAAGGCGCCTAGGTCTGGTCAGGAGCGCTCCACGGCTACCTCTAGTGTGGTATGATAGGATTAGGGATTGCGGTCAGCAGAGTTCCCACGTCTCAGAGCTCGTCCTATGTTAATAGTAACTATCAGGTCACTAGTGTGCTCTTAACCACTAGGTCCATTGTGTGTTGTGAATTCTGTGGCAGAGCTCCCTCCTGTGGTCACAAGTGGTACTTCGGCTGATTCTCTCTGTGAGCTTCCGTTGGTGGAGGAAAGTGGTACTGCGGCTTCTGAGTTTCCTTCCTCAGGTGATGTGGTGAAGTCGTTAGGTGCTGCTCTATTTAACTCCACCTAGTGCTTTGATCCTGGCCTCCAGTCAATGTTCTAGTATTGGACCTGTTTCCTCCTGGATCGTTCCTGTGGCCTGCTGCTCTGCATAGCTAAGTTCCGCTTTGCTATTTTGTTTGCAGTTTTTTCTGTCCAGCTTGTCTATTTGTTTTTTCCTGCTTGCTGGAAGCTCTGGGATGCAGAGGGTGTACCTCTGTGCCGTTAGTTCGGTACGGAGGGTCTTTTTGCCCCCTTTGTGTGGTTTTTGTAGGGTTTTGTGTTGACCGCAAAGTTACCTTTCCTATCCTCGCTCTGTTCAGAAAGTTGGGCCTCACTTTGCTAAATCTATTTCATCTCTACGTTTGTCTTTTCATCTTAACTCACAGTCATTATATGTGGGGGCTGCCTTTTCCTTTGGGGTATTTCTCTGAGGCAAGGTAGGCTTATTTTCTATCTTCAGGTTAGCTAGTTTCTCAGGCTGTGCCGAGTTGCATAGGGAGCGTTAGGCGCAATCCACGGCTTCCTCTAGTGTGGTTGGAGAGGATTAGGGATTGCGGTCAGCAGAGTTCCCACGTCTCAGAGCTCGTTCTATGTTTTTGGGTTATTGTCAGGTCACTGTATGTGTTCTGACCTCTATGTCCATTGTGGTACTGAATTACCTTTCACAACAGTACTGGAGGCCCAAAGTACTAATGATTCTCAATTGAGGAAAAAAAGAAGTTCTGAGACCATTTTTTTTTCTCTGCACTGTGTTTTGCCTTTTTTTTCCCCTAGACATTTGGGTGGTTCAGGACACACGTGTATCGATGGACATTAAAAGTCTGTCTTCATGTGTGGATCAGCTCACGGCAAGAGTACAAAATATTCAAGACTTTGTGGTTCAGAATTCTATGTTAGAACCGAGAATTCCTATTCCTGATTTGTTTTTTGGAAATAGGACTTTAACCAGAGTTGAACGGCAAGAACACAGACGTCTGAATGGGCTGTGTTTCTACTGTGGTGATTCCACTCATGCTATCTCTGATTGTCCTAAGCGCACTAAGCGGTTCCCTAGGTCTGCCACCATTGGTATGGTACAGTCAAAATTTCTTCTGTCCGTTACCTTGATCTGCTCTTGGTCATTGTATTCTCTCATGGCATTTGTGGATTCAGGCGCTGCCCTGAATTTGATGGACTTGGAGTATGCTAGGCGTTGTGGGTTTTTCTTGGAGCCCTTGTAGTGTCCTATTCCATTGAGAGGAATTGATGCTACGCCTTTGGCCAAGAATAAGCCTCAGTACTGGACCCAGCTGACCATGTGCATGGCTCCTGCACATCAGGAGGTTATTCGCTTTCTGGTGTTTCATAATCTGCATGATGTGGTCGTGTTGGGGTTGCCATGGCTACAGGTCCATAATCCAGTATTAGATTGGAAATCCATGTCTGTGTCCAGCTGGGGTTGTCAGGGGGTACATGGTGATGTCCCATTTCTGACTATTTCGTCATCCACCCCTTCTGAGGTTCCAGAGTTCTTGTCTGATTACCGGGATGTATTTGATGAGCCCAAGTCCGATGCCCTACCTCCGCATAGGGATTGTGATTGTGCTATCAATTTGATTCCTGGTAGTAAATTCCCAAAAGGTTGACTGTTTAATTTATCTGTGCCTGAGCACGCCGCTATGCGGAGTTATGTGAAGGAGTCCTTGGAGAAGGGGCATATTCGCCCGTCATCGTCGCCATTAGGAGCAGGGTTCTTTTTTGTAGCCAAGAAGGATGGTTCACTGAGACCTTGTATAGATTACCGCCTTCTAAATAAGATCACGGTTAAATTTCAGTACCCCTTGCCGTTGTTATCTGATTTGTTTACTCGGATTAAGGGGGCTAGTTGGTTCACCAAGATAGATCTTCGTGGTGCGTATAATCTTGTGCGTATTAAGCGAGGCAATGAATGGAAAACTGCATTTAATACGCCCGAGGGCCATTTTGAGTATCTAGTAATGCCATTCGGACTTGCCAATGCTCCATCAGTGTTTCAGTCCTTTATGCATGACATCTTCCGAGAGTACCTGGATAAATTCCTGATTGTGTACTTGGATGACATTTTGATTTTCTCGGATGATTGGGAGTCTAATGTGAAGCAGGTCAGAACGGTGTTTCAGGTCCTGCGTGCTAATTCTTTGTTTGTGAAGGGATCAAAGTGTCTCTTTGGTGTTCAGAAGGTTTCATTTTTGGGGTTTATCTTTTCCCCTTCTACTATCGAGATGGATCCTGTTAAGGTCCAAGCCATCCATGATTGGACTCAGCCGACATCTCTGAAAAGTCTGCAAAAGTTCCTGGGCTTTGCTAATTTTTATCGTCGCTTCATCTGCAATTTTTCTAGCATTGCTAAACCATTGACCGATTTGACCAAGAAGGGTGCTGATGTGGTCAATTGGTCTTCTGCTGCTGTGGAAGCTTTTCAAGAGTTGAAGCGTCGTTTTTCTTCTGCCCCTGTGTTGTGTCAACCAGATGTTTCGCTTCTGTTCCAGGTCGAGGTTGATGCTTCTGAGATTGGAGCAGGGGCTGTTTTGTTGCAGAGAAGTTCTGATTGCTCGGTGATGAAACCATGCGCCTTCTTTTCCAGGAAGTTTTTGCCTGCTGAGCGAAATTATGATGTGGGCAATCGAGAGTTGCTGGCCATGAAGTGGGCATTCGAGGAGTGGCGTCATTGGCTTGAAGGAGCTAAGCATCGCGTGGTGGTCTTGACTGATCATAAGAACTTGACTTATCTCGAGTCTGCCAAGCGGTTGAATCCTAGACAGGCTCGTTGGTCGCTGTTTTTTGCCCGTTTTGACTTTGTGATTTCGTACCTTCCGGGCTCTAAAAATGTGAAGGCGGATGCTCTGTCTAGGAGTTTTTTTCTGTCCAGCTTGTCTATTTGTTTTTTCCTGCTTGCTGGAAGCTCTGGGACGCAGAGGGTGTACCTCCGTGCCGTTAGTTCGGTACGGAGGGTCTTTTTGCCCCCTTTGTGTGGTTTTTGTAGGGTTTTGTGTTGACCGCAAAGTTACCTTTCCTATCCTCGCTCTGTTCAGAAAGTTGGGCCTCACTTTGCTAAATCTATTTCATCTCTACGTTTGTCTTTTCATCTTAACTCACAGTCATTATATGTGGGGGCTGCCTTTTCCTTTGGGGTATTTCTCTGAGGCAAGGTAGGCTTATTTTCTATCTTCAGGTTAGCTAGTTTCTCAGGCTGTTCCGAGTTGCATAGGGAGCGTTAGGCGCAATCCACGGCTTCCTCTAGTGTGGTTGGAGAGGATTAGGGATTGTGGTCAGCAGAGTTCCCACGTCTCAGAGCTCGTTCTATGTTTTTGGGTTATTGTCAGGTCACTGTATGTGTTCTGACCTCTATGTCCATTGTGGTACTGAATTACCTTTCACAACAATTGTGGTTCTGAATCACCAGTTCATAACACTCAGGCATTCATGCAGAGGAACAATTACACTGTTCTGGAATGGCCATCCCAGTCCCCAGATCTGAATATCATTGAACATCTGTGGGATCATTTGAAGAGGGCTGTCCATGCTCAGCGACCATCAAACTTAACTGAACTGGAATTGTTTTGTAAAGATGAATGGTCAAAAATACCTTCATCCAGGATCCAGGAACTCATTAAAAGCTACAGGAAGCGACTAGAGGCTGTTATTTTTGCAAAAGGAGGATCTACTAAATATTAATGTCACTTTTCTGGTGGGGTGCCCCTACTTATGCACCTGTCAAATTTTGTTTGAATGCAGATTGCACATTTTCTGTTAGTACAATAAACCTCATTTCAAGGAAGAAACATTACTTTGTCCAACAGTTATTAGATATATGAAACTGAAATAGCTGGTGCAAAAAAAAACAATTTTATAAAACATTAAGCTTAAGATTAATAGGGGTGCCCAAACTTTTTCATATAACTGTAGAAACACATTAAGAAGATAAATTGTTAAACACAGCAAACATAGCAAATCAGTGATTGTCTTATGTAGTAACACACTGTCACACACTCCATGGTTTGCCCTATATTCACAGTGGGCCACATACTGTCACACAATAATCTCAGTAATGTAATCTACTTCCAAGAATATATCCATCTGCTTGACAAATTGGCTTTCCAGTGAAACACGATTTGACATGCTTCTCACTGCTTTCTCATGTTTGAGGCATGTGCAACTCCTGTTCTTGATAACAGGCCAGAATTTAGGAAAATTACTGCCTGCGATGAGTTAATTGGGGTTTCTTTCATCCTTTACAATATATGTTCATTCAGAAGTTGAATAAGAACTCTAATTAAAGAACAACATATTGTACAACATTTGTAAAGTAAATACATCGGGACTGATTCACATTTGTGCTGTTTTCTCCAGGTATTTGGTGTTTTAAGCATGTTTTTCAATTGAACCTAATTTCAAAACTTTTGTACAATTTTTAAGCAATTTTGCTAAATGTGTAACTTTTTCCGCTAAAAAAGTGTCAAAAATGGTTAAGGACAAAAAAAAAAAGGATTTTTGATTGTGTGCGTCATTATTCAACCACATGCGCCATTTTGAAAAAATAGGCACAAAAAATGACAACGAATTCTACAAGAAAAATAATGTTGATTTAAAACAAAATGGAAATGATGAATTGGACCATTATACTAATGAATGTAATTAATATTGTTAGGGTTGGCGGATTGCACTAAATAAATTTGATAAAGAAGCGCAATTGCAAACCCAGGGTCCACCGTTCAGAGATGTAAAACTGCTGCTAATGTGAACAATGGCGGAGCACACAGCGAATGATAGCTAGCTTAGAGTTACACGTCACTCAGTGAACAGCACATGAAGTTGTGTCACTCGCACACAGAAACAGAATAGATGCTCTTCTATAGAGCTCTGTCACTCACACACAGTAACGAAGCAGATGTTCTGCAATAGAGCTGTCACTTGCACATAGTAACGAAACAGATATGACACTATACACGATCCCTGTTAACCTCACAGGGGATCGAAGCCCACTAACGGGGTAAGTAGCAAACAGTGGAACAGTGGAATTCTAATGGCTAGATGCCAGTCCTAAATCCATACAGACAAACTCCTCTCCGGAGGTGTCAGAATTCTAATGGCTTACCGCTGACCCTGACCCTGAGCACATGCTAACAAAGATCACACTGTTGCATTGTCTCATTCTCACAAGGAAAGAGGTTGATACTAGCGCCTCTGAGAACCTTTTATACATAAAGCTCAAGTCCAGTCAGACAGGACCTTGCCTATGGACCAATCCGGAGCTGCCATATCACCAGAGCAGCTGATGACCGACCACCAATGAGACAACGCCACATCATGAGCATGCTCAGTAGGGTGATTTCTGGACTTAGTCTCCAGAGTGTTCGCTCGTCGCTGCCTACTGCTGGTTACCATAGCCGCACACAGTCCTTGATATCTTCCGGATTACAGCCAGGCACCATATCCACCTGTTTGCAGCCGATAAACACGCTAGTCCTCCTTCAGGCACAAGACAATCTACCTCCGGTTCACCTCTGGGCACAAGACAGTCCACCTGCGAGAGCAGTCAACGTGGATGGCAGGACCACTGTGTATGCTTTGAGTAGGAGATATTGACATGGGGCAGCATGGTGGCTCAGTGCAGCCTTGCAGCGCTGGAGTCCTGGGTTCAAATCTGACCAAGAATAACATATGCAAGGAGTTTGTATGTTCTCCCCGTGTTTGCGTGTATTTCCTCCGGATTCTCCGGTTTCCTCCCACATTCCAAACACATTCTGATAGGGAATTTAGATTGTAAACCCCATCAGGGTCAGTGATGATAATGTGTGCAAAATGTAAAGCGCTGCGGAATATGTTAGAGCTATATAAAAATAAAGATTATTATTATTGACATGGCGGTGCAGTCGTCCATGGCTACTAGTCAAAGTAAAGTCCAGTGTGTTTAGTGACTGTAAACAGAAGGATGTCATGTAGTATGTAGTGCTGTGAAATGGACACTAATACTGTGCACTGAGATTATATGCATTTGTGCGAATTTTGGACATTTATTGGTGTGAAAAAATACATTAAAGGAGTTTTGTGTTTGAACTTTGTGGGTCACTGCCTCATCACTGCACAGTGTGCTACCGCGGCACTACATATGGTGGAGAATGCAAGCGGTGTGAACTGAGGCATACCCCATGTCATTGTGCAAGTCTACTGGAAAGATGGAGGAACTTTTGGAGAGGTATGTGCTTAGTCAGCAACGGCTTCGGCGAGAGGTTCTGCAGGTCCTGTGTTATGATGCGGTGGTTTAGGAGCAACATGGAACGAGCTCTGAAGGAAGTGGTAACTGTACTGACCGCAGTCCCTAAGCTAAACACAACACTAGAAGTAGCCGTGGAATGCTCCTAACTCTGCCTAGGCATCTCGTCACAGCCTAAGAGCTAACTACCCCTAAAGATAGAAGCAGGAAAACTATCTTGCCTCAGAGAAAATCCCCAAAGGATAGATTAGCCCCCCACAAATAATGACTATGAGTGGAGAGGGAAAGACATACACAGAATGAAACCAGGATGAGCACAGGAGGCCAGTCTATCTTGATAGATAGGACAGGATGGAATACTGTGCGGTCAGTATAAAACACTACAAAAATCCACGCAGAGTTTACAAAAAATCTCCACACCTGACTAAAGGTGTGGAGGGTAAATCTGCTTCCCAGAGCTTCCAGCAAGACAGAATTAATTCATACTGATAAGCTGGACAAACATAGAAAGCACTGAACAGATAAGTCCACAATCTGTGAACAGAACAGAGCAAGCAAGAACTTAGCTTTGCAGAACTGGTCAGGAAAACAGGGAAATCCAAAGAGATGTGAATCCAACCAGAAGCCATTTACAAGTGGCACTGGCTGAAGGAACAGCCAGGCCTATATAGCCGAGCAGAAGAGACGATAAGTGGAGGCAGCTGAAGACAGCTAACTCCAAACAGCAGCCATACCACTTGAAACCACAAGAGGGAGCCCAAGAGCAGAACTCACAAAAGTGCCACTTACAACCACCGGAGGGAGCCCAAGAGCGGAATTCACAACCCCCTTGAGGAGGGGTCACCGAACCCTCACCAGAGCCCCCAGGCCGATCAGGACGAGCCAAATGAAAAGCACGAACCAAATCGGTGGCATGGACATCAGAGGCAACAACCCAAGAATTATCCTCCTGGCCATAACCCTTCCACTTGACAAGATACTGAAGCCTCCGCCTCGAAAAACGAGAATCCAAAATCTTCTCAACCTCATATTCCAACTGTCCCTCAACCAACACCGGGGCAGGAGGGTCAACCAAAGGAACAACGGGCACCACATATCTCCGCAACAAAGATCTATGGAAAACATTATGAATGGCAAAAGAGGCTGGAAGAGCCAAACGAAACGACACCAGATTAATAATTTCAGAAATTTTATAAGGACCAATAAACCGAGGCTTAAACTTAGGGGATGAAACCTTCATAGGAACATGATGAGAAGACAACCAAACCAAATCCCCCACACGAAGCTGGGGACCAACACACCGACAGCGGTTAGCAAAACGTTGAGCCCTTTCCTGAGACAACGTCAAATTGTCCACCACATGAGTCCAAATCTGCTGCAGCCTGTCCACCACAGAAACAACACCAGGACAATCAGAAGGCTCAACCTGCCCAGAAGAAAAGCGAGGATGAAAACCAAAATTACAAAAGAAAGGAGAAACCAAAGTAGCCGAACTATCCCGATTATTAAGGGCAAACTCGGCCAACGGCAAGAAAGACACCCAATCATCCTGATCAGCAGACACAAAGCATCTCAAATAGGTCTCCAAGGTCTGATTAGTTCGCTCAGTTTGGCCATTAGTCTGAGGATGAAACGCCGAAGAAAAAGACAAATCAATGCCCATCCTAGCACAAAAGACCCGCCAAAATCTAGAGACAAACTGAGAACTTCTGTCAGACACAATATTCTCCATTATGCCATGCAAACGAACCACATGCTGAAAAAACAATGGAACCAGATCTGAGGAGGAAGGCAACTTAGGCAAAGGTACCAGATGGACCATTTTAGAGAACCGGTCACAAACAACCCAGATAACAGACATCTTCTGGGAAACAGGAAGATCCGAAATAAAATCCATGGAAATATGCGTCCAGGGCCTCTCAGGGACCGGCAAAGGCAAAAGCAACCCACTAGCGCGGGAACAGCAAGGCTTGGCTCGGGCGCAAGTCCCACAGGATTGCACAAAAGCACGGACATCGCGCGACAAGGACGGCCACCAAAAGGACCTAGCAACCAAATCTCTGGTACCAAAAATCCCAGGATGACCAGCCAACACTGAACAATGAACCTCAGAAATCACCTTACTTGTCCATCTATCAGGAACAAACAGCTTCCCCACAGGACAGCGGTCAGGCCTATCAGCCTGAAATTCCTGAAGCACCCGCCGCAAATCAGGAGAGATGGCAGCAAGAATCACCCCTTCCTTAAGAATGCCAACCGGCTCAAGGACTCCAGGAGAATCAGGCGAAAAACTCCTAGAGAGGGCATCAGCCTCAACATTCTTAGATCCCGGAAGATACGAGACCACAAAATCAAAACGGGAGAGAAACAGGGACCATCGAGCCTGTCTACGATTAAGCCGCTTAGCCGACTCGAGGTAAATCAGATTCTTATGATCGGTCAGGACCACAACGCGGTGCTTAGCTCCCTCAAGCAAATGTGGCCACTCCTCAAACGCCCACTTCATAGCCAACAACTCCCAATTGCCGACATCATAATTGCGTTCCGCAGGCGACAACTTTCTGGAAAAAAAAGCACACGGTTTCATAAAGGACCATCAGACTCCCTCTGAGACAAAACGGCCCCTGCCCCAATCTCAGAAGCGTCGACCTCAACCTGAAAAGGAAGAGAAACATCCAGCTGACGCAACACAGGGGCAGAAGTAAATCGGCGTTTAAGCTCTTGAAAGGCCTCAACAGCCGCAGAGGACCAATTCGTCACATCCGCGCCTTTCTTCGTCAAATCAGTAAGGGGCTTAACCACACTGGAAAAGTTGGCAGTGAAACGGCGATAGAAATTAGCAAAGCCCAAAAATTTTTGAAGGCCCTTCACAGATGTGGGTTGAATCCAGTCATGAATAGCTTGGACCTTAACAGGATCCATTTCTATAGACGAGGGAGAAAAAATAAAACCCACAAAAGAGACCTTCTGAACTCCGAATAGGCACTTAGACCCCTTCACAAACAAAGCATTATCACAAAGGATCTGGAACACCATCCTGACCTGCTTCACATGAGACTCCCAATCATCGGACAAAATCAAAATATCATCCAAATATACGACCATGAATTTATCAAGATAATTGCGGAAAATATCATGCATGAAAGACTGGAACACAGATGGAGCATTAGAGAGCCCAAATGTCATCACAAGGTATTCAAAATGGCCTTCAGGCGTATTAAATGCAGTTTTCTATTCGTCACCCTGTTTAATACGAACAAGATTATATGCCCCTCGGAGGTCAATCTTAGTAAACCAACTAGCCCCCTTAATCTGAGCAAACAAATCAGTAAGCAAAGGCAAGAGGTATTGGAATTTGACCGTGATCTTATTAAGAAGACGATAATCAATACAGGGTCTCAAGGAGCCATCCTTCTTAGCAACAAAAAAGAAACCCGCTCCCAATGGTGACGAAGAGGGCCGAATATGCCCCTTCTCCAAAGACTCCTTAACATAACTCCGCATGGCGGCATGCTCTGGTGCAGACAGATTGAAAAGTCGGCCCTTAGGGAACTTGCAACCAGGAATCAAGTTAATAGCACAATCACAGTCCCGGTGCGGTGGAAGGGAACTGGACTTGGGCTCATCAAATACATCCTGGAAATCCGACAAAAACTCAGGGACCTCAGAAGAGGGGGAAGAGGAAATTGACATCAAAGGAACGTCACTATGTACCCCTTGACAACCCCAACTAATCACAGACATAGTTTTCCAATCCAGCACCGGATTATGTTCCTGTAACCATGGAAAACCCAGTACAACAACATCATGCAGGTTATGCAACACCAGAAAATGGCAATCTTCCTGATGTGCTGGAGCCATGCACATAGTCATCTGCGTCCAGTACTGAGGTTTATCCTTGGCCAAGGGTGTAGCATCAATACCCCTCAAAGGAATAGGGCTCTGCAAAGGCTGCAAGGAAAAACCACAGCGCCTGGCGAATTCTAAGTCCATTAAGTTCAGGGCAGCGCCTGAATCCACAAATGCCATGACAGAAAAGGATGACAATGAGCAAATCAGGGTCACAGATAAGAGAAATTTAGGCTGTATAGTACTAATGGTAACAGACCTAGCGACTCTCTTAGTACGCTTAGGGCAATCAGAGATAACATGAGCTGAATCACCACAGTAAAAACACAGCCTATTCTGACGTGTGAATTCCTGCCGTTCTGTTCTAGTCAAAATCCTATCACATTGCATAGGTTCAGGACTTTGCTCAGAGGACACTGCCATATGGTGCACAGCTTTGCACTCGCGCAGACGCCGATCAATCTGAATGGCTAGAGACATAGATTCGCTCAAACCGGCAGGCGTAGGAAAGCCCACCATAACATCTTTAAGGGCTTCAGAAAGACCTTTTCTGAAAATAGCAGCCAGAGCCTCTTCATTCCATCTAGTGAGCACAGACCATTTTCTAAATTTCTGGCAGTATAATTCTGCCGCTTCCTGACCTTGACACAAGGCCAACAGGGTTTTTTCTGCATGATCCACAGAATTAGGTTTGTCATACAATAATCCGAGCGCTTGAAAAAATGCGTCTACATTCAATAATGCCGGATCCCCTGTTTCAAGAGAAAAAGCCCAGTCTTGGGGTCACCACTCAGCAAGGATATGATGATTTTTACTTGCTGAATGGGATCACCAGAAGAACGGGGTTTCAAAGCAAAAAACAATTTGCAGTTATTTTTAAAGTTCAAAAACTTGGATCTGTCCCCAAAAAACAAATCAGGAGTAGGAATTCTAGGCTCTAAAGCCGGAGTCTGGACAATATAATCTTGGATATTCTGTACTCTTGCAGCAAATTGATCCACACGAGAAAACAAACCCTGAACATCCATGCCAGAGCATATATCTGAACCACCCAGATATCAAGAGGAAAAAAGAGACAAACTAGAGCACAGAAAAAAAAATGGTTCGGAACTTTCTTTTCCTTCTTTTGAGCTGCATTTAATTCATTTTCGGCCACTTGTACTGTTATGATGCGGTGGTTTAGGAGCAACATGGAACGAGCTCTGAAGGAAGTGGTAACTGTACTGACCGCAGTCCCTAAGCTAAACACAACACTAAAAGTAGCCGTGGAATGCTCCTAACTCTGCCTAGGCATCTCGTCACAGCCTAAGAGCTAACTACCCCTAAAGATAGAAGCAGGAAAACTATCTTGCCTCAGAGAAAATCCCCAAAGGATAGATTAGCCCCCCACAAATAATGACTATGAGTGGAGAGGGAAAGACATACACAGAATGAAACCAGGATGAGCACAGGAGGCCAGTCTATCTTGATAGATAGGACAGGATGGAATACTGTGCGGTCAGTATAAAACACTACAAAAATCCACGCAGAGTTTACAAAAAATCTCCACACCTGACTAAAGGTGTGGAGGGTAAATCTGCTTCCCAGAGCTTCCAGCAAGACAGAATTAATTCATACTGATAAGCTGGACAAACATAGAAAGCACTGAACAGATAAGTCCACAATCTGTGAACAGAACAGAGCAAGCAAGAACTTAGCTTTGCAGAACTGGTCAGGAAAACAGGGAAATCCAAAGAGATGTGAATCCAACCAGAAACCATTTACAAGTGGCACTGGCTGAAGGAACAGCCAGGCCTATATAGCCGAGCAGAAGAGACGATAAGTGGAGGCAGCTGAAGACAGCTAACTCCAAGGAGCAGCCATACCACTTGAAACCACAAGAGGGAGCCCAAGAGCAGAACTCACAAAAGTGCCACTTACAACCACCGGAGGGAGCCCAAGAGCGGAATTCACAACAGTCCTGCAACAACAAGAGGTGCTGCAGTTCCAACAGCGGCAAGAGGTGCTGCAGTTGCAGCAGTGGCAGCAAGAGGTGCTGCAATGGAAGCTACCAGAGCTTCAGCGGAGTAAAGAGAAGACCCCTACCTGTGACAAACAAAGAAGAACTGCTTAAATTTTTGTGCCAGAAGAAGTGTGAAAGACTGGTGGAAAGCATGCCAAGGAAGCTGTAATTAAAATCATGGATATTCCACAAAATATTGATTTCTGAACTCTTCCTGAGTTAAAACGTAAGTATTGTTGTTTCTAAATGATTATGAACTTGTTTTCGTTGCATTATTTGAGGTCTGAAAGCACTGGTTTTGTTTAATTTGGACCAATTTTCCTTTTCAGAACAAAAAAATAAAATGTATTGCTTGGAAATTCAGAGACATGTGAGAAGTTTATAGAATAAAAGAACAATTTACATTTTACTGAAAAATATACCTATAAAGAGAAATATCAGACAAACTGCAAATTTTGCAGTCGTCTCTTAATTTTTGCCAGAGCTGTATATACATATACAGTTGCAAATTCATAGGAAAGAAATGTAGCGCACTCCTCGGTCCAGACATAAAACTTGAGCTTTATTGGAACATCTTACAAAGAAAGGCGGGCGGGAGAAAACGTGTTTCGCGCAGAAGGCGCTTCTACAGGTCCTAATCCCGGTCCACCCGTAGAAGCGCCGGTGTGGGCGCGAAACGGCTGTTGTCCTCTCCCCCGCTCACCTCCTCTATTTTGTCTCCCCCGTGCCATGAAGATGGTCTCACGTTTGCTTTAAATAAAAGGTAAAGCCCTTTTCACAGGATCGGTGAGTGTTGCCACGTCTCTCTTCATTTCTGATCTAGTACTCTAAACTTAGGATTCCTTGTTCCCGGTGATTTCTCAAGAAGTGAAACTTTACATCAATGCTTTACATCAATTGCATTAACTCGTTCCATCTGAGCAAGAATTATACATCCTTGATTGTTCTCATACATCTTTGTTGGTCCCAACTGTTGCTGTCCTCAATCTGTTAGCAGTTGTCTTAACCATAGGACTTCTTGACTGGTATGTACTGCAGTGACATACTCATCTTCTGTCGGTGACAGATCTATAGATTGTTTCTTATTAGTCCAACTAATTGGTCCACCTGAGAGCAAGAAAAGATAGCCACTGGTAGATGTCAATTTGATCACCATCCCAGTTTGCATCAACGTATCCGGCTTAAATGCATTTCTCACTTGTAGGTAGTTAGAGATTAATGCTGCTAGTCCCTTTTAAATAATGGATTACTCTCTTCACTGCTTTCCAATCCATTTTGTTTGGCTTTGACACCTTCCTGCTCAAAATTCCCACTGCTGCTGCAATGTCTGGCCTTGTAACAGTCGCAAGGTATAATAATTTTCCCATTGCCTTTCTGTATTGTTCATTATTCGGTAACAGATTCTGTTCACTATTTATTTCCTTCAGATAGTTGGTTTCCACTGGCGACTTCATTGGTTTTGTATCTTTCAATCTAAATATTTCGATTATGTCTTGAATTATGTGATTTTGATTAAGAAGGAAACTCCCATCTTCTTCTCTTTCTATCTGTATTCCTAGGTACTGTTTCACATTTCCCAGATCTTTGATCTCGAAGTGTTGATCCAAAGTTTTCACTATCTCCACTTCATCCCTTTTTTTTTCAAAACAAACTAAAATATCATCCACATATATCAGAACATAGATCCATCTGTCTGTAAGTCTCTTTGTATATAGACAAAGATCCACCTTGCTTCTTTGAAAATGTTCATTTATGAGTACTTCTATGATTTTATCATTCCACTCTTTAGCGGCTTGTTTTAAACCATATATACTTTTCCGTAGCTTACAAACCATGTTTGGTTTCCTTTTATTCTTGAATCCTGGGGGTTGTTCCATGTAAATGTCTTCTGTTAAGTCTACATTCAGAAATGCTACCTTTACATCCAGATGTTTCAACTGCATTTGTTTTGCTGCTGCAACTGCAAAGTTCTGATTGTGGTTTGTTTGACAATTGGAGCAAATGTCTCATCATAGTCTTCTCCATATTTCTGAGAATAGCCTTTATCTGCGAGTCTTGTTTGGTATCGATCACCTGGTGCCATCTGCTTGGTAATTTACATTAAAAACCCATTTACATCCTATAGCCTTTTTTTCTTTTGGTAGTTTTGTCAGTGTCCATGTCTTTGAATCATGCATGGATTTTATTTCTGTTTCTGCAGCCTTTATCCATTTGTTGGGCTCTTCTTCTGAAAGTTGAGATATGTCCTCTCAAGATATAGGTTCATAAATTTTATTTGTATTTGCCTACGAAAGACGTTGAGGTGGTCTTCCCTTGTTTTTTCTTATCCCATTTCTGATTGTTATCATTGGGTCTATCTGTAGTGATTACCTCCCATACATCATCTGTAGACAATAACATCTCCACTTTGAACTTCCATAACTGATAGTTCTCATTGTTCAGCTTAACTACTGTGAATCTCAGCTCTGAACTGCTGCTCATCTTTAACTTATTTGTCTTACATGTTTGGAGAGAATTGCTCTGAAGTATTCTTTAGCATTCACCAAGTCCTTTTTGTCTTCTATGCTGGGCCCATAGCCTGTTGCATAGTTTGGTCCCAGAAGAAACTTGTGATAGTAGATTATATGGTGTAATTCAACTTTTATCTACACAGAACTTGAGGTACAAATATCAGCTTCTTAATACAACACAATAGAAAGTCTCAAGGACCTTTTACCAGAGAGAAAATGAAACCAAAGTTCAACAAGTATATGCTGAAAGGAAAGAAAAAGAAAAAGAAGCGCAAAGAACGGTGCACACTGAGCCACAATACTATTAAATTACCAAATTTTATTGAGACCACAGAAAAAGTGCTATACATTAAAAAAATTTAAAAATCAGCATAAAACATATGCCTATACACACTCGACAAATGTCCTCTAAATATTGGGATATACTAAACAGACAGACCCTAAAGGACAAATAATCCTAGAAAATGTGCCTCCGTGAGATACATGCAAAATAAAATTATCTGATACTGGCAAATGTCCGCAGTAAACGCTCTGGTATAATATGCTAATTTATGAGATATAGCATCCTAGAGGATAATAAGACATAATATATGAATAATACAGCTCCTATCAAATATCCAGCATATACTAATACCATGCACTGTATCTAATATCCAATGTAAAAGCATAAACATGCATTACTAGATGAAGCAATGCATGCAGCTGATGATAAATACTGCCAGAGCGATCACTGCAGGCACTGCCAAGAATATAATGCAATCATAATGTAATAAATACTCACTAGGAGGTGGGGTACAACAAGTATATGCATTACATTCAACTAAGCATATTACAGTAACAACATCGCCATCTGCTGTCAGAAAAGTGTAAACTCCTCCTGCACACAAATAATTCTGTATCTGTTGCATATCTGCCAACAGGTCTGTGGCTGAAATTTGTAAGCTACTTCTGTAGGGGTACTTTGCACCGTGCTCTGTGGGTGAAATTTGTAAGCTGCTTCTGTGGGTATACTCTGCCTCATAGTATGTGGTTGAAATTTGTAACCTGCTTCTGTGCAGGTAATCTGCCCCATGCTCTGTAGGTGAAATTTTTAAATGGACTGTCAGCTCGATCCAAGATCATACTAACAACTTTTCATCTGTGACTGCTGTAATTTACGATGATGGAGCTAAAATTTTGGAGCTGTGGGGAAAATGTGAAAACTTGCTCAGTGGGTATACCCTGCCACATGCTCTATGGATAAAATTTTTAACTGGACTGGTGATAGCCAGCTTATCTCTGAGGGGGCACTGTTAATTTTTTTACATTATTCATTTACTTCCTAGTTTACCATGATTGCTATGGTGAGAGTGCCCCTTTAATTAATTTCCCTATCCACGTTTGTCTGAAAAATATTAGTCATCTGTGAAACATATGTCGGGGTACTGGACAGTGTGGTCTTTAGTGGTACATGGTGGGTATAGATCTTTTTGCACTGATCCTATCTATTGAGAGCGCTATTAATGAAGGTTTTGTTTCTCTTGATTGAGGTTTATCTACTTTCATTCATTATATAGCCGGCTTAACGGACTGCTAAAACTCTATGCGGGTGGCGGGCGCTGACTGGGGGAGGAGTATGGAGGGGGCACTGACTGCAGGGGAATAGGGAGCGGCCATTTCGCGGCCGGACTGTGCCCGTCACTGATTGGTCATGGCCGCTGGCAGCGACCAATCAGTGACTTGGGATTTCCATGACAGACAGACAGACAGAAGTGCCCCTTAGACGATTATATATAGATAATGGCCCACACAGCTCCCGATATACTGTTTGATGTCCCCGCATCTCCTTATACACAGTATAATGCCCCCAGAGCTCCCTATATGCAGTATGATGACCCCCCCACACCAGTTAAACTGTGCTCTTCCATTGCTGCAAAGGCAAAACTGCTTGTATTTGTAACATCGGAGAATGCACAATTTCAATCAGAAGTGCGATGATGCTGCTCGTCCAAAATGTTAATCAAGCAGCAGCACCCCACCACTATGAAATAGGAGGCCAAGTTAATATGAGAAGACCCTTGGAGGCACAAAGTAGGTGCATTCTTAAGTATTTGACCTATATAAAACCATAGTTTATTGATCTTACCAGATATGATTTTTACTTCGCCCAAAAGGATTGGCCACGTTAACTGAAATAAACGTTATCGTCTGCAGGACGGTAATCAGAATGCATATAGTTTTGAGCAGAATAGGTTACATTCCCAATCTAATGGTGCATATTTATTGGTGAATACAATGCAACTCAACATTCAGTCATGAATTACAATGTGTACATTTCATGCTATAAAGGATCATACAAGACTGGAAGAAATGTTTGCTTTGGAGGTTTATAATTTTACTACAGGGCAATCCATTAAATAAGGTAAGACAAGTGGACATTTTTTAAGAAATGCCTAACATTCTTAAACTATATAACTCTCAAAGGCATGGGAGACAGCCTTAGCATTTCTAGAAAGTTGCACATTGTTTTTTTTATTGTAACGGATGCAAATATTTTACATTGATGTTGTGCAACATATTGTTAAAAATATTATCACTTAAAATTGGACTGAGCTGTGGAAAGTGGGAAGGGAACCTACCGGAAGTAGCTAAGCGGAGGCTGTGTGTGTCAGAGGCACGCGGTGCTCGTAGAGATGAAAATAAATATGTTTTTGAGAAATGCAAACCTAAAAACAGAAGTAATTTGCGGAAATAAAACTAAAGGAATGGTTACTCTAGGACATGCCAAAATGGACAAAAAAATAAGCTTAAAGTGAAACTCCGTGGAAAAAAAACAAAATTCAGCATTTAGCAAGTCCCACTAAGCTTTATATCTGTATAAAGTTTTGCTTACATGTGTCCCACAGTTTTAGAGAGTAAACGCTTTTTTATCACTTCACTTATAGAGTTTGTCCACTACTCGGACAACCCATTCTCAATTGCTATATTCTCCCTAATACCTCCGGTGTCGGCATAGTTCCTGTGTGTCATGGCCTGGGGCAGTAACTGTGGGCGCGGTACTTGTCTTCCACACCACGGTACGCATGTTGTCCTGATTGGGTGTGTGTGTGGTTGGTTTGCTTCTGCAGACACCTTCAGTTTCAGCTCTGCCACATTTTGTGCGACCCCTGGATCCCATTAAACCAACGATGAGAACACAAGACCAGTTTGTAAAAATAAAGTCCTATTTACTGACGATAAAATGTATATCAAGCGGGTAGCAGTAAATAAACTTGTGGTGAACGTTACAGATGAACAGCAGGACAAAGTGGCTGACTCCATCTTCCTGGTACAGGGCCACATGGGGTAATGTGTTTCACTGTGACCATTGCACCCTAATTACACTTCCTGAGAACAGAAAGGGAGCTCCACAAGCTATCACCTTACTAAACAAGCCCCCAACCTAGCTTACTATGCTTTATTTCTCGGCAGATTCCAGGTCTGGCTAGCACTAACAACGTTACTAAAAGTCACTTGCTGTAGGTGCTTTGAATTGCCTGCTTAAGATAGAACATTGGCACCACTGAAGATCTCTTACTGAAATTAGCTCCCTTTTCCTGGTGTCTTCCCACCAGGGCCGGACTGGCCATCTGGCAATTCTGGCAAATGTCAGAAGGGCCTGTCTGGTTGTGGGCCCCCTTGTCGGCTATGTTGTTAACAGAATTCATGTTCTCAAGACACTCATACTGTTAAGAGTTGTGACGGAGCACAAAGTGGCTGACTCCATCACTTACCCCAGCATGCCACGGGTATCATTAGAAATATTGGTCTTGTAGCAAATCTTACTTTCCTACAGGGTGGATAAAAATCAATGTTTTTTTAAAAAAAATCAAAAAAAATCGGATTTTTTTTATTTAAATCGGATATTTTTTATTTAAATCGGATTTTTTTCAATAAACTGCTTTTTGAGGAAAATATTTTACCATCCAAAGGTTCTTCCATCATGAGATAAAACTGAGTTGTTTAACTCAGTAGAATAAAGGCTGTATATGTGTAACATTCACAATGCCATGCTCTTCCAGAGGTTTCTGTAGGATTAGTGGGCAGTTTCTCTCCTATATTATCACAGACGCTCGCTTTACTTACGCAGTTCTCAAAACTGAATTTGACTCCGCAGAGGTCCCAGCCTCTTCTTCACGGCAAAAATGTTACAACATGAACAGAGTTGAGAAAAAGACCTTAATCCTATTGTTCTACAAACCTATGAATACAGAATCAACCCCTTCAGTGCCAAGTCCAAGAAGTTAGACAATATGTTTCTGATTGTTTGGAGTGGAATAGATCTGCACAACACAAGAAGAATGTGAATCTAAGTGTGAAGAGGAGGAAGGGCAAGCAGACAAGAAAATGAAAGTGAAACTTTGAGCACAATACTGCAGCATAGCCACAGACAGACAAGTCGGGATCTGTTTGTGTGTACGATCTGAGGTTTATTACATTCTTTCCTTACAATGGCAGCAGGCCGTAAAAGAGACCCAGTTTGGGAATATTTTAATGAAGCTCCTTCGCCTATCGGTAAGGCAGGCATGTGTGCAAAATGCAAACGATGCAACAAAGAGATGCAAGGCCTGGTGGCGCGAATGAGGCAACATCATGAGAAGTGCGGTGATGAAGATGACCAAAGAAACACTTCTGAACAGGCAGGATCTTCAGGTTGGTAAACATTTTTATTGAATCCTATTTCTAAAGACTGAACTGTCATGTGTGAGAAAAATTATATTTCTTATTATTACTGCATGTTACTGTCATTTGGTACAGTTATGAAGAAAAACAAATATTCCTTTTGGGGCAGGGGCAGTGATGTGTTGTGTACAATAAGCAGAAATTGTATAAACAATAAAATAACAGCATTGACTTTTTTGTTTAGGAGAATTCATGGATTCTGGAAACTATCCACCTCCAAGATCACCATCATCCTGTTCTACAGTTTCAGAGTTATCCATCCAGGATAGTGCTTCATTAGCAGCAGCATCATCATCAGACACCCACAGCCACATATCACCATCACCCAAAAGGAAGAAAAAACCTTTACCTCCTGGAACCACCATAGATAGGTTTGTGATAAGAACTAGCAGATTAGAAAAAGAGTTGATTGATGAAAAAATTGCCCAGTTTATTTATGCAACGAACTCTTCTTTCCGTCTGACTGAGAACCCACATTTCATTAATATGGTTCAGTCACTGAGACCAGGATACAGTCCACCCAGCAGAGCTGATGTTGCAGGGAAACTGCTGGATCAAGTGTATGACAGAGAAATGGAGCAATGTGCAACAGCTCTGGATGGTAAAATTGTTAACCTAAGTATTGATGGGTGGAGTAATGTCCACAATGATCTTATTGTATGTGCTTGTATAACAACAGAAGAAGGTAAAGTCTTCCTTGCACAAACAACTGATACGTCAGGAAATGCACACACAGCAGAATACTTACAAGAAGTGGCAGTAAAAGCTATAACGACATGTGAACAAAAATTCAAATGTCTAGTACGCAGTTTGGTCACTGACAATGCTGCAAACGTATCCAAGATAAGAAGAGATTTAGAAGAGCAGGGAGGGAATACAAAGCTGCTAATAACATATGGTTGCAGTGCTCATTTGCTGCACCTCTTAGCCAAAGACTTAAGTGTTCCAGAAATAAAGGCTAATGTTGTTGAAATTGCTAAATACTTCCGTAATAATCATTTTGCTGCAGCAGCTCTGAAAAGGATGGGTGGAACCAAGCTAACGCTCCCACAAGATGTTAGATGGAACTCTGTGGTGGACTGTTTTGAGCAGTATATCAAAAACTGGCCTATTCTGATGACACTTTGTGAAGAAAATCGAGATAAAATAGATGGCACTGTCACAGCCAAAATCCTCAACATTGGGCTTAAGAGAAATGTTGAACATATGCTGAGCTTCCTGAAACCCATCTCTCAAGCTTTAAACAAAATACAGAAAAATAGCTGTTTTATTGCGGATGCTGTTGAAATTTGGAAGGAACTGAGTGAACACTTAAAAACAGAACTACACATGGACAGAATTAAATTACAAGCAGTAAACAAACGAATGGGACAAGCACTGACTCCAGCTCAATTTTTGGCAAATTTTGTCAATATCCAATATCAGGGTCAAAACCTAAGTGCTGAGGAAGAGGAGTTAGCTATATGACATGGGTATCCAGCAATCATCCATCTTTAATGCCAACTATAATAAACTTCAGAGCTAAGGGGGAACCATTCAAGAAATATATGTTTGCTGAAGATATTTTAAGGAAGGTCACACCAGTAAACTGGTGGATGTCACTTAAGCGCTTGGATTTAGAGACTGTTCAAGTAATGATTTCACTTTTAACAGCAGTAGCTTCTTCTGCAGGCGTTGAAAGAATATTCTCTTCCTTTGGACTCATTCATTCTAAATTGAGAAATCGGTTGGGAGCCAATAAAGCAGGAAAGCTTGTTTTTCTTTTCCAGATTATGAATAGGAACAAAGAAGAAGATGATGATGAAGATGACGACAAGTGAGCTACAGACGACAGCAGGGACAGTAGTATTTAAGTTTTTCATGTGTCGGCTGGGCTGACAGTCTAAGTTTCTTATAATATATATATATTTTGTTTAGCCAAATTAGTTAACAAACATGGATGTTTGTTTAAGCAAATAACTTATGCTGTAATGTTGTTATTGTTTCAGTTGAATAAATCTATTTAAATTGTTATTAAGGTCAGGATTATTTTTCTCCTTCCTAAGTACAACAGAACAGTGGTGTCCAAATATGAATGATTAACCCATTAAACTGGGGAGAAAAAAGTAATTTAAAAAGTGATTCTAAAAATCTTCATCTACTTGCATGTTAAAGTAGCAAGAACTAGTTTAGGTAGAAACTTTGATTTAAATCACTGATTTAAATCAAGCCTTACTGACTAGTGATTTAAATCGTGATTTAAATCGTGATTTAAATCAGTTAGATTTAAATCAAATCCACCCTGCTTTCCTACATTTAGGGTAATATTAGTAATATATCCCCATCTGGTGCTTGGGGATGGTGACAGCATGGGCCTGTGTGAGTTCAAATGTCAGGGCTGAATTTCAGCCCCAGTCCATGACTGCTTCCCACACACATACACAGTGATGATAATCTTACTTTGAGGGTGGACTTTCTTGTCTCTCGCACACTAAAAACAAACTAACTCCCAAGAACTAACACACTCCTCCCCAATTATGGGCTGGCCCTACAATTAACACTGTCACCTTGACTAACAGGAGGCTAACACATACAATACAGTACATTTCATACATTTAAAACAACAGGGTTCTCTAAGAAAGGTGTCACGTCATCCTCTCCACCCATACACAAGCACCATTGGTGCCAGGTGTCCTGGGGACCATGTGATGTTGTTATGCCATGTGAGCCCTGGAGTCAATCAGCGGCCTCTTCACACTCACTTCCTTTGGATGTAACTGACATCTGGAGGAGGAGAGAGAGGAAGAGCATAACAACTGTTTTTGGGGGTTTATTCTTACAGAGTCAATTGTGTAGTCAAAATGATCTGACAACATGATTCTCTAGGTCATTAAGGAGATTCCAAACTTATAGCATTTTTTTACAATTTTAGTGGCTTAAAAAAAATTTTTGTAATAAAAAACAAAAATTATTATTATTATTATACATTTTTATAGCGCCATTTATTCCATGGCGCTTTACATGTGAATACGGGACAAATATAGACAAATACATTAAACATGAGCAGATAACAAGGCACACGAGTACATAAGGAGGGAGGACCCTGCCCGCGAGGGCTCACAGTCTGCAGGGGGTGGGTGAGGATACACTAGGAGAGGGAAGAGCTGGCTGTGCGGCTGTTCAGTAGGTTGAGGATCACTGCAGGCTGTAGGCTTGTCGGAAGAGATGAGTCTTCAGGTTCTTTTTGAAGGTTTCTATGGTAGGCGCGAGTCTGATGTGTTGGGGTAGAGAGTTCCAGAGTATGGGGGAAGCACGGGAGAAGTCTTGGATGCGGTTATGGGAAGAAGAGATGAGAGGGGAGGATCGGAGGTTGCGTGTAGGTAGGTACACGGTACATGGTTAGTGTCGACATTTTCCAAGTCTGATAATGTTTTATTTTTCTATCAATGGTACTTTGTAAATGCTTCATTTTTTTAAGTGCAAGCTGATTTTATTTATACCAGTCAAGGGTAAATAGAACATGTTGATCACTTCTTTCCTTGAGGTGTTGTGGCGACCAAACAAAAACACAATCTTGGTGTGTTTTCTTCTTTTCAGCATTTACCGATCAGGTTTATTAATTTTATATTTTGATATATTTCTGACTTTTTCGGATCCTGCAAACTCTTCAAATATGCTAATTCACATATTTTTATAGTTTTTTACATTTCTTTACTGTTTAACTGGGGTAAAGGAATGATTGGTTTGAATTTTCATGTTTTTATTATTTCTTTTAATTATATAAAGAAAGCTATCAATCCCTGATAGATATATTTAAAACACAAGTTACACTGAATCTTTTCTCACAAAATTATACATGAATCTACTTATTCAGCTCCCCAGATCTACAGTGGCATGTAAAAGTTTGGGCACAGCAAGTTGAAAATGAAATAATCTCTAAAAGGCTGAAAGTTATAGATGACACATTCCCTTTGTGTTATAGCCAAAAGATATATATATATATATATATATATATATATATATATATACAGTACATACCAAAAGTTTGGACACACCTTCTCATTTAAAGATATTTCTGTATTTTCATGACTATGAAAATAGTAAATTCACACTGAAGGCATCAAAGGTATGAATTAACACATGTGGAATAATATACTTAACAAAAAGGTGTGAAACAACTGAAATTATATCTTATATTCTAGGTTCTTCAAAGTAGCCACCTTTTGCTTTGATGACTGCTTTGCACAATCTTGGCATTCTCTTGATGAGCTGATGAGCTTCAAGAGGTTGTCTCCGGGAATGGTTTTCACTTCACAGGTGTGCCCTGTCAGGTTTAATAAGTGGGATTTCTTGCCTTATAAATTGTATTGGGACCATCAGTTGTGTTGAGCAGAAGTCTGGTGGATACACAGCTGATAGTCCTACTGAATAGACTGTTAGAATTTGTATTATGGCAAGAAAAAAGCAGCTAAGTAAAGAAAAACGAGTGGCCATCAATACTTTAAGAAATGAAGGTCAGACAGTCCAAAAAATTGGGAACACTTTGAAAGTGTTCCCAAGTGCAGTTGCAAAAACCATCAAGCGCTACAAAGAAACTGGGTCACATGAGGACCACCACAGGAAAGGAAGATCTCTGCTTCTAAGGATAAGTTTATCTGAGTCACCATCCTCAGAATTCGCAGGTTAACAGCAGCTCAGATTAGAGACCAGGTCAATGCCACACAGAGTTCTTGCAGCAGACACATCTCTACAACAACTGTTAAGAGGAGACTTTGTGCAGCAGGCCTTCATGGTAAAATAGCTGATAGAAAACCACTGCTAAGGACAGGCAACAATCAGAAGAGACTTGTTTGGACTAAAGAACACAAGGAATGGACATTAGACCAGTGGAAATCTGTGCTTTGGTTTGATGAGTCCAAACTTGAGATCTTTGGTTCCAACCATCGTGTCTTTGTGCGATGCAGAAAAGGTGAACGGATAAACTCTACATGCCTGGTTCCCACCATGAAGCATGGAGAAGGAGGTGTGATGGTGTGGGGGTGCTTTGCTGGTGACACTGCTGGGGATTTATTCAAAATTGAAGGCATACTGAACCAGCATGGCTACCACAACATCTTGCAGTGGCATGCTACTCCATCCGGTTTGCGTTTAGTTGGACCATCATTTATTTTTCAACAGGACAATGACCCCAAACACACCTCCAGGCTGTGTAAGGGCTATTTGACCAAGAAGGAGAGTGATGGGGTGCTACGCCAGACCAGAACCCAATGGAGATGGTTTGGGGTGAGCTGGACCGCAGAGTGAAGGCTAAAGAGCCAACAAGTGCTAAGCATCTCTGGGAACTCCTTCAAAATTGTTGGAAGACCATTTCCAGTGACTACCTCTTGAAGTTCATCAAGAGTATGCCAAGGGTGTGCAAAGCAGTCATCAAAGCAAAAGGTGGCTACTGTGAAGAACCTAGAATATAATACTTATTTTCAGTTGTTTCACACTTTTTTGTTAAGTACAGTATATAATTCCATTTGTGTTAATTCATAGTTTTGATGCCTTCAGTGTGAATGTACAATTTTCATAGTCATGAAAATACAGAAAAATCTTTAAATGGGAAGGCGTGTCCAAACTTTTGGTCTGTACTGTATATCTACTATATAATTGTCTAAGGGTCACTTCCGTCTGTCTGTCTGTCACAGATATTCATTGGTCGCGGCCTCTGTCTGTCATGGAGATCTAAGTCGCCTATTGGTCGCGGCAAAACAGCCACGACCAATCAGCAACGGCCACAGTCCGGATAGGATTAGCCACCAACCATAGTAGTAATAATAACAACAACAACCCCAAAAGAATCCCCAGTCTCCTATCTAAAAGAGGGAGAGGATTTAAATCACAAACAACAATCAATCAGGATTTTTTTCGGGTAAATACTCCAAAACCAAAAGAGGTAAGAGGGGGGGGGGGAAACTCTCCAAAAAGAAAGTAACTAAACCTCCCTCTACCCAAAAAATATTTAATTTAAGCTCCCATGTACTTTCAGAAAATGAAATTTCTCTTCTTCAGAAGGGGTTAAAATTCGCACCTACGGCCACGGCGAAACCCTTCAACCTATATATTAGCCTGAAACAGTTTCTACGAAACTTGGCTATCAAAAAATATTTTTTCAAAAAGGGCCCACAGCTTATCACCGAAAATGCCCAGGAATACATACAGACATCGTTGTCTAATCCCTCTACGTTCCATCCCGTACAAGAAAATTCAAATGCATTTTGTGCTTTTGAATCTGTAGTAACACAAGATATCAGAAAAATGAAAATAAAAAATCCAAAATATATTTCTCAAAATTTAAATAATCTTGAAAGGAAAGCACTACATGAACTCCAAGAGAATAATGATATTGTTATACGCCCCGCGGATAAAGGGGGGGGGGTATTGTCCTACTCGACCAGACTGCATACCAGGAGGAATCCAGCAGACTCCTTAATGATGCTATTACCTATAAAAAACTCACTAGTGATCCCACTGAACGTTATGTCAGGAACCTTAATGTTCTAGTAACACGGGACAAATCCCTAGGTATTCTAAACAAAAAAGAATCTCAATTTATACTAAATAAAAACCCCAGTATTGCAGTATTTTATTACCTCCCCAAAATGCATAAGGATGAAACGCACCCATCGGGTAGACCTGTTATTTCGGGCATCAATTGCCTGACTTCAAATTTATCGCGTTATGTCGATACACACCTCCAGAAGTGCATGTCTATTATCCCAGCCTATCTTAAGGACACCAGCCAAGTGCTCCAAATATTGGAAAAAATACATTGGGAGGAGGGTTTTATTTTAGGGACACTTGACATTAAGTCGCTTTATACGGTGATAAGCCATTCAAAAGGATGTGAAGCGACCGAATACTATCTGAACAAGTTGGATATCTACAAGGAAACACAGATTAGGTTTATCATTGAGAGCATTTTATTTATCTTAGAGCATAATTATTTTGTCTATGATGGCCATTTCTACCTTCAGACATGGGGAACGGCCATGGGTACCCGTTTTGCGCCCAGCTATGCGAACTTGTATGTGGCCAAATGGGAGGAGCTACATATAAAACTCACTGACAGTCCCCATACTGGGCTAGTCATGTGGAAACACTTTATAGATGATGTACTATTCATTTGGAATGGCCCCCAACACGAATTGGATGCATTTATTGCCACCCTTGATTTAAACAATTTCGGGCTTGAATTTACGGCCACTACTAGCAAAACGGAAATAAATTTTTTAGATTTGAGTATTTTCATTGAAAACAATCAGGTGCTGACTAAATGCCACCATAAAGCGGTGGACTCCAATGGTTTCATCGATATAAGTAGTTGTCACCTACCCATCTGGTTGAACAATATCCCTAAAAGTCAGTTCACCCGAGTAAGACGAAACTGCACCAAATTACAGGATTATGAGACTGAGGCTAAATACCTGACAGGAAAATTTCTTGAAAAGGGGTACCCGAAGGATTTAATTGAGGCAGCCAACAAGGAGATATATGAAACCTCTAGAGACACCCTTATACACAAAACAAGTAGGGATACTAGTACCCTGGGTAATATTCCAGAACAAATCCGCCAGCTACCCATCATTACACAATACCATTATGGGTATAAACATTTCACTAAGATTATACGTAAACACTGGTCTACTCTCCAACTAGACAGAGTGATAGGTGAACTACTACCACAACATCCAAGATTCATCTTTAGGAAATCTCAAACTATTGGGAATATTATAGCCCCAACAACTAGAAAGGGTCCTATTAAAAGAACACTCTCAAAAAACCCGGGCTTCACACCATGTGGCACTTGCTCCTGTTGTGTGCATACAAATTTTAGGAAAACAAAACAACTGAAATTTTACAACTCGGATGGAACCCGGGAATTTATAATTAAGGACGGCATATCTTGTTGGTCACCAGGAGTTATTTATTTAATTAAGTGCCCTTGCGACAAAATCTACGTGGGTCGCACTAAACGTAGACTGATGGATAGGCTGAAGGAACATTTTAATAATATAGAAAAAGGTTTTTAGGGCCATCCTCTGTCAAGACATTTCAAGGAGCCCCATGGAAGATCAGCCAGGGGACTCATTTTCTGTGGCATTCAGGGGGTGCATAGGAACTGGAGGGGAGGTGACTATATTAAACTTATGTCACGTACGGAATCTAAGTGGATCTTCACACTAGATAGTTTAGCCCCTAGAGGCTTGAATCACGAGGCTGAATTATACGCTTTTTCATGAATAAATAAGTTTCTCAACAGCCTCCTCTGAATTCTTAGATGATCCCTTCTTCCTCCTCCCCTTTTCCCTTCTTTCCCTTCTTTCCTTGCACCCACCTCCTGTTTCTGTTTGTGATTTTATTTTTCTCGTTTTTTAACTCTCTTTGTCCTTTTATCCCGCTCCATCATGTGCACATTGCACCCCTTTGCATGGGGTGGACCTTATTTACTTTTAATCATGGGGTGTTTTTGAATGTTTTTTTCATGTGAAGTTGCCCAATTTTAAAAGAAGCCCCCATTTTTAACATTTTTAATGTTTTTTTCATGTTATTTATGTAATAAAGACTTTTTACATAGGTAGGGATTTCTATACATATAGGGCTACATAACGTTTTTATATACTGTTGCACATTCCATATCTACATCTATTTATTTATTTATTTATCTCTCCTACTGACCAAATTCCAGACCGGTTCTGCTAGTGGGCGTGGCTTTTATTTGGTTTCTTGGAGCATCAGGGGTTATGTTAAGAGCAGGAGACAGCCGGGACCCATAGCCCTGATGAAGAAGGTCCGGAGACCTTCGAAACGCGTAGGCACTTTGGTCCTTATCGGCACCCGTTCCCTGCTTTTCTTCCTTTTTGTATCTGGTGATGTCACCCAGACTACACGCCCCCTTACTCCACCGCTCTCTCTAGCGGCGTCCTTGCAGCCCACGTGTGCCGGCTAACGGCGCTTCAGGCGAGTGGAGACAGAGCACTAGCCAGGGAGGATGCTCCCCACCAGTGAGTGCTTCTGCCGCTCCACACCGCCGTCTGGACCTCTCAGCTCCGGATACACAGGTACCGCTGTCCCTGCTCCTATATACACCAGCATAACGCCAGCACCTTCACCTCAGTCACGCTATTAACAGTAAGTGTGCGGTTACTTTTACATATTTATCATCCCTATATATGTACCTATTGCGGCACTAAGACAGAGTGTTGCTGGTGATTATGAGCAACGTCTGTCTGGCATTTGCCCACCATTACTATTATCACTACTGTTATTGGTGATTCTAGCCGCCTTTGCTCTTACTGCTATCTCTGTTGATTATTTACTCCCAGCATTTATAGGTTTTCCCACCTTCCCTATTGCACTTTTTTCGTCTGGTTAGCGCAGGTGTCCTAATTTACATTATATTCTTCTCTTACTGCATGACAGATTCAGCACAGTAGCTGTCTAGGCACCAGCAGCTTCCCATTGCATCCTCTCTAGGAGCGCCGGTGTGTTCCCATTTTTTTGTTTCCTTTAGGTTTAATAAGTGGGATTTCTTGCCTTATAAATGGTGTTGGGACCATCAGTTGTGTTGAGCAGAAGTCTGGTGGATGCACAGCTGATAATCCTGCTGAATAGACTGTTAGAATTTGTATTATGGCAAGAAAAAAGCAGCTAAGTAAAGAAAAACGAGTGGCCATCAATACTTTAAGAAATGAAGGTCAGACAGTCCAAAAAATTGGGAACACTTTGAAAGTGTCCCCAAGTGCAGTTGCAAAAACCATCAAGCGCTACAAAGAAACTGGGTCACATGAGGACCACCACAGGAAAGGAAGATCTCTGCTTCTAAGGATAAGTTTATCTGAGTCACCATCCTCAGAATTCGCAGGTTAACAGCAGCTCAGATTAGAGACCAGGTCAATGCCACACAGAGTTCTTGCAGCAGACACATCTCTACAACAACTGTTAAGAGGAGACTTTGTGCAGCAGGCCTTCATGGTAAAATAGCTGATAGAAAACCACTGCTAAGGACAGGCAACAATCAGAAGAGACTTGTTTGGACTAAAGAACACAAGGAATGGACATTAGACCAGTGGAAATCTGTGCTTTGGTTTGATGAGTCCAAACTTGAGATGTTTGGTTCCAACCACTGTGTCTTTGTGCGATGCAGAAAAGGTGAACGGATGAACTCTACATGCCTGGTTCCCACCATGAAGCATGGAGAAGGAGGTGTGATGGTGTGGAGGTGCTTTGCTGGTGGCACTGCTGGGGATTTATTCAAAATTGAAGGCATACTGAACCAGCATGGCTACCACAACATCTTGCAGTGGCATGCTATTCCATCTGGTTTGCGTTTAGTTGGACCATCATTTATTTTTCAACAGGACAATGACCCCAAACACACCTCCAGGCTGTGTAAGGGCTATTTGACCAAGAAGGAGAGTGATGGGGTGCTACGCCAGACCAGAACCCAATGGAGATTGTTTGGGGTGAGCTGGACCGCAGAGTGAAGGCAAAAGAGCCAACAAGTGCTAAGCATCTCTGGGAACTCCTTCAAAATTGTTGGAAGACCATTTCCAGTGACTACCTCTTGAAGTTCATCAAGAGTATGCCAAGGGTGTGCAAAGCAGTCATCAAAGCAAAAGGTGGCTACTGTGAAGAACCTAGAATATAATACTTATTTTCAGTTGTTTCACACTTTTTTGTTAAGTACAGTATATAATTCCATTTGTGTTAATTCATAGTTTTGATGCCTTCAGTGTGAATGTACAATTTTCATAGTCATGAAAATACAGAAAAATCTTTAAATGGGAAGGCGTGTCCAAACTTTTGGTCTGTACTGTATATCTACTATATAATTGTCTAAGGGTCACTTCCGTCTGTCTGTCTGTCACAGATATTCATTGGTCGCGGCCTCTGTCCGTCATGGAAATCCAAGTCGCCTATTGGTCGCGGCAAAACAGCCACGACCAATCAGCAACGGCCACAGTCCGGAAGAAAATGTTCACTCCTTCCTCCCCGCAGTCAGTGCCCGGCGCCCGCATACTCCTCTCCGGTCAGCGCTCACACAGGGTTAATGGCAGCGTTGACCGCGGTGTAACGCACTCGGTTAACACTGCTATCAACCCTGTGTGACCAACTTTTTGCTATCCATGCTGCCTAGGTAGCATGAATAGTAAAAAAATCTAATGTTAAAAATAATTTAAAAAAATAAAAAATAGTTATATACTCACCCTCCGGTTGCCCCCCGGATTGAAGCGGTTACCGACGCTCCTCGCAACACCCCGATGATCGCTCCATGCATTGCGGTCTCGCGAGATGATGACGTGCGGTCTCGCGAGACCGCTACGTCATCATCTCGCGAGACCGCAATGCACTCTTCAGACCGGAGCGCACGAGGAGTGTCGGTAACCGCTTCGATCCGGGGGGCCAACGGAGGGTGAGTATATAACTATTTTTTATTTTAATTCTTTTTTTTAACAGGGATATGGTGCCCACATTGCTATAGACTGCGTGGGCTGTGTTATGTACTATGTGGGCTGGGCAATATACTACGTGGGCTGTGCAATATACAACGTGTGCTGTGCAATATACAACGTGGGCTGTGCAATATACTATGCGGGGCTGCGCAATATACTACGTGGGCTGCGCAATATACAACGTGGGCTGCGCAATGTACTACGTGGGCTGCGCAATATACAACATGGGCTGCGCAATATACTGCGTGGGCTGCGCAATATACTACGTGGGTTGCGCAATATACAACATGGGCTGCGCAATATACTACGTGGGCTGCGCAATATACAACATGGGCTGCGCAATATACTACGTGGGCTGCGCAATATACTACGTGGGTTGCACAATATACAACATGGGCTGTGCAATGTACTACGTGGGCTGTGCAATATACTATGTGGGCTGTGCAATATATAACATGGGCTGCGCAATATACAACGTGGGCTGCACAATATACTGCGTGGGCTGCGTAATATACTACATGGGCTGCGCGATGTACACCGTGGGCTGCGCAATATACTACGTGGGCTGCGCAATATACAATGTGGGCTGCGCAATATACAACGTGGGCTGCGCAATATACAACGTGGGCTGCGCAATATACTACATGGGCTGCGCAATATACTACGTGGGCTGTGCAATATACTACGTGGGCTGTGCAATATACTACTTGGGCTGCACAATATACAATGTGGGCTGCGCAATATACAACATGGGCTGCGCAATGTACTACGTGTTCAGGCAGTACAAGAGATGTGGTGCACTCCGCATGGAAAAAAGGTGCAGGCTGAACACAAAGTCACAGTGTCTATAGAAAAAACAGCCGCACACTCAAGACTTGCAGGTTTTTACGTGAAAGTTGTATTTTTTATTATTAGTACAGGCATCACCAAATGCTTATTAGTGTTCAGAGAAAATGACGGATACTTTAAGTTACGGTTAACGTTTCGACCAAGGCTGGTCTTTGTTAAAACCACACTTCTAATGGAGGGTAGAAAAGGTGCAGAAGCAGTCTGGAGTAGGCGAAGTCTGCAAGGGTCCTGTAGCACTGAGTCCGTCACACTGGTGGTGCTACAGGACCCTTGCAGACTTCGCCTACTCCAGACTGCTTCTGCACCTTTTCTACCCTCCATTAGAAGTGTGGTTTTGACAAAGACCAGCCTTGGTCGAAACGTTAACCGTAACTTAAAGTATCCGTCATTTTCTCTGAACACTAATAAGCATTTGGTGATGCCTGTACTAATAATAAAAAATACAACTTTCACGTAAAAACCTGCAAGTCTTGAGTGTGCGGCTGTTTTTTCTATAGACAATGTACTACGTGGGCTGCGCAATATACTACGTGGGCTGCGCAATATATAACATGGGCTGCGCAATATACAACGTGGGCTGCGCAATATACTATGTGGGCTGCGCAATATACAACTTGGGCTGCGCAATATACTATGTGGGCTGCGCCATGTACACGGTGGGCTGCGCAATATACTACGTGGGCTGCACAATATACAACGTGGGCTGCGCAATATACTACGTGGGCTGCGCAATATACAACTTGGGCTGCGCAATGTACTACATAGGCTGCGCAATATACTACGTGGGCTGCGCAATATATAACATGGGCTGCGCAATATACAACGTGGGCTGCGCAATATACTACGTGGGCTGCACAATATACTATGTGGGCTGCGCAATATACAACGTGGGCTGCGCAATATACTACGTGAGCTGCGCAATATACAACATGGGCTGGGCAATGTACTACGTGGGCTGCGCAATATACTACGTGAGCTGCGCAATATATAACATGGGCTGCGCAATATACAATGTGGGCTGTGCAATATACTATGTGGGCTGCGCAATATACTACATGGGCTGCGCAATGTACACCGTGGGCTGCGCAATGTACTACGTGGGCTGCGCAATATACAACGTGGGCTGCGCAATATACAATGTGGGCTGCGCAATATACTATGTGGGTTGGGCAATATACTACGTGGGCTGCGCAATATACAACGTGGGCTGCGCAATATACAACGTGGGCTGCGCAATATTCAACGTGGGCTGCGCAATATACAATGTGCGCTGCGCAATGTACTACGTGGGCTGGGCAATATACAACGTCTACTGGGTGGGCTGCACAATGTACTGCGTGGGATGCGCAATGTACTGCGTGGGCTGTGCTATACATTACGCATACATATTCTAGAATATCCGATGCGTTACAATCGGGCCACCATCTAGTATATATATATTTTCATATTTTACATTTTAAAAATTACAAAATGGAAACTGGACCTATGCAAAAGTTTGGGCATCCTGCATGGTTAATACCTAATAGAAGCCATATTTGAAAGTATAACAGCTTGTAACTGCTTTTTGTAGTCAGACAAGAGCCTTTCAATTCTTGTTTAATAGGTTTTTCATCCATTCTTCATTGGAAAATTCTTGCAGTTCAGTGAGATTCCTGGGTCGTCTTGCATGCACTGCTATTTTGAGGTCTAGCCACAGATTTGCAATGATGTTCAGATCAGGGGACTGTGAGGGCCTTTGTAAAACCTTAAGCTTCCGCATTTTGAGGTAGTCTATTGTAGATTTTGATGCTTGTTTAGCATCATTATCCATTTGTAGAAGCCATCCTCTTTTCAACTTCAGCTTTTTTACAGATGGTGTTATGTTTGAAAGAATTTGTTAAATTTTTATTGAATGCATTCTTCCCTCTACCAGTGAAATGTTCCCTGTGCCATTGGCTGCAATACAACCCCAAACCATGCTTAATGGTTGTCGGGATATTCTTTTCTTGAAACTCTGTGCCTTTTTTCTCCACATATACCTTGCATCAATGTGGCCAAAGAGTTCTATTTTAACCTCATCGGTCCACAGGACTTGTATAAAAAATGCATCAGGCTTGCTTAACACTAGAGAACCACAACTTCATGAGAAGCATGCCCATATAACAGTAGTAACAAAATAAAATATAATCAAAAGTAATAATGGGCCATAGAGGAAAAACTATGGGATAATCGCTAACCGAAGATACACTACCATAGAAAACAGACGATCAAACACCCAGAAACTATATTATAAAAAAATAATACTTTATTAGATATACATAAAACAGGGTATTCAGGGAAAGCCAGGGAGGGAAGAATGAAATCACTCAGGTCACAATGTGCAACATGAAACGGCCAGGGGTACAGGCATGTGGACCATATACAAGTAGAACTAATCAATGACTAGGTTCCAAAAGAGGACTCCTAAAAATCGCCATGGCAGGAATCATAATCTCAGATACAGAGAAAAAGTTTTAATAAACAAAGTACACCATCAGCAATAGCTGCTATATATGTGAAACATAATTACCTGCGCAGGCACAGAAAATGACCACTGTCCACAGCGTGCACCCACCCCAACGCACGTTTCGGCGTAATGAGCCTTTTTCAAGGGGACTAGGACTACTGGTATAGTCATTTTGACTACTTGTACTTCAGTAGTTCTAGTCGGGGTCAAGAGTCCAGTAGTCCTAGTGTTAAATGTTCTTTTGCATAGTTCTGATGCTGAATTTTATGGTGAGGATGCAGGAGAGGTTTTCTTCTGATGACTCTTTCATGTAGGCCATATTTGTGCAGGTGTCACTGAAAAGTAAAACAATGTTCCACAACTCCAGATTCTGCTAAATCATTCTGAAGGTTTTTTGCAGTTAAGCAGGGGTTCTGATTTGCCTCTCTAGCAATACTACAAGCAGCTCTCACTAAAATTTAACTTGGACTTCCAGACCTTATATTGACCACCACTATTCCTGTTAACTTATTTTTTAAAAGACCCCATGGCTGCTGTTTTTGACACAAGATTATAGGAGGCTGGGTTTTAATAAAGCTGGGAAATTTGCATCACATGGCCTTTCCTAATGATGTTAGGGAACAAGCCATAACAATAGAAGGCTTATTAAGGTCCGAAACCTTGGTCAAAGTTAGCTGGGCATGCAAATCTCCAAATCTCCAAGGGTGCCCAAACTTTTGTAATTTTTAAAATGAAAAAAAAAAAAACTATATATTATGTAAGTTAAAGATGACACATTTCCTTTGTATTTTAAGAAAAAAAAAACAAATACTGTATATATATATATATATATATATATACAGGTCCTTCTCAAAAAATTAGCATATAGTGTTAAATTTCATTATTTACCATAATGTAATGATTACAATTAAACTTTGATATATTATAGATTCATTATCCACCAACTGAAATTTGTCAGGTCTTTTATTGTTTTAATACTGATGATTTTGGCATACAACTCCTGATAACCCAAAAAACCTGTCTCAATAAATTAGCATATTTCACCCATCCAATCAAATAAAAGTGTTTTTTAATAACAAACAAAAAAACCAACAAATAATAATGTTCAGTTATGCACTCAATACTTGGTCGGGAATCCTTTGGCAGAAATGACTGCTTCAATGCGGCGTGGCATGGAGGCAATCAGCCTGTGACACTGCTGAGATGTTATGGAGGCCCAGGATGCTTCAATAGCGGCCTTAAGCTCATCCAGAGTGTTGGGTCTTGCGTCTCTCAACTTTCTCTTCACAATATCCCACAGATTCTCTATGGGGTTCAGGTCAGGAGAGTTGGCAGGCCAATTGAGCACAGTAATACCATGGTCAGTAAACCATTTACCAGTGGTTTTGGAACTGTGAGCAGGTGCCAGGTCGTGCTGAAAAATGAAATCTTCATCTCCATAAAGCATTTCAGCCAATGGAAGCATGAAGTGCTCCAAAATCTCCTGATAGCTAGCTGCATTGACCCTGCCCTTGATGAAACACAGTGGACCAACACCAGCAGCTGACATGGCACCCCACACCATCACTGACTGTGGGTACTTGACACTGGACTTCAGGCATTTTGGCATTTCCTTCTCCCCAGTCTTCCTCCAGACTCTGGCACCTTGATTTCCGAATGACATGCAAAATTTGCTTTCATCAGAAAAAAGTACTTGGGACCACTTAGCAACAGTCCAGTGCTGCTTCTCTGTAGCTCAAAAGTGGCTTTACCTGGGGAATGCGGCACCTGTAGCCCATTTCCTGCACACGCCTGTGCACGGTGGCTCTGGATGTTTCCACACCAGACTCAGTCCACTGCTTCCTCAGGTTCCCCAAGGTCTGGAATCGGTTCTTCTCCACAATCTTCCTCAGGGTCCGGTCTCCTCTTCTCGTTGTACAGCGTTTTCTGCCACATTGTTTCCTTCCAACAGACTTACCATTGAGGTGCCTTGATACAGCACTCTGGGAACAGCCTATTTGTTGAGAAATTTCTTTCTGGGTCTTACCCTCTTGCTTGAGGGTGTCAATGATGGCCTTCTTGACATCTGTCAGGTCGCTAGTCTTACCCATGATGGGGGTTTTGAGTAATGAACCAGGCAGGGAGTTTATAAAAGCCTCAGGTATCTTTTGCATGTGTTTAGAGTTAATTAGTTGATTCAGAAGATTAGGGTAATAGGTCGTTTAGAGAACCTTTTCTTGATATGCTAATTTATTGAGACAGGTTTTTTGGGTTATCAGGAGTTGTATGCCAAAATCATCAGTATTAAAACAATAAAAGACCTGACAAATTTCAGTTGGTGGATAATGAATCTATAATATATGAAAGTTTAATTGTAATCATTACATTATGGTAAATAATCAAATTTAACACTATATGCTAATTTTTTGAGAAGGACCTGTATATATTTTTTTTTTTTTTGCCTAAAATACAATGCCTTTTACAATGCTGAGAAGGGAAGGAGCACCGTATTTGTGTGCAAATTTTGGACAGATGGAATGTTTTATGGGTGAATTGTTACATTACCAGAGTCTTTGAGGTGCCACAACAGCGGATCCCCCTAGAGGTGATTTCAATTTTCAATGCACAAACCCTCAATGAATTCATCCCTGTATGTAATGAGCATGTTGACCATATTACAATGTTGTTTTAGCCCCATATTTTACATTTCTGAAGGGGCAATAGGTGAAAATGGCCCCATAATTTGTTACACACATTTTTTATGGAATACAGCAATACCCCCTGGGTGGCTGTTTGGCCACACAGCAGAGCTTGGGAAAGGAGAGCTGCTTAACGTTTGAATACAGATTTTCCTGAACAGTTACCAGGTTCCATTTGCAGAGCCCCAGTGGTGACAGAACAGGAAAAAATCCCCTCATGAGACCCCATTTTGAAGATTACACCCCTATGGAACTTCAGTGTAGCGAGTCAGTGATGATTTTGACTCCACAGGCGTTTTCCAGAAATAAGCACACAGTTGGTGTTTCAGAATGAAAATTGCACCTATTACATTGTACAGCCCAATACATTGTAGTGCCCAATGCACTGGGCCCAGCTTGTACTACTTTAGGCATGCAACCTGTAACAATTGTTAAGTGGGTTCTCCCTGCTATGGTAATAGCATACATATGGGTGCTAACTGTAGTTTATGCACACTGTGGGGTTCAGCAAAGATGGGGATGACAAAACTAGAGGAAAGGACCTGTCTTCTATGGGTCGAGTTGAAGATTTTGTTAGTAGAATTTTTGGTTACATAACAGTTTGGATCACTTTTAAGGCTAATTTCACATTTATCCTATGCTTTACGCTAAGCACTTACATTGAGGCTTGCTTCCAAATCTCCAAAATATGTGATTCAGATGGAACCCCCAATGGATCTATTTACTGTGGTGAGGCAGGCAGAGTTATTCTGGACTTCGTCTGGCCACTGTCCGTCCGTGTCCAGCAGGTTCCATCTTTTCAGAGGTGCATAAAACTGGTCTATAGCATTTTGTGCATGCCTAAAGTGATGGTATACCTCAGAAAAAGAGGCCAAAGAGAGTCCAACATGACTCTGCATCATTACAGTGAATTTTCTGTGGGGGGGTTTGTCTGAGTCCTGCTTTTCACTGATCTAGGCTACATTCACATGTTCAGTATTTGGCCAATGTTTTACATCGGTATTTAGAAGCCTAAATCATTAGTGGGTGAAAAATGCAGAAGTGGTCCACGTATTTCTATTATACTTTTCCTCCTGGTTTTTGCCTTACAAATAGTGATGTAAAATACTGACCAAATGCTGAATGTGTGAACGTGGCCTTGGATGGAAACCCAAAGGTAAATGCTCAGCATAGAGGACAGAATAAATGTGAACTTAGCCTCACTGCAATATTTAGGGAGCAGAATAAACAAATCAACAGCAGTTTACTTTTAGTTTATGCAATTTGTTAAGCTGTTCAATGTTCTGTATAATGTAAGTGTTAAAACAACTTTATTCTTTGGTCATTACGATTACAGTGATGTTAGATTTATATTGATTTTTAGTGTTTTGCTACTTGTGTACAACAATAACAATAACAACAATTTTATAGAAAAAAAATGTTTATACATCACAGTATTCTGAGAGCTTTAATTTTTTTTTTCTCTCTACAGAGTCAAGAAAGGGCTGAGTTAAATCATGAATTCATACCATTTTGGGGGTACATAGCATGTTTTGATTGCTGTATATTCTAACTTTTGAGAGGCAGATTGAACAAGAAAACAGAAATTATAGTCCAATTTTTGAGAGGCAGATTGAACAAGAAAACAGAAATTCAGGACAATATGGCACAAGTAATAAGACAGCTTTATTCTTCAGGGCAGTACACTTATGGTGATACCACATTTGAATAGTTTTTTATGTGTTCATCTACTAATGCACACTAGGAACAATTATATTTAGAAATGAGCAAACTTGTTCAGGAAACGTTCACCAATCTCAAAATCAGCACAAACTTTGCACATTCGGATTTGTGTTCAGATTCCTGAGTATTTTCCTCAAAATCAGCAAAATTTGGCCACAGTTCGGCAAGTGATCGAGTTTCTACTAAAGCTTTTGTTAGGACATTGGCTATGATAGTGGTGCTGTGTGATGAGTGGGAAGTGGGGGTGTTTGATGAGGGGAAGAGGTAGGGAGAGAACAGAGTATCAGTGGAATGTTTGTTTGTTTTTTAATTAACTTAATGTCTGGAGATTCCAGCAGCCAATCAGGGTGCAAAAACCATCCACAATGTCCAGACACAAGGGCTTCTGTCATTGGTTGCTGAAGTACCATTTCCCTCTACATATAAAAAGCAGACATATTGCTTTTGCACCATTTTGTCAGTGTAACAGCACAGAGAAATTGTTCCTGCTGGTGCAAGTAGTCAGATAGTTCAGATAATAATAATAATAATAATTTTTATTTATATAGCGCCAACATATTCCGCAGCGCTTTACAAATTATAGAGGGGACTTGTACAGACAGTAGACATTACAGCATAACAGAAATACAGTTCAAAACAGATACCAGGAGGAGTGAGGGCCCTGCTCGCAAGCTTACAAACTATGGGGAAAAGGGGAGACACGAGAGGTGGATGGTAACAATTGCTTTAGTTATTCGGACCAGCTATAGTGTAAGGCTCGGGTGTTCATGTAAAGCTGCATGAACCAGTATGTAGCAGTACAGACACAGAGGGCTAATACTGCATAAAGTGTATGAGAACATGATGCGAGGAACTTTTTTTTTTTTTTTTTTTTTTTTTTATTATAAATAGGCCACACAGGGATCGTTAGGTTAATGCATTGAGGCGGTAGGCCAGTCTGAACAAATGAGTTTTTAGGGCACGCTTAAAACTGTGGGGATTGGGGATTAATCGTATTAACCTAGGTAGTGCATTCCAAAGAATCGGCGCAGCACGTGTAAAGTCTTGGAGACGGGAGTGGGAGGTTCTGATTATTGAGGATGCTAACCTGAGGTCATTAGTGGAGCGGAGGGCACGGGTAGGGTGGTAGACTGATACCAGGGAGGAGATGTAGGGTGGTGCTGAGCCATGGAGTGCTTTGTGGATGAGGGTAGTAGTTTTGTACTGGATTCTGGAGTGGATGGGTAGCCAGTGTAATGACTGGCACAGAATAGAGGCATCGGTGTAACGGTTGGTGAGGAATATGATCCTGGCTGCAGCATTCAGGACAGATTGGAGCGGGGAGAGTTTTGCAAGAGGGAGGCCGATTAGTAGAGAGTTACAATAGTCCAGACGAGAATGAATAAGTGAAACAGTCAGAGTTTTTGCAGAGTCGAAAGTAAGAAAAGGGCGAATTCTAGAAATGTTTTTGAGATGCAGGTAAGAAGAGCGAGCCAGTGATCGGATGTAGGGGGTGAATGAAAGGTCAGAATCAAGGATGACCCCAAGGCAACGGGCATGTTGCTTTGGAGTAATGGTGGAACCGCACACGGAGATGGCAATGTCAGGCAAAGGTGGGTTAGTAGAGGGAGAGAACACGAGGAGTTCAGTTTTTGACAGGTTTAGTTTCAGATAGAGGGAGGACATTATGTTAGAGACAGCGGTAAGACAATCACTGGTGTTTTCTAAAAAGGTCGGTGTGATATCAGGAGCAGAAGTGTAGAATTGGGTGTCGTCAGCATAGAGATGGTACTGGAAACCAAATCTACTGATTGTTTGTCCAGGGGCAGTATACAACGAGAAGAGTAGGGGGCCTAGGACTGATCCTTGAGGAACCCCAACAGTAAGGGGAAGGTGAGAGGAGGAGGAACCAGCAAAACATACAGTGAAGGATCGGTCAGAGAGATAGGAGGAGAACCAGAAGAGAACGGTGTCCTTGAGGCCGATGGAGCGGAGCATAGTGAGGAGGAGCTGATGATCCACAGTGTCGAATGCTGCAGAGAGATCCAAGAGAATTAGCATGGAGTAGTGACCATTAGATTTAGCTGTTAGTAGGTCATTAGAGACTTTAGTGAGGGCAGTTTCAGTAGAGTGTAAAGAGCGGAAGCCAGATTGAAGAGGGTCGAGAAGAGAGTTATCTGAGAGATAGCGGGTAAGACGGGAGTGGACCAGGCGTTCGAGGAGTTTAGAGATGAAGGGAAGATTAGAGACAGGTCTATAATTAGCGGCACAGTTTTGATCGAGGGATGGTTTTTTAAGTAATGGATGTATGATGGCATGCTTAAATGAGGAGGGAAAAATACCGGAAGTGAGGGAAAGGTTGAATATTTTTGTTAGGTGAGAGGTGACAGCCGGGGAAAGGGACTGGAGGAGATGTGATGGAATGGGGTCACAGATAGATAGGATCCTGGGATCCTGGGTGACAATGAACCTTCCAGCATCTAAATTGTTTGTTCTAATGGTGTGGGCCAGACACCAGGCCACATTTCAGAATCTAATTCGTTTGTTCTAATAGTGTGGGCCAGACACCAGGCCACATTTCAAAATTTAAATCGTTTGTGCTAATAGTGTGGTCCAGCCAGGAGTCCACATTTCCGAATCTAAATGCTTGCTGCTAATATTGTGGGCCATACACCAGGCCCCATTTCAGAATCGAAATTGTTTGTGCTAATAGTGTGGGCCATACATCAAGCCACATATCCAAATCTAAATAATTTGTGCTAATAGTGTAAGCCAGACACCAGGCCACATTTCAGAATATAAATAATTTCTGCTAATAGCGTGGGCCATACACCAGGTCACATTTCAGAATCTAAATCCTTTCTGCTAATAGTGTGAGCCACATTTCAGAATCTAAATTCTTTCTGCCAATTTTAGCCCCCCCGCGCAAACGAAGTAAATACAGCGGGGGTCTCATGTTCACATAGGCCTCTATGTTTTTATATATTAATAACTGGAGTCATGGTATGGTCAGACTATGCTGTTGCTATGCGGGAGGTGGTCAGAAACCAGTTTTAGCCAGTTTTGCACGCCCGTTTTTGCCGCAATCCCATTGGCCGGTAGGTTGTTTGGCGGTCTTTTTTGTGCTATATAAATCCTGGTCCTGTCAGCATTTGCACATTCCGCTGGCGCTTGAAGAAAGAAGAGGACCCTCCAAGAATGGAGAAGCTATTTCAAGAACTCCTGACCAGAGCCTGCAAGGAGGACGGGATGGACTGGCTGAGGAGCTGCTTAGCTATAAAACCTACCGCGGCAGCCTCCGAAGCCTTACCTCCTCCTCCTTCTCCTGAACCGGAGCTCCTGGTCCCATCTTCGGGTCAAGATTCAGCGCCTCTCCCCGCCGGAACTCCCTCGGCAAGATCCAGAAGGCAGAAGGCGGTGTTCTCCCCTCCATCCTCACCTCCAGCGTCCAGGCGCGGCACATCCGACGGAAGCAGGAAGTCGCGTCGCCGCACTCAAACGAAGTCCCGCAGCCCATCGCGAGACTTCAGCGGCCGTCATCCCGGGGAGCCTGCGACGTCATCAGGAGCCGCCGGGAAGGCCAAGGAGGGTGCCGGCCATAAAAGCGCTATGGTGCCCTCTGCTACTGGCTCCCGGGCAGCTGCTGCGGCGGCTGCTCAGAGCCTGAGGCCCATCCCATTCAGCCACGTCCAGTGATCCGACGAGGAGGAGGATCTACAGGCAAGACCCGCCGAGCAGCTGCGCTCGCCCTGTGTTCAGGGCTGGAGTGGGGGCTGCGCTGAAGAGAGCAGACGAGGCCACCAATCTTCAAGGGGTGATACTGCTAATGTCCCTATGTCTGTTCCACAGGGTCATCTGAAAGATTTAATTAAATCTGTGCTAACTGAAGCCTTAAGCAAAGTTACCACCTCTTTTCAGGCAGCAGCTTCTCATGCCAATGTATGCTTTGAAGCTCCTGCTATTAGTGTTCCCCCTGTGAATCCGTTTAAAGAGGCTCTAACATGCGAGCTTTCTCCCCTCGGTTTCCATCTAAGCCTCGCTGTTAAGGAGCTTATTTGGAACAATCACTTTGTTGACCTGTTCTCGTTACTCCCCAGCAGAGGCCACCCCCTTAATCTGATAAAAAAAAAGACGACAAATCTGAGCCTGATGATTCTAAGCGTAGTATTAAGTCCTTTACTAACTGGATTCAGGCATTTTCGATTTATTCTGCTGTCTTGGGTGAAAAGTCTCCTAATTTGTGTAGCAGCCTCTTCCAGCATGTAGACATCATATTAGAGGCTTATAGAAATTTTGGTGGCTCTGCATGGCTTCACTATGACGAGACCTTCAGGCATAAATTATCCGTGCATCCTGAAGTACATTGGGGTTCCAAAGACATTGGTCTTTGGATCAATCTCATGCTTCCTATGAGGCATGTGAACAATAGACAGTCTAGTAGTACCGTTACTAAAAAAGGGGTTTGTTTTTCTTACAATGAGTCCTTTGGTAAGTGGAACAACAATTGTGGGTTCCGGCACGAGTGTTCGTTCTGCGGGAACCCCCATCCAATGTCTAAATGCTTCAAAAAACAAAATGTACAGCAATCGTCCACTAAGGATGCAATTCCTAATAGCTCTGTCACCAGTGAAATTGGAAAAAATGGTTTACTGGTAAAGCAAATTTCCAGACAGGGAGATCAGTAAGTTATTGTACAATGATTTTTCTTTGGGCTTCTATGTACCTCAATTTAAAGTTAACGGCTGTAGTATGATTAAGAACTTATCTTCCATTTCTGAATTCCCTGAGGTTGCCAGAGATAAAATTCGTAGCGAAATTGATCTACGTAGAGTTTCTGGTCCGTTTCCATCTCCCCCATTTTCTAATTTTCGCTTGTCCCCCCTAGGGATTGTTCCTAAGAAAGACCCGGGTTCCTACAGAATGATTCATCACTTGTCCTATCCACCTGGTCAATCATTAAATGACGAGGTGGATAAGACTTTATGTTCTGTCACCTACTCTTCCTTTGATGACGCTTTAGATATAATCAGGAAGTTCGGCCCTAATTCTCTAATGGCTAAATCCGATATCAAGTCTGCCTTGAGGCTTCTCCCGTTCCATCCGGAGGGGTTTAATTCGCTAGGTTTCCAATTCGACGTTTTTTTCTTTTTTGATAGATGTTTGCCTATGGGGTTTTCACTGTCATGTTTTTATTTTGAGAATTTTTCCCGTTTTTTACACTGGGTGCTGGAATCTAGTTGTAACGGACCAGGTATCTTACATTATTTAGATGACTTCCTTTTTGTTGGTCCTCCCCAGTCCCCATTGTGCAAAGATACCCTTCACAAATTTTTACAGCTATGCCCTTATTTCGGTGTCCCAATCGCCCACGAAAAAACAGTAGGCCCATCGAGCCGTATTGAATTTTTGGGCATTATAATTGATTCTGAGAGAATGGAATCCATTTTACCTCAGGATAAAATTTCCAAGCTTCAAAGTTCCCTTATTGGCCTTTTGTCTAATGACAAGATTACCCTTAAGGAGCTTCAATCGTTGCTTGGTCTCTTAAACTTTGCCTTGCGGGTCATTCCAATGGGCAGGGTTTTCTCTAGGAGTCTATATGAAGCTACTAAAGGTTTTTCGTCACCCAACTCTCACATCAAAGTGAATACCGGTCTGAAAGAAGACGCCAAAATTTGGCTCTCATTTTTAGCTGATTTCAATGGGAAATCAGTAGTACAGTCTCCTTTTGTTTCAGCGGATTCTATTCCACTTGTTTTTTCCGCGGATATCACTTCAGGAGTGGTATGTTTATTTCAGTCGCATTGGGTATCCCTAAATTGGCCCGATAAATGGATCACTAACAAACTCAATGCCAATTTATTAGTCTCAGAACTTTTTTCAATATTTTTAGGTATTTTCTTATGGGGCCGTAGGTTACAGAATTCTAGAATTTTGCTGACCTCCTTAAACCAAGCAGTAGTTTTCTCCATTAATACCCTTTCTTCTAAAAATCTTTACGCAGCTAAAATTTTGAGGAAGTTAGTGTTAGAATGCTTAAAATGTAACATTTGGTTAAAAGCGAACTCAGGTATCAATAAATTTAGTTATCTAACTGAACCGTTATTATATCATCAGTGGTTCCATTTTCGTCAACAGGTACCACTGGCGGACGAGGATGCAACCACTTGCCCTCTTTCAGTCTGGGACATAATTTCGATGTAATTCCATATTTTATACGGAATTCCTTATCAAAAAGATCATGGGCTGATTACTCAGCTGCATGGAAAAAATGGATTAATTTTTCAGAACTCCACGGTTTTGAGGCAACTGTTCCCAACCCAATATCAGGGTTGAAATTTGCAGAATCCCTGGTTGAAAAGGGCTTATCTTACTCTGCAATAACTAAATGCTTTGCAGGAGTCTCTTTTTTTCTAAAATTACACAGTAGTACCGCTATAACCGAATTTTTCTTGGTCAAGCAATTCTTTAAGGGCTTCAGAAGGGATAAGTTTCTGCCAGATTCCAGACGCCTATCTCTCTTTCATTGTTAAAAAGCATTTGTTCGGCTCTAATTCATGTTTGTATTAACTCTGAAGAAACGCTGTTGTTCACTTCCATATTTTCTGTTTCCTTTTTTGGGGCTTTATGAGTCAGTGAGGTAGTTTCAGCAAAAAAATCTGAGCCGTCCGGCCTTATGCTAGTTGACATAAAAAATTTTGAATCTTTCTTGTTGTTATTTATAAGAAAATCCAAGACGGATCAACTGGGTAGAGGATCTGAACTGAGGCTGAATGCATTTCCTGATCCAGTTGTTTGCCCACTGTCAAACCTATCAAAATGGATTAGCATACGGCCGGTGGTTCAGGGCCCTCTTTTCATACACAGAGACAAATCCCCGGTTACGGTTTTCCAGTTCAATTTTATATTAAAAAAATGTTTAAGTTTTCTGGGTAAAGGTCACTTGAAAATTACTTCCCATTCATTTAGGATTGGAGCTGCCACAGAAGCTTCCAGAGCGGGTTTCTCGGACAATAGGATTAAAAAAATGGGAAGATGGGATTTGAATTGATTCAAACTTTATGTCCGCCATGAGTTATATGATGATTAACTCTCATTTCCTTTTAGGTCCAACTGTTATATGGATCATTGGTCACTCCTTTGTCTTCTGGGCTCAGAAGAGGGCCAGCCTTCGATCATAATCTGAGAATTTATCTTTTGATTCTTATAACACCCAGGTTTTTTGGCACAGCGTTCGTGGGATGAGATGGCCCTCTCTGGTGTCTGAATTAAAATATTGTATGGGAAGGTTCCCTTATCCAGATGTGATAATTTTACATATTGCTGGGAATGATTTGGGAAAGATCAACACGTTGAATCTACTGGCTGCTATGCGGTCGGACCTTATCTGTGTAATACAAATTTTTCCTTATTCTTGTATTGCTTTTTCCAAAATCATCCCCAGGTTAGCTTGGCACAAAAATGAATTTTCCTTTCTAGATAAAATTCGGAAAAGGGTGAATTTTTCCATGCCAAAATTTTTACCGCTTATTAATGGGTTCTCTTTTAGGCACACTGATCGGGAAGGATTTTTACCAGGGATATTCAGACAAGATTTAGTGCACTTGGTCTTGACATTTTCAATTAAAATATGGGTAATATAATTGAAAAATGGCTGTATGGTTTGGGGGGGCCTCGACTCGTTGAGTCTTGGCCTTGTGGGTAAAATCACTCATTTATGGGTAGATTTGGTCTATGGATTATTGGAAATTCTGGACTTTTATGATATGGAAGTTTATTTATTGGTTATTTATTCAAGTTGTTTGTAACCCAAAATAAAACCTCACGGCCATTTATATTCCACTAATTAAATCTGTATTATATTATTTTAGCTTAGGTCTTATGGGGACATGTTAGCCCCCCCGCGCAAACGAAGTAAATACAGCGGGGGTCTCATTTCCACATAGGCCTCTATGTTTTTATTTGTTAATAACTGGTGTCATGCTATGGTCAGTCTACGCTGTTGCTATGCGGGAGGTGGTCAGAAACCAGTTTTAGCCGGTTTTGCGCGCCTGTTTTTGCTGCAATCCCATTGGCCGGTAGGTTGTTTGTGCTATATAAATCCTGGTCCTGTCGGCATTTGCACATTCCGCTGGCGCTTGAAGAAAGAAGAGCCCACCCTCCCTCCCTTATGTTATGCACTTTTCTCTGTCGTTCGGTTTTATTTGTGGGGTAAAATCACTCATTTATGGGTGGATTTGGTCTCTGGATGATTGGAAATTCTGGACTTTTATGATATGGAAGTTTATTTATTGGTTATTTATTCAAGTTGTTTGTAACCCAAAATAAAACCTCACGGCCATTTTTATTCCACTAATTAAATGTATCTTGTATTATTTTAGCTTAGGTCTTATGAGGACATGGTGTGGTCCAGACACCTGGCCATATTTCTGAATCAAAATTGTTTGTGCTAATAGCATGATCCAACCAGGAGTCCACAGTTCACAATCTGCATCCTTTCTGCTAATAGTCTGGGCCATACACCAGGCCACATTTCAAAATCTAAATTTTTTCCTCTAATAGTGTGGTCCAGATATCAGTCCACATTACATCATCTAAATCTTTTGAACTAATTCTGTGGTCCAGCCACACTATCTCAGCAAATAAATACAGATTGTTAAATTTCTGACAGGTAGCTAAGAGGTGTGGGCTAGGGTTGAGCGACCTTGACTTTTTTAGGGTCGAGCCGGGTTTCGCGAAACCCGACTATCTCAAAAGTCGAGTCGAGTGAAATCGGCCGATTATGGCGAAAAGTCGAGGATCGACCGAAACACGAAACCCAATGCAAAGCCAATGGGAATTTTTTTTTTTTTTTTTCTTTCTCTCTCTCTCTCTCTCTCTCTCTCCCCCCTCCGTCCGTCCCTGAACTGAAAAGCTGGTGTTACACAGTGCAAATCGCTACAGCGCACAAGCGACAACATGGCGATAGGCGTCCACGCCCCTAAGACCTATGTCATCACTCTGCCCACGCCCCTTCATTGGCTGAAAAAAATGGCGCCAAGCGCGTCATACGAAACGCGACTTTGGCGCATGGCCGACCCCACACAGGGATCGGGTCGGGTTTCATGAAACCCGACTTTGCCAAAAGTCGGCGACTTTTGAAAATGAACGATCCGTTTCGCTCAACCCTAGTGTGGGCCTTGGGTTGTGAAACACCTGGTTAAAAGCGGAAAAGGGTACATCCAACATGATTTTTGAAAAAGCGAGATTGTGGTGGAAGGGGGAATAGACTTGGTGTTCGAGATGTACGTGGGGTAGGTGGTAATGTTACTGAAATCTCTACTGAACAAATTCCAGATCATCCTCTCCAAAGACAACTGACAACTTGTGTTACTGGACAGGCTACTCGACTACCTTTGTTTTGGCAGCCGCACAGCAGTACACCATGTAGATGAGGACCAAAAAGAGCATGAGCTGCAGTGGATGGCAAGGGCTGCATCAAGTAACCTCTCCTCCTCTTCCTCCACCTATACATCACACACAGTACAGTCCCCAGAGGTGGCACCCCAATTACGCTTGTTTTCCCCGCGTCACAACTATCCAACTGTCCAACTGACACAGAGTACAAATAGTATAATTGCACAGGATGGATGCATGGGACAGGCCTTGGACCAACATTTCTAAAATTGATCGGTAACAGGTGGATGAGTGACAGGTGTAGACCTAGTGCTGTGAGAGCCCTGCCAAATTCAGACAACACACATGAAGAAGACCTAACTTGGAGTCCAAATATTTTCAAAAATTAGGGGCAGACATCAGAAAAAGTGGCATTAATTGACCCACAGTAGAAATTTTTTAATGGCACAGCAGCTGTCATGCATGGGCCATTTTATGAGCCAGGATCAGGGTCAGCATTTACAGCTTTAAATTTAAGTTCAAATTAAGAGGTGGGTGAGGGACCAGTGTAAGCCTGCTGTGCTGGGCCCCCTGATAGCTCATGCAACAGCTCAAACTGCTTTTCTGCTCAGCCACACTCAGGTGGCACAAATATTAGCTTCGTAGACTAGTATTGTTTAAAAAATTTAAGGATAGTAACACAGGCAGAATGAAAGTAAGCGCAGGCCTGCCAATCTGGGAGCCCTACTGCTACAGGCAACACACACGACGGAGACCCAACTTGGAGTCCAAACATTTCCAAAATTAGGGACAGACACTACTAAAGTGGCATCAATTTCCCCAAAGAAGAAATAGTATAATGGGGCTGTGACACCCCTTCAACTACAGGCAATCCACCATATGAAGACACAACTTGGAGTCTCCACATTTAAAAAAAATGGTAGTAACATCAGCAGCAGTAGCAACAGCAGGCACAGAAGCCGCGACAAAGGTGACACAGACTGCAATAACGCGAGTTTAATGCAGCACACTAAAAACTACACCATCTACTAGTCTGCCCAGTCTGCGACTGGGGTGCAAAAGTTATTGGAGATCCATGACTTGTTCATCTTAATAAAAGTTCGGTGGTCTACACTTTCAGGGAACATCCGGATGTGCTTATCCATCAGGACACCACCAGCAGAGCTGAAGACACGTTCTGATATAACGTTGGATTCCAGGCATCACAAAACCTCCAAGGTTTGGCAGACGAGGCTCAAGCCACTCTTCCATTTTTAAGGACCAAAATGCAAAAGGATCCAACCCCCCAGTGGCATTGATATTGAGTTTGAAATACTCATGCGCCATCCTCTCCAGTCGTTCACTATGTGTCAGGCTTGTACTCTGTTCTGCTGGTGCATGGGCTCATCTAAAAAATGTGTGAAATGACTCACAGAAATTGCTTTTGGCACTTATGCTGCTGATGCTGCTGCTATTGTTTTTGCATTGACGACTCAACAATACCAGGGTTGGAAGTCTATAACTGTGATGCACATTGTGTGCCTCATTGCTGTCTTGGGGAAAACCATGAGAAAAAAACAAAAACACAAGGACCCCTAAAATATAACTTTTAATACATAAAGCTAAAAACCATTTGTTCCAAATTTAAAGACATTAATACAAAAATTAAAATAAATAATATATATATATATATATATATACACAAAACCACAGGAGTAAGTATAATATGGACTAACTGACCCTATATGGTGCCCTAATGCTGTTCGCTACTTGTTTGCGGAGGTTGGCACCCTAAGTTTCTGCCGTTGGTGCCCCCGCTCCACGATGACTGGCCCTGATAGCCCTATGTATTCCCTGTGGTCCCTAACAAGTCATGTCCCAAAAATCCAGTTACCCAAGAAAAATGAAAGTAATATAAAAAATCAACAAAATTGTGAAAAAAATTGAAAAAAACTCAGAAAAATAAAATAAATAAAAAAACTCAAAATTCCTTTTAGCCAAGGCTGAGACCCTAAATAGGGTAGTACTATAAGTCCAACTAATTTTGGGCAACAAAAAGAGAATAATATCTCATATATGCTTATTATCAGAGGATCACCCCATCTGACTTATAATGTATCCATAATAATGAAGCCAGCCCTATGGGTACATACATATATATATTCCCTGTGATCCCTTATTCTCTTTTTGTTGCCCAAAATTGGTTGGACTTATAGTACTACCCTATTTAGGGTCTCAGCCTTGGCTAAAAAGAATTATTTTGATTTTTTTAATTTATTTTATTTTTCTGAGTTTTTTCAATTTTTTTCACAATGTTGCTGATTTTTTATATTGCTTTCATTTTTCTTGGGTAACTGGATTTTTGGGACATGACTTGTTAGGGACCACAGGGAATACATAGGGCTATCAGGGCCAGTCGTCGTGGAGCGGGGGCACCAACCACAGAAACTTAGGGTGCCAACCTCCTCAAACAGGTAGCGAACAGCATTAGGGCACTATATAGAGTCAGTTAGTCCATATTATACTTATTGCTGTGGTTTTGTATATATATATTTGCATATTATGGTGGAAAATAAGTATTTGGTCAGAAACAAAATTTCATCTCAATACTTTGTAATATATCCTTTGTTGGCAATGACAGAGGTCAAATGTTTTCTGTAAGTCTTCACAAGGTTGCCACACACTGTTGTTGGTATGTTGGCCCATTCCTCCATGCAGATCTCCTCTAGAGCAGTGATGTTTTTGGCTTTTCGCTTGGCAACACGGACTTTCAACTCCCTCCAGAGGTTTTCTATAGGGTTGAGATCTGGAGACTGGCTAGGCCACTCCAGGACCTTGAAATGCTTCTTACGAAGCCACTCCTTCGTTGCCCTGGCGGTGTGCTTTGGATCATTGTCATGTTGAAAGACCCAGCCACGTTTCATCTTCAATGCCCTTGCTGATGGAAGGAGGTTTGCACTCAAAATCTCACGATACATGGCCCCATTCATTCTTTCATGTACCCGGATCAGTCGTCCTGGCCCCTTTGCAGAGAAACAGCCCCAAAGCATGATGTTTCCACCACCATGCTTTATAGTAGGTATGGTGTTTGATGGATGCAACTCAGTATTCTTTTTCCTCCAAACACGTCAAGTTGTGTTTCTACCAAACAGTTCCAGTTTGGTTTCATCAGACCATAGGACATTCTCCCAAAACTCCTCTGGATCATCCAAATGCTCTCTAGCAAACTTCAGACGGGCCCGGACATGTACTGGCTTAAGCAGTGGGACACGTCTGGCACTGCAGGATCTGAGTCCATGGTGGCGTAGTGTGTTACTTATGGTAGGCCTTGTTACATTGGTCCCAGCTCTCTGCAGTTCATTCACTAGGTCCCCCCGCGTGGTTCTGGGATTTTTGCTCACCGTTCTTGTGATCATTCTGACCCCACGGGGTGGGATTTTGCATGGAGCCCCAGATCGAGGGAGATTATCAGTGGTCTTGTATGTCTTCCATTTTCTAATTATTGCTCCCACTGTTGATTTCTTCACTCCAAGCTGGCTGGCTATTGCAGATTCATTCTTCCCAGCCTGGTGCAGGGCTACAATTTTGTTTCTGGTGTCCTTTGACAGCTCTTTGGTCTTCACCATAGTGGAGTTTGGAGTCAGACTGTTTGAGGGTGTGCACAGGTGTCTCTTTATACTGATAACAAGTTTAAACAGGTGCCATTACTACAGGTAATGAGTGGAGGAAAGAGGAGACTCTTAAAGAAGAAGTTACAGGTCTGTGAGAGCCAGAAATCTTGATTGTTTGTTTCTGACCAAATACTTATTTTCCACCATAATATGCAAATAAAATGTTAAAAAAACAGACAATGTGATTTTCTGGATTTTTTTTTCTCAGTTTGTCTCCCATAGTTGAGGTCTACCTATGATGTAAATTACAGACGCCTCTCATCTTTTTAAGTGGTGGAACTTGCACTATTGCTGACTGACTAAATACTTTTTTGCCGCACTGTATATACATATATATATTTTTTTTTTATTAATGTCTTTAAATTTGGAACAAAGTGTTTTTAGCTTTATGTATTAAAAGTTATATTTTAGGGGTCCTTGTGTTTTTATTTTTTTCTCTTGGTCTAGGACTCCGCTTGGTATTGCTTTGTAAGCTTTTTCTTGGGGAAAACCACTCTTAAGATTGTCTACAAGCATGTTTCGATACTCCAGCATGTGCGTGTCCTTTTCCAGGGGAAAGCATCTTGCAAAATGTACTCTTGTACCATGTATCTAACAGAGTGGTAACCCCTGTAGTCAGCACTATTTCTTATAATAACAATAAGGGTATCATGTTGCAGATAGTGCAGCAAGAAGCAGCTCATGTGTCAGGCAATTCCATGAGGTACAAGTCAATGGTGTGTTGGTGGTGGGGTAACACTCAAGCTTGCTTCCTCCGTCCCCTCCCACCAACCATGAACATCAGAGAGGGGATCATTATCCTCTTCATCTCCTGACTGTTGCGGTCCCATAACCTCTTCCTCCTCATCCTCCTCCATTTGTTCCTTGACTCCTGCACTTTCACTAAGGGATCATACCCTTCACTGTGAAAGAAAATTCTGATTTTGGTCCAGAAAAGTAGGACTAGTGTCGTGCAAGTACAATGAGATTTTAATGCGAGTACAATCCGATTTTTCACACCTGGCATCCGATTGACATCTGAATACCATGCGATTGCTATCCTATAGCATTGCGATTTTAACACGAGCTTTTACATAGAGAATTACTCTGTCATTAACATTTATTTTCAAAAAAGAAATATTCTTCAATACACACACAGTGGGTACGGAAAATATTCAGACCCCTTTAAATTTTTCACTCTTTGTTTCATTGCAGCCATTTGGTAAATTCAAAAAAGTTCATTTTTTTCTCATTAATGTACACTCTGCACCCCATCTTGACTGAAAAAAAAACAGAAATGTAGTAATTTTTGCAACTTTATTAAAAAAGAAAAACCGAAATATCACATGGTCATAAGTATTCAGACCCTTTGCTCAGACACTCATATTTAAGTCACATGCTGTCCATTTCCTTGTGTTTAATTAAACTGAAATAACTTGATTTGGGAAGGCACACACCTGTCTATATAATTTCTGCAGTACTCAAGGTTTCTAAGAGCACAGACCTGGCCATCCAGCCAAACTGAGCAATCATGGGAGAAGAGCCTTGATGAGAGAGGTAAAGAAGAAACACAAAATCACTGTGGCTGAGCTTCAGAGATGCAGTAGGGATAAGTTCCACAAAGACAACTATCACTGCAGCCTTCCACCAGTTGGGCCTTTATTGCAGAGTGGCCTGGCGGAAGCCTCTCCTCAGTGCAAGATATATGAAAGCCCGCAAAAAGTTTGCTAAAAAAAACACATGAAGGACTCCCAGACTATGAGAAATAAGATTCTCTGGTCTGGTGAGACAAAGATAGACCTTTTCGGTGATAATTGTAAGCGGTATGTGTGGAGAAAACCAGGCACTGCTCATCACCTGCCCAATACAATCCCAACAGTGAAACATGGTGGTGGCAGCATCATGCTATGGGGGTGTTTTTCAGTTGCAGGTACAGGATGACTGGTTTCCATTGAAGTAAACATGAATGCGGCCAAGTACAGAGATATCCTGGATGAAAACCTCTTCCAGAGTGCTCTGGACCTCAGACTTGACCAAAGGTTCAGCTTCCAATAAGACAATGACCCTAAGCACACAGCTAAATTAACAAAGGAGTGGCTTCAGAACAACTCTGTGACCATTCTTGACTGGCCCAGCCAGAGCCCTGACCTAAACCCAATTGAGCATCTCTGTAGAGACCTGAAAATGGCTGTCCATCAACGTTCACCATCTAACCTGATGGAACTGGAGAGGATCTGCAAGGAAGAATGGCAGAGGATCCACAAAACCAGGTGTGAAAAACTTGCATCATTCTCAAGAAGACTCATGGCTGTACTAGCGCAAAAGGGTGCTTCTACTCAATACTGAGCAAAGGGTCTGAATACTTATGACCATGTAATATTTCAGTTGTGTTTTTTTTTTTTTTATAAATTTGCAAACATTTCTACATTTCTGTTTTTTTCAGTCAAGAAGAGGTGCAGAGTGTATATTAATGAGAAAAAATGAACTTTTTTGAATTTACCAAATGGCTGCAATGAAACAAAGAGTGAAAAATGTAAAGGGGTCTGAATACTTTCTGTATCCACTGTAAATATATATATATATATATATATATATGTATATATATATATATATATATATATATATATATATATATATATATACACAGACACACACATATACATATACACAGTACAGACCAAAAGTTCAAAAGTTTGGACACACCTTCTCATTTAAAGATTTTTCTGTATTTTCATGGCTATGAAAATTGTACATTCACACTGAAGGCATCAAAACTATGAATTAACACATGTGGAATTATCAGGGCTGGTTCCAGGTTTTCATGGGCCCAGGGCGAAAGAGTCCCAGTGGGCCCCTTTAACACATTCCACAATTCATAATGCACTGATATGGCAGAGAAATAAAGGTATAGTACAATGCCAAAGATTTCACTTACTTCTTACATTACATAAGTGATATCTATTGTACATTCTAAATTAGCTCAGAAACCGGACAGTATATTCCTCTATACAGAATAATGAGCCTCATATATTGCCCCATACAGTATAATGGCTCCATATAGTGCTCCATACAGTATAATTGGCACCACATAGTCCTCTATACAGAATAATGAGCCCCATATAATGCTCCATACAGTATAATGGGCACCACAGAGTGCTCCATACAGAATGAACCGCATATATTGCTCCATACGGAATTGACACCATATAATGCTCCATACAGTATAGTGAGCCACATATAATTCTCCATACAGTATGATGGGCCCCATCTATTGCTCCATATATAATGGGCCTCATATAATGCTCCATACAGTATATGATCGGCCCCATACAGTATACTGAGTCCCATATATTGCTCCATACAGAATCGGCCCATATAATACTCCTTACAGAATGGGTCCCATATAATACTCTTTACAGAATGGGTCCCATATAATGCTCCAAAAATAATTGGCCCCATATATTGCTCCATATATAATTGGCCATATAAAATGCTCCATATATAATTAGTCCCATTAGCTGCTTCATATATTATTGGCCCCATATACTGCTCCCTATAGAATTGGCTTCATAAGATGCCCCCTATATTATTGGCCCCATAAGATACTCCATATAGAATTAGCCCCATATATTGCTCCAAATATAAAAAAAAATGAAATACTCACCTCTCGTTGCTTGACGCTGCTCTGCTCTGGACTCCTCACCGTCGGTGTCTTCCTGCTCTCTGTGCTGCGACTCCTCAGGCAGAGGGCACGCACTGGTGATGTCATCGTGACCTCTAAACTTGAATGTCACAGTCAGAGGATGGAAGACGCTGCAGCGCTGGAACCGGGAGAGGTAAGTATCGCAAGTGCCGGGGCCCGGAGCAGGCGGGGGGTCCACTCGCGAGGGCCGGCACTATAGCACGCCAGTGTCCCCGATGGCGAGTGGACCCCCTGCCTGCTCAGGGCCCCATCACTTGCCTGGATGCGCCGGGTGCTGACGCCAACCCTGGGAATTACAGTATATACTTAACAAACAAAAGTGTGAAACAACTGAAAATATGTCTTATATTTTAGGTTCTTCAAAGTAGCCACCTTTTGCTGTAATGACTGCTTTGCACACTCTTGGCATTCTCTTGATGAGCTTCAAGAGGTTGTCACCGGGAATGGTCTTCCAACAATCTTGAAGGAGTTCCCAGAGATGCTTAGCAATTGTTGGCCCTTTTGCCTTCACTCTGCGGTCCAGCTCACCCCAAACCATTTCAATTGGGTTCAGGTCTGGTGACTGTGGAGGCCAGGTCATCTGGCATAGCACCCCATCACTCTCCTTCTTGGTCAAATAGGCCTTATACAGCCTGGAGGTGTGTTTGGGGTCATTGTCTTGTTGAAAAATAAATGATGGTCCAACTAAACGCAAACCGGATGGAATAGCATGCCACTACTTTTTTCTTGCCATAATACAAATTCTAACAGTCTATTCAGCTGTGTATGCACCAGACTTCTGCACAACACAACTGATGGTCCCAACCCCATTTATAAGGCAAGAAATCCCACTTATTAAACCTGACAGGGCACACCTGTGAAGGGAAAACCTTTCCCGGTGACTACCTCTTGAAGCTCATCAAGATAAGGCCAAGAGCGTGCAAAGCAGTCATCAAAGCAAAAGGTGGCTACTTTGAAGAACCTAGAATATAAGACATAATTTCAGTTGTTTCACACTTTTTTGTTAAGTATATAATTCCACATGTGTTAATTCATAGTTTTGATGCCTTCAGTGTGAATGTACAATTTTCATTGTCATGAAAATACAGAAAAATCTTTAAATAAGAAGGTGTGTCCAAACTTTTGGTCTGTAATATATATATATATATATATATATATATATATATATATATACATATATATATATATATCTGCCGCAGACACTAGAATCACAGCGTGACAGGTTAGAATAGTATAGATATATACACATAGAATATATAGATATAAATATGTCAATGACATATATAATTAGTACAGTGTGTGTGCAGTTTACTGTGCATGTATTAAATTAATAAATTATTATTTTTCTGAAAAAACATGGTGTGGACTCCTGCATAATTTTTATAACCAGCAGACGGTAAGCCGACAAGTGGGTCAGATATTTATAGCCTGGGAAGAGGGTAATACCCATGGAGGTTCCCAGGCTATTAATATCAGCTCACAGCTGTAAACTTAGCCTTTACTGGTTGTTTAACGTGAACATGCGCCTGGTGGCCATCAAGCGTAACCGCACATGCACAAGAGTTTTGTGGGGATTCACAGCCCTAGATTATACTCAGAAGGCATACAGATGCTGGACTGGGCAGAGGATAAAAAGTACCGCGACATGCACATACACTGCAATTCCATCAGGAAATATTATGCAATTGAATGAACACATTATGAGATGGTAGTATTGGGTCCAAAAGCAAATCACTGCGACCACGCAGTGCATGACCATACGTGACGTCACATGCTGTAAAAATAGTATCATGTACAATAACAATACATAAAGAGTCAGTATACATGGATGGCATTAATAGTGACAGAATATCATTACATGCAATAAAGGAGTGTAATGTCACAGTATCAATTCAGGGGTTATGGCTGGACACCAGCAGTGTTCAATAAAATCTATAGTGTATAGTGTTAGGTACAGTGACATTATACACAGGAGCTCTGTATATAGTGTCAGTATACAGGTAATACAGGGATCACCAGTGATATTATACACAGGAACTCTGTATATAGTGTATAGTGCACAGGTAATCAGGTAATACAATGCTTACCAGTGACATTATATCCAGGAGCTCTGTATATAGTGTATAGTGTACAGGTAATACGGTGATCACCAGTGACATTATGCACAGGAGCTCTATATATAGTGTATAGTTTACAGGTATAACGGTGATCACCAGTGACATTATGCACAGGAGCTCTGTATATAGTGTCAGTGTACACGTAATACAGTGATTACCAGTGCCATTATACACAGCTGCTCTGTATATAGTGTCAGTGCACAGGTAATACAGGGATCACCAGTGACATTATACACAGGAACTCTGTATATAGTGTATGGTGCACAGGTAATCAGGTAATACAATGATTAGCAGTGACATTATATCCAGGAGCTCTGTATATAGTGTATAGTGTACAGGTAATACGGTGATCACCAGTGACATTATGCACAGGAGCTCTGTATATAGTGTCAGTGTACATGTAATACAGTGATCACCGGTGACATTATACACAGGAGCTCTGTGTATAGTGTACAGGTAATACAGGGATCACCAGTGACATTATACACAAAAGCCCTGTATATAGTGTATAATGTACAGATAATACAGTGATCGCCTGTTAGGGTTGGCGGAACGCACTGAATATATTTATTAGAAGAATAGGTGCGTTCGCAACCCGGGATCCACCGTGCAGGAAAGAACCTGCTGCTAAGTAAGGCAGTGAAGTATATTGGTATAAACTAACTCTGTTACTTCACAGAGTCCATTAGCAAAGAGAACGCTGTGCCCTGTTTAGCTCACAGGGGAACACAGCTACTTAGTAGAGCCGACAGTGGTCATGCAATCAAATGCAAACACGCAGCTCCTCTCCGGTGGTGTCGGAATTCTAATGGCTATTAGCCAGCCCTGAATCCACACACATGAAACTCCTCACCGGAGGTGCCAGTATTCTAGGGGCTTATTTCAGCCGGGTCCTTAAATGCACACACAAGAAACTCCTCGCCGGAGGTGCCAGCATTCTAGGGGCTTATTTCAGCCGGGTCCCTGACTGCACACACACGACCACACTGGCGCTGAGCACATACATAATTTACACTAGCGCATGGCCGTGCGGTCATGCGAACCTTTTATAGCTGCAGCATGTACTGGACCTTCCCAGAAGGACCAATGGGAGGCTGCCACTGAAGTTGAGCACCTTCAGGACCTTCCTGGAGGACCAATGGGATCTGCTGCAGTATCTGAGCATGTGACCCTCGATCTCCAACGGGAGATCTTGCCCTGGGCATGCTCAGAAGGGGAAAAGCAGGACTTAGTTCCAAAAGCGTCTGCTTGCCGCTGCCCAGCTCTGGCTTCAATGGCAGAAGCTGGAAAAGCAGCAGTAACCCTTTGCACAGAGTGAGACTGAGCAAGACACTGGGACCGACGTCTCCGCTGAGCAGGTTCCACTGCAGCTGATGCAGAATGGGAGACCGCAGCGGACATGGTTTCGAGATTCCCCCTGTGCAGTGATGGGAACTCGACTCCTAACATTACCTCCCCTAGGGCCCCCCTCCCTGAGCCTCATTACACTCAAAAGCTGCAATGAGCAGCGGAGCCCGAATGTGCTCAACAGGTTCCCAGGTTCTGTCCTCTGGACCGTGACCCTTCCAGTCCACCAGATAATATTTCCTGCCACGTACCACCTTGCACCCCACGATAGCATTCACCTCAAACTCCTCCGTGGATGAACCCAATGATCCCGGCAGATGACTCGGAAAACTGGGACAAATGAACGGGCTTTAAGAGAAACGTGAAAAGTTTTGGTGATACCAAGGTGCGGAGGAATAGCCAAATGGTAGACCACAGGGTTGACCTATTCCAGAACCTTGAAAGGACCAATGTAGCGAGGCGCAAACTTAGTGGACTCAACTCGCAGCTTGATGTTACAGGCGGAGAGCCACACTAAGTCGCCAGGAGCAAAGGCCGGAGCGGGGCGCCAGTGTGCATCAGCAGAAACCCTCATTCTCTCCTTGGAGGCCTGGATGGCATCCTGTGTGCGGTCCCAAATGTCACGTGCCTCCACCGCCCATTCTGCCACCCTAGAATCGGTGGATGACACGGACATGGGCACAGGGACACGTGGATGCTGGCCGTAATTAAGGAGAAAAGGAGTCTGCCCAGTGGAATCAGCTACGGCGTTGTTCAAGGCAAGTTCCGCCCAAGGTAGCAAAGATGCCCAGTCATCTTGCCTAGCAGAGACAAAATGTTGCAAGTAAGTCACCAGAGTCTGGTTGGTCCTCTCTACCAACCCATTCGTCTCGAGATGATATGCAGAGGAGAGATTCAGCTCTATGCTGAGTAAACAGCAGAGCTCTCTCCAAAACTGAGACGTGAACTGGAACTGGGGACCCCGGTCACTGACAATTTTATCAGGCATTCCATGTAAACAGAAAATATGTTTTATGAACAACGCCGCCAAGGCCCGTGCAGAAGGTAACCGTGGAAGCGGCACCAAATGCACCATCTTAGGGAAATGATCTGTGACTACCCAGATAACAATGCAGCCACGAGACTTGGGTAAGCCCACCACGAAGTCCATCCCGACCATCTCCCAGGGCCTGTCTGCCACCGGCAGGGGGTAAAGTAGCCCAGCAGGCCGTTGCTGACGAGACCAATTCTAGGCGCAGGACACACACACCCGAATATCGTCCCCGACATCACGGGCCATATGCGGCCACCAGTACGTCCTCGCCAAAAGCTCAGATGTCCTCTTGATCCCAAAATGTCCACCCACTCTGGACGAGTGAGCCCAAGGGAGAACCTCCGGTTGCAAATTCGCTGGCACAAAAGTCTTGCCCGGGGGCACGGACTCCAGCGAAACCGGAGCCACAGTTCTCAGGTTCTCAGAAAGGACAATAAGCAAAGGCTCCTCCTCCTCCTCAGATGACACTACGGAGTGGGAGAGAGCATCGGCACGAATGTTCTTCTCCCCGGAGAGAAAATGAAACCGGGAGAAGAAAAGGGACCATCTAGCCTGGCGAGAATTCAGCCGCTGGACCATCTGTAGATATACCAAGTTCTTGTGGTCAGTGAACACTTGGAAGGGAAAGCGAGCTCCATCCAAGAGGTGTCTCCACTCTGAGAAAGTCAACTTCATGGCTAGCAACTCCCTGTCCCCGATGGAATAATTCCTCTCCGCCGGTGTGAAGGTCTTGGAGAAGAAGAAGCAAGGATGCTTCCGACCTTGAGCATCCTTTTGGAAAAGGACTCCTCCAGCACCAAAGGATGAGGCATCCACCTCCATGATAAATGGCTAATCTACATCGGGGCGATGTAGGATGGGAGCGCTAGCGAAGTGTGACTTAATCGAGAGAAAGGCCTTGGAGACCTCCTCCGACCACACTTGGGATTTGCTCCCTTCTTGGTGAGGGCAACCAAGGGAGCTACCAAAGTTGAGAAGTGTGGAATGAACTGGCGATAGTAATTAATGAACCCCATAAAGCACTGCACCGCTTTTAGACAATGGGGTTCCTGCCAGTCCATCACAGCCTGTAGCTTGGCAGGATCCATAGCCAAACCCTGGGCAGAGATGATATAACAAAGGAAAGGCAAGGACTCCTGCTCAAACACACACTTCTCCAACTTGGCATAGAGGGAGTTTGCCCATAAGAGGTCGAAGACTTTGCGAACATCTCTCCGATGGGAGTCAATATCTGGAGAGTAGATGAGAATATCATCCAGATAGACTACGACCGATGTGGTGAGCTTATCACGGAAGATGTCGTTCACAAAATCTTGGAAAACGGCTGGTGCATTACAGAGCCCGAAGGGCCTCACCAGATATTCATGGTGCCCATCCCTGGTGTTAAAAGCCGTCTTCCATTAGTCCCCCTCATGGATGCGAATCAGGTTGTAAGTACAATGCAGATCTAACTTAGTAAATACCCTTGCTCCCCGTAGCCTATCAAAGAGCTCAGATATCAGGGGTAGTGGGTACTTGTTCTTAACGGTGATGGCGTTAAGACCCCTGTAGTCTATGCATGGACGTAATTCTCCACTCTTCTTCTGCACAAAGAAGAACCCAGCCCCCGCCGGTGACACTGACTTCCTAATGAATCCTCTTGCCAGATTCTCTTGGATGTACTGAGACATTGCCTCCGTCTCCGGGAGAGATAACAGATAGACTCGACCCCGGGAGGCTCAGCACCAGGCAAGAGGTCAATAGGAGAGTCATAGGGGCGGAGAGGCGGAAGCGTCTCCACAGCCCTTTTGGAGAACACGTCCGCATAAGGCCAACAGTGCTTGGGGATCTGCGGGTACTTCTGTTGTAGCAACCTGAACGCACTCCCTCTGACATCTACCCTCACAGGATTTACTCAATCCCAAAATTCTCCCTGAGGACCACTCTATATGAGGAGAATGATAGCGTAGCCATGGTATCCCCAACAGGACCTCATCAATTCCCTCAGGAATGACTAATAGAGAGATAATCTCCTGATGTGATGGAGACACAGAAAGAGTTAAAGGAATGGTTTGGTGTGTAATCTGTGAAGGTAGTGTCGACCCATTTACCACTCGAACAGTTACTGGTTTGGCGAGCATCGTCGTTGGGCGTCGTTGGGCGAAAGCGGAGGATTAATGGGATCTGCTGCAGTATCTGAGAATGTGACCCTCGATCTCCAACGGGAGATCTTGCCCTGGGCATGCTCAGAAGGGGAAAAGCAGGACTTAGTCCCAAAAGCGTCTGCTCGCTGCTGCCCAGTACTGGCTTCAGTGGCAGAAGCTGGAAAAGCAGCAGTTAGGCTACGTTCACATTTGCGTTGTGCGCCGCTGCGTCGGCGACGCAACGCACAACGCAAATAAAAATGCACCAAAACGCACGCAAAAACGCTGCGTTTTGCGATGCATGCGTCGTTTTTTGCCGAAATTTCGACGCAAAAAAAATGCAACTTGTTGCGTTTTCTTTGCCCGACGCTTGCGGCAAAAAAAACGCATGTGTCGCACAACGCAGCACAATGCATGTCCATGCGTCCCCCATGTTAAATATAGGGGCGCATGACGCATGCGTCGCCGCTGCGTTTCCCGACGCTGAGTCGGGAAACGCTAATGTGAACATAGCCTAACCCTTTGCACAGAGTGAGACTGAGCAAGACGCTGGGACCGACGTCTCCACTGAGCAGGTTCCACTGCGGCTGATGCAGAATGGGAGACCGCAGCGGACATGGTTCAAGATTTCCCCTGTGCAGCGACGGGAACTCGACTCCTAACATCACCAATGACATTATATAAAGGTGTGCACAGTATATAGTGTTTGGCGTCAGTGTACAGATAACACACTGTCTCTCTGGTGATGCCTCTAGTTGAAGTTCTTAATTTTCGCTTTTCTCCTGGGTGACGGATGCTGTGGGAGAAGCGATGGCAGCACCAGCACTCTTCTATCTCAGCTTCTATCTCTGCGGCAATTGTAGCTTCTGTGAAAGAAGATGTCAGGAAGGTGGAGATAGAAGCAGTGAGTGACAGCAGCGCAGCCCAACAGCTTCTACCACCGCCTTGAAACAAATCATCATCATCAGCTGGGTGGTACTAGTGTCACTCACTGCTTCTAGCACTGCTATCAAATTAATTCTCAATCTGCAATTGTCCCTTTAAGTCATGGTTATACCATGACTGCATGTAAATTTCAAGTACAGAGTATACATATTTAGGGTTAAGCTTGTTCTGAACTTTTGAGTATAATATTGTGATGTAGGAAGCAATATCACATTACATGTAGATTTAAAGAGACTACAAAGCGCTGAAACACTGTACCTTCAATGCTTAATGGGCATGTAGATCATAGGAAGCTGAATAAAATGATACCTTGATATCTGTGATCCAATATTTTATTCCAGAGAAATCCACGTTTTTCTTAAACTGTATGTAAATGAGCTTTTCAGGGCTGAGCTGTGATCAGCAGTGTCTGAGAGGGAGGGGTGAAAGTGCACATCCCCAGAAAAAACTCAAAAGAGACGCCCAGTTGGACGACTAGCAGAGATTTCACTTACTGCACTGCAATAGCAACAAATGTGAATATCTCTTCAATTGAGTGACGCTGACAAATAAAAAAAAAAACAGCAGAATCAGGGGAGCTCATGGATTTTTACCGAGTGTTTAAATTGTTGTAGGAAATGTCAGATTCTCTTTAAATGGGGGGTAACTCATCCCTAGTTACCTTTTTCAATTTAGGCTGCACAAGGCACTAGCTTAAGAAAAATTTGATTCCATGCAGACTCCCTGAGTGCATTCCTTAGTGATGAGGCAGAAAGGTTACAAAATATTATACCCAATCATGCAGAGGAAAAAGTAACTGAATACAGTAAGTGATGAACTTCATGTCAAGGGTCAACAAGTACAAGATTGAAAGCCCACATACAGCTGTAGACCAATATAAATAAAGACATTTCTCATATGGCCATGGGCAGCCCAGTAAAGAAGCAGTTTTATAGCAATCAGATTCTAAACATCATCAAACTATTTATGTAGACACTATCACACTCAATATCTGGATGTTACAGTAAATAGGTAATATTTTGGATGCTATAAGAAATTCATACTCCTAAAGGGAATCTTTCGCCCTGAACATAATGGTGTGCAACATACTTGTCAAGATGCTGTGGTTTAAAAAAGAATCACAGCTAGAATAGCTAAAAAGGTGCAGCGTGAGACAAGCCCTGTGTCAGCTCATAGCTCATAACTATGGCAGACGGCACAGTGCACACATCATTCAGAGGCCACAATTTTTCAACTATGATTTTATAAAAAATACAGCACGTTAACAAGTATTTTCCATACTGCTATAATTAGCAAGATTACTTTTAAATATCCATGTCCTTGTGCTCTGCCTGCAATGCATCCTCTTTCATTGTGAGCAGAGAGCTTTTCAGAATGCAGAGAAGCAGGATGGTGACACTAATTATGGCATCATCGCTGCTCACCATCATAGTGGACGCCTCAAAGCTTTGCAGGATGGTACAGATGTCTGACATCCATGTCCACTCCTGAGGTCTTATGTGTGGAATCTGAACTGAATAACCACAACCTTGTTGATGCTGGTAGTGAACAACTGTCCTCTTCTCCTCACAAACCCTTCCAACATATGCAGTGTAGAGTTCCAACGCGTGGGGACATCACACGCCAGTTGGTGAGCCTGAAGCTGCAAACGCTGCTGAAGCACATCAAGGGCGGCTGAAGCTGTAGCTGACTTTTTAAAATGGGCACACAGGTGATGTACTTTCATAAACAGATCCGGCAGCTCTGGGTAGGTTTTAAGAAAATGCTTAACCACAAGGTTAAGCATATGGGCCAGGCAAGGTACGTGTGTGAACCACCACCAGGTTCCGGCCATTGTCACACACGACCATGCCTGGCTGTAGGTTCAGCAGTGTAAGCCACAGATCTGACTGCACCTTCAGAGCTGTCCGCAACTCTTCAGGATTGTGTGGTTTGTCACCTAAGCAGATTAGTTTCAGCACAGCCTGTTGGTGCTTGGCTGAGGCAGTGCTGCAGTGCTTCCAGCTTGTGACTGATGTGCTACTTTCGGAGATGGAGGCTGAAGAGAAGGCAGAAGAGGGGATGCAGGAGCTGTAGACTGTGGGAACCCAGTTTGACGTAGGGCCCGCAAATCTCGGGGTTGGGAGGACATGCACCATCCCAAGGTCTGACTGGGTCCCGGCTTCCACTATGTTAACCCAGTGTGCTGTCAGCGAGATGTACCATCCCTGCCCACAAGCACTTGTCCACGTGTCCGTGGTTAGCCAAATATAGCAAGAATGACGAAGACACATGATACCAATTAGTCACCTATCATTTACCCTTTCCATGTATCCACCGGATTACCAGACCTATCATCAAATATCTCATAAGACCAAACCAACAAAAACGATGATCAGAGGTCAGATTTCATCATATATATATATATATTTACCTACAAGTGGTCGCAGGGAGTCTGGGGAAGAGACAGACTCCCGGCGACCACTTGTAGGTAAATATATATGATTTAAATAAAACTAATATAAATTTTTATTAAAGTAATAATAAAGGAACAACATGAGAATATAAACAGGGAAAAGCAGGATGAGACAATAATCACCAATAGGTGGCAGTGTAGTGCCGACAGGTAGATGGTGTAACACCACCTTAAGTTACATACAGTAGTAGAATATGTGCTATATAGTACTGCACATCATGTAACATCAGCCTCCAAGGGTGCAATGATACATTAATGGTTAAACTGCATCAGTGCGACATATGTGTAAACATGCACACCAAGGACTGATAGAGGTATAAACAGTGAAATAGATAAACAAATAGTTAATCAATCATAATACCTGAAGGGAGAACTACACTGCCACGAGCCCCAACGTGCGTTTCGGCGTGGTGCCTTCTTCCGGGGGTGTGGCGTAATACAAACATGGGGAATATTTAAAAGAAGCGTCAACCTATCACAAGACCCCTTATAAAAAGATGTGTTGTTAGACTAGGACCCACGCATGCGTATATTGTAGTGCTGTATGACACGGCTGCCTAGAAGAGGCCAATCAGGATCCAGATAACAGAACGCAGAGTGAACTAAGGAAACCCGACTGCGCACGCGCAGTAAAACATCAGGGAAACAATGACTCATATGTACGCAAGTCATCACCCTGGTAACAGTGCTAGCGTCGTGGGAGGAGGACACCAAGCCCTAACCAATCAAGTCCTGGGGTGGGGGGACTTACGGAGAACATTGGCAAGTACGTTGACTCTTTTCTCAGGCCCCTGGTGGAGACTATTCCATCTTATCTCAAAGACACCTCTGATTTTTTGAAAAAAATTGACTCCGTCCATGTTGAGGAAGATACCCTTCTGGTTACATGTGACGTAGAGTCTCTTTACACGAGTATTCGACACCAGGATGGCTTGAGGGCTGTTTCACGTTTTTTGTCTATGACCTCTGTCTCACCTAGTGACACCAATTTTTTGATTGTTCTTTTACAATTTCTTTTAACTCATAATTTTTTTTCTTTTCAATGGATCCTTCTTCCTACAGCTCCAGGGAACAGCAATGGGGGCGGCTTGTGCACCTTCATATGCTAATTTGTTCCTGGGGCTGTGGGAGAGGGATCTGTTCTCGTCAGATCGGGGTTCATCGATGGAGCAGGTTTTATTTTGGACCCGCTACATCGATGATATTTTCCTGATCTGGCGGGGTACCCCTCTCCAGTTACAATCTTTTTTTGAGGAGCTTAATAATAATGATTTAAATATTCGTCTTACTTATAAATTTGATTTTCATTCTATAGATTTTTTGGATGTCCTAGTGGAGAGAGAGGCGGACGGTCTTTTAAGTGCCAGTGTTTTCCGTAAGGACACGGCGGTGAATGCTGTTCTTCACGCTTCATCTTCCCACCCACCTCATGTGATCAATGCAGTTCCAATTGGGCAGTTCCTTCGCCTTAAAAGAATTTGTACATCTGTCGAAACATTTGAAATACAAGCTGAGGATTTGAAACAGCGTTTTTTGGCCCAGGGGTACAGCAAGAGGAGTGTGAAAAAAGCATATAACAGGGCAAAGAATACCAACCGACAGCAATTGCATTTCTCCAAACCACAAGTTAAGATGAACCAACAGGTAAGGATGATTACCCAGTATCATTCTCGGTGGAAGGAGATGTCACGGATTTTGGCCAAACATTGGCCCATACTCCTGGCGGACCCAATCCTAAAGCAGTACTTACCATCTTATCCATCTGTCGTTGCTCGTAGATCCAAAAATTTGGGGGACCATTTGGTACGGAGTTATTTTCCACCCATTACTCCGCCCCCTATTTTCTCAACTGCTTCAAGCCACCAACCCCTTTGGTGGGGTTGTAAACCATGTGGCAAATGCATTGCTTGCCAAAATGTCAATAGGGCTACCCATTTTGTATCCTCGGATGGACGTGAATTTTTAATTACGCATTCTATTACTTGTTCCACCACTATGGTGGTCTATCATGGCACATGCCCATGCGGTAAAATCTATATTGGGCTTACAACACGTGCTTTGAAGGTACGCGTACGTGAGCACGTCCGTGACATCTTGGCAGCTGAAAAAGAGGATAACATTGAGAGTTTAAAGACAGTTCCTCGCCACTTTAAACGCCACCACAATTGTGACCCTTCAGGCTTTAGAATTATAGGTATTGATCATCTCATTACAACGCAACGTGGTGGCAACCTTAGCCGCAATCTTGCACAGAAAGAATCACGCTGGATTTGGCGGCTCAAAAGTTTGCAACCCCAGGGACTCAATGAAACCCTTAGTTTCTCTTCATTCCTCTGAATCATTGGTCCATGTTCTTTTTTTATTGGCTTTTAATTGTTTCTTTTGTATTTTGTTTTTAACATCTGTGTCTACCTCTCTCTAGTTCCTCTGTTTCTTTGATGTTCCAATCTTCATGTGGATCCACTGCTGTACTTATGGGAATAACATCGTCCAGTGTGCGGACTCATCTACTATAGCAGAGGGAGTGCTTTTTATGCAACTGTTGGTTTTTTTCATTGTCATTATATATGCACTTTGCACATATTTATTATTGTATGTAATTGTTTATATTTATACATGTTTTTATACATATTCTGTGATTGTTATTATTATTCACATTGTGCATTATGTGTTCTATATACTGCATTTGCTGTTATTATGTCATTGTGCCATTGTATAGCACTTGTTTTGTTAACACATATGCTATTGTGCCTCATTGGCACATTTATAATCATGGGTTTACAATTGCACCATGTCTTTTTCTGGTTATCGCTCCCCTCCCTTTGGCGCTCATGCACCTTTACCTCGCTGCTGGGCGGCGGTGGTCTCGTCTCGTTGAGTTGTGTACGTGGGGATTCCATCACCCGGCTCGCGCCTTACCGGTGGGCGCGACCTGGCTGGTGCCCCGCGTCCACCTATGGTGACGCTTGCACCGTTGTCCTAGTGACGATATGCGCACGCGCAGTTGGGTTCCCGCTGTCTAGATGCTTTACATTGCGCATGCGCGGCTGGCTGCACCTTCGTCCATTACATTGGACTTGATTGGTTAGGGCTTGGCGTCCTCCTCCCACGACGCTAGCACTGTTACCAGGGTGATGACTTGCGTACATATGAGTCATTGTTTCCCTGATGTTTTACCGCGCGTGCGCAGTCGGGTTTCCTTAGTTCACTCTGCGTTCTGTTATCTGGATCCTGATTGGCCTCTTCTAGGCAGCCGTGTCATACAGCACTACAATATACACATGCGTGGGTCCTAGTCTAACAACACATCTTTTTATAAGGGGTCTTGTGATAGGTTGACGCTTCTTTTAAATATTCCCCATGTTTGTATTACTCCACACCCCCGGAAGAAGGCACCGCGCCGAAACGTGCGTTGGGGCTCGTGGCAGTGTAGTTCTCCCTTCAGGTATTATGATTGATTAACTATTTGTTTATCTATTTCACTGTTTATACCTCTATCAGTCCTTGGTGTGCATGTTTACACATATGTCGCACTGATGCAGTTTAACCATTAATGTATCATTGCACCCTTGGAGGCTGATGTTACATGATGTGCAGTACTATATAGCACATATTCTACTACTGTATGTAACTTAAGGTGGTGTTACACCATCTACCTGTCGGCACTACACTGCCACCTATTGGTGATTATTGTCTCATCCTGCTTTTCCCTGTTTATATTCTCATGTTGTTCCTTTATTATTACTTTAATAAAAATTTATATTAGTTTTATTTGGTTCTTGTAGTGCTGTCTTTTTCGGCTTTCTTGTTCACTTATTGGTGCACTGAACCATTTACATATGTCCACGCACCCTTGGCATGTTTGGTTAGTGGTGCATGTATGGTCTGGCATATATGTTCTAAATATATATGATTTATTGGTATGGTTCCTTTTTGGCATGGCTTCTCTATTATGGGAGATTGCAGTGGTAGTATCTAGCCGGTGAGATATATTGGGATGTGACACCTATCCATAGGCTGAGATTATTGAGATACTATATCTTGTGTTAAATGGTTAGGGCTACGCATATATAATAATAATCTTTATTTTTATATAGCGCTAACATATTCCGCAGCGCTTTACAGTTTTGCACACATTATCATCACTGTCCCGGATGGGGCTCACAATCTAAAATCCCTATCAGTATGTCTTTGGAATGTGGGAGGAAACCGGAGTGCCCGGAGGAAACCCACGCAAACACGGAGAGAACATACAAACTCTTTGCAGATGTTGTCCTGGGTTGGATTAGAACCCAGGACCCCAGCACTGCAAGGCTGCTGTGCTAACCACTGCGCCACCGTGCTGCCCCGTGCATATATGTGCATTATAGCGATAGGTTGCACTCTCATTTGAGTATTAAATAATTGTGGTTAGTAGCAGTGTATTACTAGCATTGCTATATGTTTATATGACCTAAGTAAACCGTTGGTCCAGATGATGGCATCGATTAATATGTATTACACTATGTGAACATGTTGCTCTATTTCACCTTCTTCCCCAATTGGTGTTATGGGTTTTAAAGTTTGTGATTTATAGTTAAATAAAATTTATATGTATTTTTGATTAAATCTGACCTCTGGTCTTCGTTTTTTTTTGGTTTGGTCTTGTGTTTGTGGTTAGATGGACTTTCCCAGTAACAGTATTGTTGAGGGCATGGCTAATGTTGTGGGACACGTGCTTGTGTAATGCCAGGACGACACATTGGGAGAAATAGTGGTGGCTGGAGACCGAATATCTTGGGACGGCCGCCGCTATCAGGTTGCGGAAAGCTTCCGTCTCCATGAGCCTAAAAGGCAACATTTCGAGCACAAGCAGATGAGAAATTTGTGAATTTACTACTGTGGCCTGTGGGTGTTGGAGGCGTACTTCCGCTTGCGTTCCAATCACTGTGGTATTGACAACTGAAGGCTGCGCTGGGACAAGGACGTGGACGTGCTCGATGATGGTGCTAGTTGAGTCTGGGTAATGGCAGGTGCAGGGCAGGAGGCATCTTCACATGCACCGTGGACAGGGGATTGGCTTTTGCATGCAACAGTGGAAGGAGTGGTGTTACCTGCAGACACTGTTCCTGGTGCCTGTGGTTCGGCCCACAAACTCGGGTGCTTTGCTGCCATGTGCCTGATCATGCTGGTGGTGGTCAGGCTGGTAGTTTTGCTACCCCTGCTGATGCGGGCATGGCAGGTGTTGCAAATGGCTTGTTTGGGGTTATTGCCAGAGTCTTTAAAAAACAACCAGACTCGAGAAGACCTTACAGTTGGACTGGCAATGTCTGTCACGTTGGTGTTGCGTGAAATGGTTGCCCACATTCTGTCTGCGGACACCACATTGCGTCTTCCTGCCTGTTGGGGTGCTACGCGTTCATCCCCCTGTATGCTGCTGTCCTCGCTCTGCATGTCCTCCTGCCAGGTTGGGTCAGTTACTATATTATCCACCACCTCTTCTTCCACTTCCGCACCCTGGTCCTCCTCCTGAGTTTCTGGAAATTGTGTCTCATCATCGTCCACCTCTTGTGACACGTTAACACTGTCACCTTCGTGTGACCGTGGCTGCTCAAATATTTGGGCATCACTACATGCAATGTTATCTTGCCTCACTTCAAGTAGACCGTGAGAGTGGCACAAATCGATAAATGGAAAAGTGAACAACTCTTCGGAATGTCCAAGTGTTGGATCAGTTGTCTCAGGGCACTCAACATGGTGGGAGGAAGGAGGAACAGGGTGAGGAATATGTGGTCCAGAGTCACGGCTACTCAGACTTGACCGTGTAGAAGACAGGGTGCTGGTGGTGGTAGCAACGTGACTGGAAGCATTATCCGCCATCCAACCAACTATCTTTTCACTCTGCTCTGGTGTCAAGAGTGCTGTTCTGCCTTGCCCTATGAATTCTGACAGGAATCTGTTGCGAGAAGATGTGGGTGTTTGTTGTGGCCCACTTTGTAGGCCACAGATAGATAAGGCGTATCACAGAGATACCAGACTGTTCAATATGAGGCCGGTATTTTTTAATTTTTTACACCAAAATAGTGTTTTGAGCTAGGGTAGCAGACAGCCAAAAAAGTGCAATGTAGGCCTGAAAAGCAACTATTTGTAGAGCACAAATAGACCAGGAGTCTGACGAAGATGTCACACTCTTCAAAATATGGCCTGGAGTTTTTTATTTTATACCCCAAAATAGTGTACAGAACTAAGGTAACAGGCAGCAAATAAAGTGGAATGTAGGCCTGAACTGCCACAATTTGTAGGCCACAAATAGATCAGGCGTCTGACAGAGATACCAGACTGTTCAATACGTGGCCTGTATTTTTTTTTTTACCCCAAAATAGTGTATAGACCTAGGGTAGCAGACAGCCAAAAAAGTGGAATGTAGGCCTGAAAAGCAAATATTTGTAGAGCACTCTGTAAGGAGTCTGACGGAGATATCACACTCTTCAATATGGGCCTGGAGGTTTTTTTTTTTACAATTTTCTTACCCCAAAATACTGTATAGGCCTAGGGTAGCGGACAGCCAAAAAAGTGGAATGTAGGCCTGAAAAGCAACTATTTGTAGAGCACAGATATATCTGGCATCTAACGGAGATAGAACACTGCTAAATATGTGGCCTGGATGCTTTGGGTCTCACCAAAATTGTGTCAATAAGCAGGCTATGACACCAAAAAAAAAAAAATGTTGGAGTACTAAAATTGTAAAATATTTAGCGCAATGATATGCGAGGCGTGTGGCGTACAAAACACACTGATAAATATAAGAACTGTAGCTAAATATTTTTTGGCCAGATAAAGATTTTTTGGTCAGCAAAAAGGTGTCCAAAAATGTTGTAAGACACACCAAAAAATACTACAGTTCCAAAAAAGGCCAGAATTTTATGCGCACTCACATCTGATGCCTGGGACAAAAAAAGCCGTTTTAAATTGCTAGATTTTCACGATGTTGTATTAAAATGACCTGGATGTAGTCTGCAGTGTGACCAAGCAAATAAATGTAGAACAAAAAGGGGGCTCTGGATTGCTTTGTAATAAAATTTGCAGAATTCACGTGACAAAAAAAAATAATCGTAGCTACAGATACCTGCAGCTAAGTATATATAATATAGGCAGGAGACAATAATGGACCTTCTTGATGTATGCAGTGAGATCTATATACTCACATACAGTGCCTGCATGCCTTGCACTGATGTGGATATGTGCAAATAGACTCCTCTGCCTACCTAGCACTGCAATCAATTTTGTGATGGTCGACCCATACTAACTAATAAAAGCACAAATCTGACCCTATGTCAGCAGCAGCTCTCCCTACACTAGCTGAGTCTGAGCAGGGCAGTGTCCGGTCTCTTGTAGACCTGATGAGGCTGTGCGGCCAGCCAATCACTGTAATACCACAACAAAGATGGCTGCGGCATTACAGTGCATGGCTGACAATCCCTGCACTTTAATTGGCGCTCTAAAGAGCACCAAAATTGCAGGGCGGAGACCCGAGCTCCTGTCGAATAATCCCGGAAATGGTCGGTGCTCACCGAGTACTGTGATATTCGGGCGAGTAATGAGTAGTGTTACATTTGCTCATCACTACTCCTGACTCCTCTGATCCACCACACTTAGCGTGGCCATGATTCCCTACAGCCCCACGAACCGGAGACCACAACAGTGTATAAAAGCAAGTTCATCTTTACTGTTCGGTTTAGTCATCTACAAAGCACAGCAAGGGATGCAGACATTTTTTTTTGGGTGACAAAGCAGTGCCATGTCTTCACTAAACATTTTCAGTGCACAGTTGAAGAAACTTCTCACTAGCCAAGTTAGGGACTTGCAGGCTTCCTAGACAGCTTTGATAGTGTAGGAAGGGGGAGCCAGGGCAGTAGTCATGGCCGATAGCAATCCCTCTATCACTCTCTGGCCTTCTCCCTCCATACAAACATGTGTACCTCTCTGAGTACCTTGGTGCTGTTCCTCTGCGCCATCAGGGTCTTCCTGGCACGAGACAGTAACCTCTGAAGATGATTCAAAGAATAAAACATTACAGTCCGGTTTTGCTTTAACTTCAACATGTTCACTCAGCAACTTGTCATCCAGGGCACACACTGTTACAGCATCAGGCACCAATATCTCTGACCCTTGCCTGTCGCTAAGCATGCGTTCGGGACAGTCCGTACTATACGGTCCCACAGTGTCCTCAATGTCCAGTGTTTCTGCCTTCCGTGGGGCATTCCCTGCCGTTTCGCCCTGGTCCTGAGAATGGCAGCCCACGCAAAAACCTGCCACATCTTGGTGCACTTTCTCCCACTTTGCTCAGCCTTCTTCTGTTCAGCAGCTGCAGTCCCACTTATACTGCAGCGCTGATCCTGTACTCTCTGTTCTTTGTTTTGGCCCCTTGGATATTACTGCTGGGCACACTCTTCTTAGAAGAACGATGCGGGGCACGAAATGCCCTGGGCTAGCTAGCCCTCTGTGAGATGTACCGGTGCCCTGGGTACCTCTCCTATTTTAACTAATCACTATGCTATACCTAATATCTATGATGCCACCATCTAGTGGCCAACTTGGGGTACTACTCCCCTAACACTATACGGGCCTGGGGCACTTACGTTCCCTAACCAACATTATGCAATTAAGGGAACAACTGTATGACAACTAGGGTTGAGCGAAACGGATCGTTCATTTTCAAAAGTCGCCGACGTTTGGCACAGTCGGGTTTCATGAAACCCGACCCGATCCCTGTGTGGGGTCGGCCATGCGGTACGCGACTTTCGCGCCAAAGTCGCGTTTCAATGACGCGAAAAGCGCCATTTCTCAGCCAATGAAGGTGGACGCAGAGTGTGGGCAGCGTGATGACATAGGTCCTGGTCCCCACCATCTTACAGAAGGGCATTGCAGTGATTGGCTTGCTGTCTGCGGCGTCACAGGGGCTATAAAGAGGCGTTCCCGCCGACCGCCATCTTACTGCTGCTGATCTGAGCATAGGGAGAGGTTGCTGCCGCTTCGTCAGAAGCAGGGATAGCGTTAGGCAGTGTCCATTAACCCCCAAACCGCTTGTGCTGTAGCGATATCCACTGCCCAACACCACCTTTTGTTTGCATGGACAGTGGAAGCTACATTTTTTTTCCTCAGCGCTGTAGCTCATTGGGCTGCCCTAGAAGGCTCCCTGATAGCTGCATTGCTGTGTGTACGCCGCTGTGCAAACCAACTGCTTTTTTCAAAGCACAAATCCTGTTGCTCCTTCCTTTCTACACAGCTATCTTTTTTGTTTGTCCACACTTTTGATTTAATTTGTGCAGCAGTCCACTGCTTGTTATTGCTGCCTGCCATACCTGGCAGAGATTACTGCAGGGAGATAGTAATTGTAGGACAGTCCCTGTTTTTTTTGTTTTTTTTTAATTCTCCCTAAAAAAAAGTAGTGGGAGATTAATATTGGCATTTCTGCTAGAGTGCCAGTCCTGTGTGCCATCTCTTTCAAATAGTGGGCCACAAAAAGCCTAGTGTCTGTTTTGGGTTTTAAAATTCTCCCTGAAAAAAAAATTAAACAGTGGGAGATTAATATTGGCCTTTGTGCTTGTGTGCCAGTCCTGTGTGCCATCTCTCTCCAATAGTGGGCAATAGAAAGCCTAGTGTCTGTTTTGGGTTTTAAAATTCTCCCTGAAAAAAAAAAACAGTGGGAGATTAATATTGGCCTTTGTGCTTGTGTGCCAGTCCTGTGTGCCATCTCTCTCAAATAGTGGGCCATAGAAAGCCTAGTGTCTGTTTTTTTTTTGTTTTGTTTTTTTGTTTTTAAATTCTCCCTGAAAAAAAAAAAATAAACAGTGGGAGATTAATATTGGCCTTTGTGCTTGTGTGCCAGTCCTGTGTGCCATCTCTCTCAAATAGTGGGCCATAGAAAGCCTAGTGTCTGTTTTTTTTGTTTTTTTTTTGTTTTTATTTTAAAATTCTCCCTGAAAAAAAAAAAAACAGTGGGAGATTAATATTGGCCTTTGTGCTTGTGTGCCAGTCCTGTGTGCCATCTCTCTCCAATAGTGGGCCATAGAAAGCCTAGTGTCTGTTTTGGGTTTTAAAATTCTCCCTGAAAAAAAAAAACAGTGGGAGATTAATATTGGCCTTTGTGCTTGTGTGCCAGTCCTGTGTGCCATCTCTCTCCAATAGTGGGCCATAGAAAGCCTAGTGTCTGTTTTGGGTTTTAAAATTCTCCCTGAAAAAAAATAAACAGTGGGAGATTAATATTGGCCTTTGTGCTTGTGTGCCAGTCCTGTGTGCCATCTCTCTCCAATAGTGGGCCATAGAAAGCCTAGTGTCTGTTTTGGGTTTTAAAATTCTCCCTGAAAAAAAATAAATATACAGTGGGAGATTAATATTGGCCTTTGTGCTTGTGTGCCAGTCCTGTGTGCCATCTCTCTCCAATAGTGGGCCATAGAAAGCCTAGTGTCTGTTTTTTTTGTTTTTTTTCTGTTTTGGTTTTAAAATTCTCCCTGAAAAAAATAAACAGTGGGAGATTAATATTGGCCTTTGTGCTTGTGTGCCAGTCTTGTGTGCCATCTCTCTCAAATAGTGGGCCATAGAAAGCCTAGTGTCTGTTTTGGGTTTTAAAATTCTCCCTGAAAAAAAAAATAAACTGTGGGAGATTAATATTGGCCTTTGTGCTTGTGTGCCAGTCCTGTGTGCCATCTCTCTCAAATAGTGGGCCATAGAAAGCCTAATGTCTGTTTTGGGTTTTAAAATTCTCCCTGAAAAAAAAAAAAACAGTGGGAGATTAATATTGGCCTTTGTGCTTGTGTGCCAGTCCTGTGTGCCATCTCTCTCAAATAGTGGGCCATAGAAAGCCTAGTGTCTGTTTTTTTTTTGTTTTTTTTTGTTTTTGTTTTAAAATTCTCCCTGAAAAAAAATAAACAGTGGGAGATTAATATTGGCCTTTGTGCTTGTGTGCCAGTCCTGTGTGCCATCTCTCTCAAATAGTGGGCCATAGAAAGCCTAGTGTCTGTTTTGGGTTTTAAAATTCTCCCTGAAAAAAAAAATAAACAGTGGGAAATTAATATTGGCCTTTGTGCTTGTGTGCCAGTCCTGTGTGCCATCTCTCTCCAATAGTGGGCCATAGAAAGCCTAGTGTCTGTTTTGGGTTTTAAAATTCTCCCTGAAAAAAAAAAACAGTGGGAGATTAATATTGACCTTTGTGCTTGTGTGCCAGTCCTGTGTGCCATCTCTCTCAAATAGTGGGCCATAGAAAGCCTAGTGTCTGTTTTGGGTTTTAATATTCTCCCTGAAAAAAAAAATAAACAGTGGGAGATTAATATTGGCCTTTGTGCTTGTGTGCCAGTCCTGTGTGCCATCTCTCTCCAATAGTGGGCCATAGAAAGCCTAGTGTCTGTTTTGGGTTTTAAAATTCTCCCTGAAAAAAAAAATAAACTGTGGGAGATTAATATTGGCCTTTGTGCTTGTGTGCCAGTCCTGTGTGCCATCTCTCTCAAATAGTGGGCCATAGAAAGCCTAGTGTCTGTTTTTTTTTTTTTTTTTTGTTTTTGTTTTTAAATTCTCCCTGAAAAAATAAATAAACAGTGGGTGTTAGGGGTCGAGTTCCCGCTTCTGCACAGGGGGAATCTCGAGCCACTTCCGCTGCGGTCTCCCATTCTTGTCCAGCCGCAGTGGAGCCTGCTCAGCAAGGACGTCGGTCCCAGCGTCTTGCTCATTCTCACTCTGTTCTGAGAGTTAGTGCTGCTTCTCCAGTCTCTGCCTTTAAAGTCAGTGCTGGTCAGCAGCGAGCGGACTTCTCTGGGACTAAGTCCTTGTCTGCATGTACTGAGCATGCCCAGCGTAAGGTCTCCCGTTGGAGATCGAGGGTCATGTGCTCAGGCTCTGCAGCACATTCCATTGGTCCTCTTGGCAGGTCCTAGAAGGGCAAAAGTGCTGTGGCCACTTCCTGTGCTGCTGTTATATAAACTGCGCATGACCGCACGGCCATGCGCTAGTATTGTTTTACAATTGCTTATGTGTGTATGTCGTGAGTGCAAGTTGTCCTTGGAAACCCCTACCCTATTGAATGTCTGTTCGCGGAAGGTGTATGGCTGCTACCTAGCGCCCGACTTAGCCTACAGCACTAACACACATCACAGCGTCCTGTAGCTGTGCCTGCCAGTACGGCGCCGTGCGCCTGCCTTGCGCTTTCCATACCCGAGTCTGGGTGGTTAGTGGCGTCCGTTAGTGCGGCATCGCTCGCACTCTTGTGCACAGATTGCTTAAGGTTCTCTACACACCCAGTTGCGGTGTTACGCCAGCAAGGGTCTAATCGGGCTCCAATCCCTTCTGGGGTTAAGTCCGCTGACCACTTGCTCGCGCACTAGTGCGGTACTGCGGTCCTGTGAATTAACAGGATCGCTTTCTTCACGCTGGGTGAGGTTTAACCCACGCGTGTATACTTTAGTGTACCGCCATATTGTCTGCTAATTGCTAGCAGCAGGTTCTCACCTGCACGGTGGACCCCGGACTGCGAACGCACCTTTATCATCTGTCTTGGTGCGTTCCGCCAGTCCTAACAGAATACTAGCGCCAGGGTCTGGCTAGTAAAATGGCGGACGATCAGCGTTTACAGCGGTACATCCAGCAGCTGGAGGGAAGGTTGGCGGCTTTTGAGCGTTCAACCTCAGCTGTGGATGTTACTGCTGTCGCTGTTCAGGCTGCAAGTGTGGCTGCAGCTACCTTGTCCACTGCCGCTCCTGTACCGACGCTATCTCGCCTCCCGCTACCAGAGAAATTTTCTGGTGACAGTAAGTCCTGTAGGGGTTTCGTGAGTCAGTGCTCAATACATCTCGAGCTTCTGGCCTCTCGTTTCCCTACAGAGCGGGCTAAGGTGGGCTTTATAATTTCCTTATTGTCGGACAGGGCGTTGCAGTGGGCTACGCCGCTGTGGGAGCGTGGCGATCATGTGGTGCAGAGTGCTCCGTTATTCCTGAGCACTCTGAAACAGGTCTTTCTTGGACCTCGTGTCACCCATGACACGGCGCTCCAACTGTTGGCACTGACTCAGGGCTCGTCCTTGGTCAGCCTTTTTGCCGTCCATTTCCGCACTCTGGCATCTGAGCTGGAGTGGTCGGATAAAGCCCTTATCCCTATATTTTGGAGGGGGCTGGCTGACCACGTTAAGGACGCTCTGGCCACTAGGGAGATTCCCGCCACACTGGAGGAGTTAATAGCAGTATCTACTCGCATTGACCGCCGTTTTCACGAGCGGAGGTTAGAGCGAGCCCAGTGTAGGCAGAGGTTTCGGCTGGCTCCCACCTTCGCCAAACCTTTGGAATCTCCAGTTCAGGCTCCTGAGGTTCAGGAACCTAAGGTGGTGTCACGAGCGGGATCTAAGTCCCAGACTGCTCGTGCACTCCAGGGTTGCCAGGTTTGCCAACAGTCAGGACATCTTGCCACCAGATGTCATCAGCGGTCGAGGAAACGTCAGCGTCTAGTGGTAGTAGGTGGAGGTGCACTAGACACTGCGACGTTTGCCTCCAAATTGTCCTTTAAGGGGACAATTACCTTTGGCTCATCCTCCCACTCGGTAGACCTCTGCGTGGATTCTGGGGCGGAGGGCAATTTTATGTCTTCTGCCTTCGCCCAACGTCACGCAATACCCCTGGTTATGCTATCCCAACCAGTAACGGTACGAGTGGTGAATGGGTCGACACTCCCCGCACAGATAACACATCAGACCATCCCTGTTACTCTGTCCCTGTCGCCATCCCATCAGGAGATTATTTCTCTACTCGTCATTCCTGAGGGTATTGATGAGGTCCTGTTGGGGATACCTTGGCTACGGTACCACTCTCCTCACATCGAGTGGTCCTCAGGCAGAATTCTGGGATGGGGTGAATCATGTGGGGGTAGGTGTCACCGAGAGTGCGTTCAGGTTGCTACTACTGAGGTACCCGCAGATCTATCCTCTCTCCCCAAGCAATATTGGTCTTATGCAGACGTGTTCTCCAAGAAGGCGGCGGAGACCCTTCCGCCCAATCGCCCCTATGACTGTCCTATCGATCTCTTGCCTGGTGCTGAGCCTCCCCGGGGTCGAGTCTACCCATTATCTCTCCCGGAAACGGAGGCAATGTCTCAGTACATACAAGAGAATCTGGCAAGAGGGTTCATTAGGAAGTCAGTGTCACCTGCTGGGGCAGGGTTCTTCTTCGTGCAGAAGAAGAATGGAGAACTACGTCCATGCATAGACTACAGGGGTCTTAATGCTATCACAGTTAAGAACAAGTACCCTTTGCCGTTGATATCTGAGCTTTTCGATAGGCTTCGGGGAGCTAGAGTGTTTACGAAACTAGATCTGCGGGGTGCTTACAACCTGATTCGCATCCGTGAGGGGGACGAGTGGAAAACGGCATTTAACACCAGAGATGGGCACTATGAGTATCTGGTGATGCCCTTCGGGCTCTGTAATGCACCTGCCGTTTTTCAAGACTTTGTCAACGACATCTTCCGGGATATGCTTTCCACCTCGGTTGTAGTCTATCTGGATGATATTCTCATCTTTTCTCCAGATATTGACTCCCACCGGAGAGATGTTGGCAGAGTCTTCGACCTCCTACGGGCAAACTCTCTTTACGCAAAGTTGGAGAAGTGTGTGTTTGAGCAGGAGTCCTTACCTTTCCTGGGCTATATCATCTCCGCCCAGGGATTGGCTATGGATCCTGCCAAACTACAGGCTGTGATGGACTGGCAAGAGCCCCATTCTCTTAAAGCGGTGCAGCGCTTTATGGGGTTCATAAACTATTACCGCCAGTTCATTCCCCACTTCTCAACTCTGGTGGCTCCCTTGGTAGCCCTCACCAAGAAGGGAGCGAATCCCAAATTGTGGTCGGAAGAGGTCTCCAAGGCCTTCACTTCTATTAAGTCCCACTTTGCTAGCGCTCCCATCTTACATCGTCCCGATGTGGATAAGCCATTCCTACTGGAGGTGGATGCCTCGTCCGTTGGTGCTGGAGCAGTCCTCTACCAAAAGGATGCTCAAGGTCGGAAGCATCCATGCTTCTTGCTTCTTCTTCTCCAAGACCTTCACGCCAGCGGAGAGGAACTACTCCATCGGGGACAGGGAGTTGCTAGCAATGAAGTTGGCCTTTTCGGAGTGGAGACACCTTCTGGAAGGTGCGCGGTTTCCCTTCCAAGTTTACACGGACCACAAAAATTTGGTCTATTTGCAGACAGCCCAGCGGCTAAATTCTCGCCAGGCCAGATGGTCCCTGTTCTTCTCCCGGTTCCACTTTTCCCTGCATTATCTCGCCGGGGAGAAGAATATCCGTGCTGACGCTCTCTCTCGCTCCCTTATGTCAACTGAGGAGGAGGAAGAGGAGCCTCGGCTTATTGTCCCTTCCGAGAGCCTGAGAACCGTGGAGCCGGTATCGCTAGAGTCTGTGCCTCCGGGCAAGACTTTTGTGCCCATTAATTTGCGACTGGAGGTTCTCTCTTGGGCTCATTCGTCCAGGGTGGGTGGACACTTTGGGACAAAGAGGACATCTGAGCTACTGGCGAGGACGTACTGGTGGCCGCATATGGTCCGGGATGTCAGGGATTACGTTCTGGCGTGTGTCTCCTGCGCCAAAAATAAATCTCCGCGTCAAAGGCCAGCTGGTTTGCTCTATCCCTTGCCGGTGGCAGATAGGCCCTGGGAGATGGTCGGGATGGACTTTGTTGTGGGTTTGCCCAAGTCTCGCGGCTGTACCATCATTTGGGTCATCACCGATCATTTCTCAAAAATGGTGCATTTGGTGCCGCTGCCGCGGTTACCTTCTGCACGGGCCTTGGCAGCGTTGTTCATCAGACATATCTTCCGCCTACATGGTATGCCAGACAAAATTGTCAGTGACCGGGGTCCCCAGTTTGCGTCTCGGTTCTGGAGAGAGCTCTGTCGTCTTCTCAGTATTGAGTTGAATCTCTCTTCCGCTTATCATCCCGAGACGAATGGGTTGGTAGAGAGGGCCAACCAGACCTTGGTCACATACCTGCGACATTTTGTTTCAGCCAGGCAGGATGACTGGGCATCCTTGCTATCATGGGCAGAGTTTGCACTGAACAACGCCGTTGCCGACTCCACTGGACAAACCCCATTCCTCCTCAACTATGGTCAGCATCCACGGGTACCTGTGCCTATGCCCGTGTCTTCCGCCGACTCCAGGGTGGCAGACTGGGCTGTGGAGGCACGGGATATTTGGGACCGCACTCAGGATGCCATTCGGGCCTCTAAGGAGAGAATGAGGTCCTCCGCTGATGCTCATCGGCGCCCCGCCCCGACCTTTGCTCCTGGCGACTTGGTGTGGCTCTCCGCCCGTAACATCAGGCTGCGAGTTGAGTCCACTAAATTTGCTCCTCGCTACTTGGGTCCATTCAAGGTCCTCGAGCAGGTTAATCCTGTGGTCTATCGTTTGGCCCTTCCGCCACGCCTGGGTATCACCGACACCTTTCATGTGTCCCTCTTGAAACCCGTGTATATGTCCCGCTTTTCCGAGTCATCTGCTGGGACATCGGGTTCGTCTACGGACGATTATGAGGTGAACGCTATTTTGGGGTGCAAGGTGGTGCGTGGTAAAAAATTTTATTTGGTGGACTGGAAGGGTTATGGCCCCGTGGACAGGTCCTGGGAACCTGTTGAGCACATTCGGGCCCCGCAGCTCATTGCTGCCTTCGAACGTAGCGAGGCCCAAGGAGGGGGGGGCCCTAGGAGGGGGGGTAATGTTAGGGGTCGAGTTCCCGCTTCTGCACAGGGGGAATCTCGAGCCACTACCGCTGCGGTCTCCCATTCTTGTCCAGCCGCAGTGGAGCCTGCTCAGCAAGGACGTCGGTCCCAGCGTCTTGCTCATTCTCACTCTGTTCTGAGAGTTAGTGCTGCTTCTCCAGTCTCTGCCTTTAAAGTCAGTGCTGGTCAGCAGCGAGCGGACTTCTCTGGGACTAAGTCCTTGTCTGCATGTACTGAGCATGCCCAGCGTAAGGTCTCCCGTTGGAGATCGAGGGTCATGTGCTCAGGCTCTGCAGCACATTCCATTGGTCCTCTTGGCAGGTCCTAGAAGGGCAAAAGTGCTGTGGCCACTTCCTGTGCTGCTGTTATATAAACTGCGCATGACCGCACGGCCATGCGCTAGTATTGTTTTACAATTGCTTATGTGTGTATGTTGTGAGTGCAAGTCGTCCTTGGAAACCCCTACCCTATTGAATGTCTGTTCGCGGAAGGTGTATGGCTGCTACCTAGCGCCCGACTTAGCCTACAGCACTAACACACATCACAGCGTCCTGTAGCTGTGCCTGCCAGTACGGCGCCGTGCGCCTGCCTTGCGCTTTCCATACCCGAGTCTGGGTGGTTAGTGGCGTCCGTTAGTGCGGCATCGCTCGCACTCTTGTGCACAGATTGCTTAAGGTTCTCTACACACCCAGTTGCGGTGTTACGCCAGCAAGGGTCTAATCGGGCTCCAATCCCTTCTGGGGTTAAGTCCGCTGACCACTTGCTCGCGCACTAGTGCGGTACTGCGGTCCTGTGAATTAACAGGATCGCTTTCTTCACGCTGGGTGAGGTTTAACCCACGCGTGTATACTTTAGTGTACCACCATATTGTCTGCTAATTGCTAGCAGCAGGTTCTCACCTGCACGGTGGACCCCGGACTGCGAACGCACCTTTATCATCTGTCTTGGTGCATTCCGCCAGTCCTAACAGTGGGAGATTAATATTGGCCTTTGTGCTTGTGTGCCAGTCCTGTGTGCCATCTCTCTCAAATAGTGGGCCATAGAAAGCCTAGTGTCTGTTTTTTTTTTTGTTTTTTTTTAAATTCTCCCTGAAAAAAAAAAAAACAGTGGGAGATTAATATTGGCCTTTGTGCTTGTGTGCCAGTCCTGTGTGCCATCTCTCTCAAATAGTGGGCCATAGAAAGCCTAGTGTCTGTTTTGGGTTTTAAAATTCTCCCTGAAAAAAATAAAATAAACAGTGGGAGATTAATATTGGCCTTTGTGCTTGAGTGACAGTCCTGCGTGTGTGGCATCTCTCTCATTTGGTGCCACAGAAAACCGAGTGTGTAACATTGTGCCTGATTTTCCTTGCATTCTCACCCACCTATAAAGGGATATCTAAATCCTACAGAGGTTTGAGTTCACCTTGTAATTTTTTTTACAGTAACAAATACCGTTACTTTGGTTACGTTTTTAAAACAATGAGGAAGTCTGGTGGAAGAGGTGGTGGCCGTGGGCGTTCATTGCCAGCTGGTAATGATGGTAGTGGTGGTGGAGCATCAGGTGGTAGTGGGAAAAGCAATATAGCACCTAAGTCTCGAGCTGTGGAGCCAGGTTCGTCATCTGGCTACACAAGGCCTCGAACACTCCCTTTTCTGGGAGTAGGAAAACCGCTTTTAAAGCCGGAGCAGCAAGAGCAAGTTTTGGCTTACCTTGCTGACTCAGCCTCTAGCTCTTTTGCCTCCTCTTCTGAAACTGGTAAATGTAAAAGTGGATGTTCACGGTCAGGGACAAGTCGCTTCCTTGTCCTCTTCAGCAAAAACAACAACAGAGAAGGATGCGGCAGGCGACACAACGGGTTACTCCATGGAGCTCTTTACACATACTGTCCCTGGCTTAGAAAGTGAAACAGTTAACAGGCAATGCCCATTACAAGTTGAATCGGACATGGAGTGCACAGATGCACAGCCACAGCCAGATTACTATGCTGTTCCTTTGACTCAGACCACAACATTGCCCTCGCAGTGTACTGATCCAGAATCAGACCCTGATGAGACTATGGTGCCCCGTCACGAACGCTATACCACCGACTTACACGGTGACACAGACGAAGTTCCACACGAGATAGAAGAGGAGGTTATAGATGACCCAGTTGTTGACCCCGATTGGCAGCCATTGGGGGAACAGGGTGCAGGCGGCAGTAGTTCTGAAGCGGAGGAGGAGGGGCCGCAGCAGGCATCAACATCGCAACAGGTTCCATCTGCCGGGCCCGTATCTGGCCCAAAACGTGTGGCAAAGCCAAAACCTGTTGGAGGACAGCGTGGCCATCCGGTTAAAGCTCAGTCTGCAATTTCTGAAAAGGGATCCGATGCTAGAAAGAGTGCAGTCTGGCATTTTTTTAAACAACATCCAATTGATCAGCACAAAGTCATCTGTCAAAAATGTTCAACTACCTTAAGCAGAGGTCAGAATCTGAAAAGTCTAAATACAAGTTGAATAAATAGACATTTAACCACCATGCATTTGCAAGCCTGGACTAACTACCAAACGTCCCTTAAGGTTGTAGCACCCTCGGCCAATGAAGCTAGTCAGCAACGCTGCATCCCTTCCGTCACTGTAAGGCCACCATTTTCCGCACCACCTGCAGTATCTGTGCAGGTTTCGTTGCCAGGCCAAAGCACTCAGGGTCAGGGAATCACCAGTTTCGTAGTAGGAAACACTGCATCTAGGGCACCGGCGGCAACAATACCGTCTCCAACCGTCTCTCAGTCTGCCATGTCCACTGGCACCCCCGCTAGTTCCACGATCTCCAGCTCTCCAGTCCAGCTCACCCTACATGAGACTCTCGTTAGAAAAAGGAAGTACTTAGCCTCACATCCGCGTACACAGGGTTTGAACGCCCACATAGCTAGACTAATCTCATTAGAGATGATGCCTGTTATGACCTGGTGGTCAGGACAATAATGGACCTGGTGGTTAAGAGCACACGGAATGACCTGATAGTTACTGATAATAAGGACGAGCTCTGGGACGTGGGAACTCTGCTGACCGCAATCCCTAAACCTATAAAACACACTAGAAATAGCCGTGGATTGCGCCTAATGCTCCCTATGCAACTCGGCACAGCCTAAGAAACTAGCTAGCCCTGAAGATAGAAAAATAAAGCCTACCTTGCCTCAGAGAAATTCCCCAAAGGAAAAGCAGCCCCCCACATATAATGACTGTGAGTAAAGATGAAAATACAAACACAGAGATGAAATAGATTTAGCAAAGTGAGGCCCGACTTACTGAACAGACCGAGAATAGGAAAGGTTACTTTGCGGTCAGCACAAAAACCTACAAAAAGACCACGCAGAGGGTGCAAAAAGACCCTCCGCACCGACTCACGGTGCGGAGGCGCTCCCTCTGCGTCCCAGAGCTTCCAGCAAGCAAGACAACAAATTCAATAGCAAGCTGGACAGAAAAGTAGAAAACCAAAGAAATACAAGCTGGAACTTAGCTTCTGATGGGAAGACAGGTCACAAGAATGAGTGAACTAGACCAATACTGGAACATTGACAGGTGGCATAGAGCAAAGATCTAAGTGGAGTTAAATAGAGCAGCAGCTAACGAATTAACCTAGTCACCTGTGAAACTCAGAAACACCCACCAGAGGAAGTCCATGGACAGAACCAGCCGAAGTACCATTCATGACCACAGGAGGGAGCCCGACAACAGAATTCACAACAGTACCCCCCCTTGAGGAGGGGTCACCGAACCCTCACCAGAGCCCCCAGGCCGACCAGGATGAGCCAAATGAAAGGCACGAACCAGATCGGCACCATGAACATCAGAGGCAAAAACCCAGGAATTATCTTCCTGACCATAACCCTTCCACTTGACAAGGTACTGGAGTTTCCGTCTCGAAACACGAGAATCCAAAATCTTCTCCACCACATACTCCAATTCCCCTTCAACTAACACCGGGGCAGGAGGATCAACGGATGGAACCACAGGCGCCACGTATCTCCGCAATAACGACCTATGGAACACATTATGGATGGCAAAAGAAGCAGGAAGGGCCAAACGAAATGACACAGGATTGATAACCTCAGAAATCTTATACGGACCAATGAAACGAGGCTTAAACTTAGGAGAGGAAACCTTCATAGGAACATAACGAGACGACAACCAAACCAAATCCCCAACACGAAGTCGGGGACCCACACAGCGCCGGCGGTTAGCGAAACGTTGAGCCTTCTCCTGGGACAATGTCAAATTGTCCACCACATGAGTCCAAATCTGCTGCAACCTATCCACCACAGTATCTACACCAGGACAGTCTGAAGACTCAACTTGCCCTGAAGAGAAACGAGGATGGAAACCAGAATTGCAGAAAAACGGCGAAACCAAAGTAGCCGAGCTGGCCCGATTATTAAGGGCGAACTCAGCCAACGGCAAAAAGGACACCCAATCATCCTGATCAGCAGAAACAAAGCATCTCAGATATGTTTCCAAAGTTTGATTAGTTCGTTCGGTTTGGCCATTTGTCTGAGGATGGAAAGCCGAGGAAAAAGACAAATCAATGCCCATCCTAGCACAAAAGGATCGCCAAAACCTGGAAACAAACTGGGAACCTCTGTCAGAAACGATGTTCTCCGGGATACCATGTAAACGAACCACATGCTGGAAAAATAATGGCACCAAATCAGAGGAGGAAGGCAATTTAGACAAAGGTACCAAATGGACCATCTTAGAAAAGCGATCACAAACCACCCAAATGACCGACATCTTTTGAGAGACGGGGAGATCCGAAATAAAATCCATAGAAATATGCGTCCAGGGCCTCTTCGGGACCGGCAAGGGCAAAAGCAACCCACTGGCACGAGAACAGCAGGGCTTAGCCCGAGTACAAGTCCCACAGGACTGCACAAAAGAACGCACATCCCGCGACAAAGACGGCCACCAGAAGGATCTAGCCACCAAATCTCTGGTACCAAAGATTCCAGGATGCCCAGCCAACACTGAACAATGAATCTCAGAGATAACTCTACTAGTCCATCTATCAGGGACAAACAGTTTCTCCGCTGGGCAACGGTCAGGTCTATCAGCCTGAAATTTTTGCAGCACCCGCCGCAAATCAGGGGAGATGGCAGACAAAATTACCCCCTCTTTGAGAATACCCGCCGGCTCAGGAACACCCGGAGAGTCAGGCACAAAACTCCTTGACAGGGCATCAGCCTTCACATTCTTAGAGCCCGGAAGGTACGAAACCACAAAATCAAAACGGGAGAAAAATAACGACCATCGAGCTTGTCTCGGATTCAACCGTTTGGCAGACTCAAGATAAGTCAAATTCTTGTGATCTGTCAAGACCACCACGCGATGCTTGGCTCCTTCCAGCCAATGACGCCACTCCTCGAATGCCCACTTCATGGCCAACAATTCACGATTACCAACATCATAGTTACGCTCAGCAGGCAAAAACTTTCTAGAAAAGAAAGCACATGGCTTCATCACCGAGCCATCAGAACTTCTTTGCGACAAAACAGCCCCTGCTCCAATCTCAGAAGCATCAACCTCAACCTGAAACGGAAGCGAAACATCTGGCTGGCACAACACAGGGGCAGAAGAAAAACGACGCTTCAACTCCTGAAAAGCCTCTACAGCCGCAGAAGACCAATTGACCACATCAGCACCCTTCTTGGTCAAATCAGTCAACGGTTTAGCAACAGTAGAAAAATTAGCGATGAAGCGCCGATAAAAATTAGCAAAGCCCAGGAACTTTTGCAGGCTCTTCACAGATGTCGGCTGAGTCCAAACGTAAATGGCCTGTACTTTAACAGGGTCCATCACGATAGTAGAAGGGGAAAAAATGAACCCCAAAAATGAAACCTTCTGAACTCCAAAGAGACACTTTGACCCCTTCACAAACAAGGAATTCGCACGAAGGACCTGGAACACCATTCTGACCTGCTTCACATGAGACTCCCAATCATCCGAAAAGACCAAAATATCATCCAAATACACAATCAGGAATTTATCCAGGTACTCTCGGAAGATGTCATGCATAAAGGACTATAGCAAATGTGGTGCCAATATTCAAAAAGGGCTCTAAAAGTGAACCTGGAAATTATAGGCCAGTAAGTCTAACCTCTATTGTTGGTAAAATATTTGAAGGGTTTCTGAGGGATGTTATTCTGGATTATCTCAATGAGAATAACTGTTTAACTCCATATCAGCATGGGTTTATGAGAAATCGCTCCTGTCAAACCAATCTAATCAGTTTTTATGAAGAGGTAAGCTATAGACTGGACCACGGTGAGTCATTGGACGTGGTATATCTCGATTTTTCCAAAGCGTTTGATACCGTGCCGCACAAGAGGTTGGTACACAAAATGAGAATGCTTGGTCTGGGGGAAAATGTGTGTAAATGGGTTAGTAACTGGCTTAGTGATAGAAAGCAGAGGGTGGTTATAAATGGTATAGTCTCTAACTGGGTCGCTGTGACCAGTGGGGTACCGCAGGGGTCGGTATTGGGACCTGTTCTCTTCAACATATTCATTAATGATCTGGTAGAAGGTTTACACAGTAAAATATCGATATTTGCAGATGATACAAAACTATGTAAAGCAGTTAATACAAGAGAAGATAGTATTCTGCTACAGATGGATCTGGATAAGTTGGAAACTTGGGCTGAAAGGTGGCAGATGAGGTTTAACAATGATAAATGTAAGGTTATACACATGGGAAGAGGGAATCAATATCACCATTACACACTGAACGGGAAACCACTGGGTAAATCTGACAGGGAGAAGGACTTGGGGATCCTAGTTAATGATAAACTTACCTGGAGCAGCCAGTGCCAGGCAGCAGCTGCCAAGGCAAACAGGATCATGGGGTGCATTAAAAGAGGTCTGGATACACATGATGAGAGCATTATACTGCCTCTGTACAAATCCCTAGTTAGACCGCACATGGAGTACTGTGTCCAGTTTTGGGCACCGGTGCTCAGGAAGGATATAATGGAACTAGAGAGAGTACAAAGGAGGGCAACAAAATTAATAAAGGGGATGGGAGAACTACAATACCCAGATAGATTAGCGAAATTAGGATTATTTAGTCTAGAAAAAAGACGACTGAGGGGCGATCTAATAACCATGTATAAGTATATAAGGGGACAATACAAATATCTCGCTGAGGATCTGTTTATACCAAGGAAGGTGACGGGCACAAGGGGGCATTCTTTGCGTCTGGAGGAGAGAAGGTTTTTCCACCAACATAGAAGAGGATTCTTTACTGTTAGGGCAGTGAGAATCTGGAATTGCTTGCCTGAGGAGGTGGTGATGGCGAACTCAGTCGAGGGGTTCAAGAGAGGCCTGGATGTCTTCCTGGAGCAGAACAATATTGTATCATACAATTATTAGGTTCTGTAGAAGGACGTAGATCTGGGTATTTATTATGATGGAATATAGGCTGAACTGGATGGACAAATGTCTTTTTTCGGCCTTACTAACTATGTTACTATGTTACTATGTTACTATGACTGAAATACTGATGGAGCATTGGAAAGCCTGAATGGCATAACCAGGTACTCAAAATGGCCCTCGGGCGTATTAAATGCAGTTTTCCATTCATCGCCTTGTTTAATACGCACAAGATTATATGCCCCTCGAAGATCTATCTTGGTGAACCAACTAGCCCCCTTAATCCGAGCAAACAAATCAGACAGCAGCGGCAAAGGATACTGAAATTTGACTGTAATTTTATTAAGAAGGCGGTAATCAATACAAGGTCTCAAAGAACCATCCTTCTTGGCCACAAAAAAGAACCCTGCTCCTAACGGTGATGACGACGGGCGAATATGGCCTTTCTCCAAGGATTCCTTTATATAACTCCGCATAGCGGCGTGTTCTGGCACAGATAAATTGAACAATCGGCCCTTAGGAAACTTACTACCAGGAATCAAATTAATTGCACAATCGCAATCCCTATGAGGAGGTAGGGCACTGGCTTTGGGCTCATCAAATACATCCCGATAATCCGACAAAAACTCTGGAACTTCAGAAGGAGTGGAAGACGAAATAGACAAAAATGGAACATCACCATGTACCCCCTGGCAACCCCAGCTGGACACGGACATAGATTTCCAGTCCAATACTGGATTATGAACCTGTAGCCATGGCAACCCCAAAACGACCACATCATGCAGATTATGCAACACCAGAAAGCGGATATCCTCCTGATGTGCAGGAGCCATGCACATGGTCAATTGGGTCCAATACTGAGGTTTATTCTTGGCCAAAGGCGTAGCATCAATTCCTCTCAATCGAATAGGATTCTGCAAGGGCTCCAAGAAAAAACCACAGCGCCTAGCATACTCCAATTCCATCAAATTCAGGACAGCGTCTGAATCCACAAATGCCATAACAGAATAGGATGACAAAGAGCAAATCAGAGTAACAGACAATAGAAATTTAGACTGTACCGTACCAATGGTGGCAGACCTAGCGAACCGCTTAGTGCTCTTAGGACAATCGGAGATAGCATGAGTGGAATCACCACAGTAAAAACATAGCCCATTCTGACATCTGTTCTTGCCGTTCAGCTCTGGTCAAAGTCCTATAACATTGCATAGGCTCAGGCCCATGCTCAGATAGTACCGCCAAATGGTGCACAGCATTAAGCCCACGCAAGCGTCAATCGATCTGAATGGCCAAGGACATAGACTCATTCAGACCGGCAGGCATGGGAAACCCCACCATGACATCCTTAAGGGCTTCAGAGAGACCCTTTCTGAAGATTGCTGCCAGGGCACATTCATTCCACTGAGTGAGCACAGACCACTTTCTAAACTTCTGACAATATATCTCCGCTTCATCCTGACCCTGACACAGAGCCAGCAAGATTTTCTCTGCCTGATCCACTGAATTAGGTTCGTCATAAAGCAATCCAAGCGCCAGGAAAAACACATCAACATCACGCAATGCCGGATCTCCTGGCGCAAGGGAAAATCCCCAGTCTTGAGGGTCACCACGTAACAAAGAAATAATGATCTTTACTTGTTGAACAGGGTCACCTGAGGAGCGAGGTTTCAAGGCAAGAAACAATTTACAATTATTTTTGAAATTCAAGAACTTAGATCTATCACCAAAAAACAAATCAGGAATTGGAATCCTAGGCTCTGACATCGGATTCTGAACCACAAAATCTTTAATGTTTTGAACCCTTGTAGTGAGATTATCCATCCAAGAGGACAGACCTTGAATGTCCATGTTTACAGAGGTAAAGGGGAAAATAGAGACAAAACACACTGCAAAGAAAAAAAAATGGTCTCAGAACTTCTCTTATCCCTCTATTGAGATGCATTAGTACTTTGGGCCACCTGTACTGTTATGACCTGGTGGTCAGGACAATAATGGACCTGGTGGTTAAGAGCACACGGAATGACCTGATAGTTACTGATAATAAGGACGAGCTCTGGGACGTGGGAACTCTGCTGACCGCAATCCCTAAACCTATAAAACACACAAGAAATAGCCGTGGATTGCGCCTAACGCTCCCTATGCAACTCGGCACAGCCTAAGAAACTAGCTAGCCCTGAAGATAGAAAAATAAAGCCTACCTTGCCTCAGAGAAATTCCCCAAAGGAAAAGGCAGCCCCCCACATATAATGACTGTGAGTAAAGGTGAAAATACAAACACAGAGATGAAATAGATTTAGCAAAGTGAGGCCCGACTTACTGAACAGACCGAGAATAGGAAAGGTTACTTTGCGGTCAGCACTAAAACCTACAAAAAGACCATGCAGAGGGCGCAAAAAGACCCTCCGCACCGACTCACGGTGTGGAGGCGCTCCCTCTGCGTCCCAGAGCTTCCAGCAAGCAAGACAACAAATTCAATAGCAAGCTGGACAGAAAAATAGAAAACCAAAGAAATACAAGCTGGAACTTAGCTTCTGATGGGAAGACAGGTCACAAGAACGATCCAGGAGTGAACTAGACCAATACTGGAACATTGACAGGTGGCATAGAGCAAAGATCTAAGTGAAGTTAAATAGAGCAGCAGCTAACGAATTAACCTAGTCACCTGTGAAACTCAGAAACACCCACCAGAGGAAGTCCATGGACAGAACCAGCCGAAGTACCATTCATGACCACAGGAGGGAGCCCGACAACAAAATTCACAATAGATGCCCTACCGGTTAGTTGAAAGCGAAGCTTTCAAAGCCCTGATGGACTACGCTGTACAACGCTACGAGCTACCCCGTCGACACTTCTTTTCGAGAAAAGCCATTCCAGCCCTCCACCAGCATGTTAAAGAGCGCATCGTCCATGCACTCAGGCAATCTGTGAGTACAAAGGTGCACCTGACAACAGATGCATGGACCAGTAGGCATGGCCAGGGACGTTACGTGTCCATCACGGCACACTGGGTGAATGTGGTGGATGCAGGGTCCACAGGGGACAGCAATTTTGGGACAGTTCTGCCTAGCCCACGGTCTAGGAAACAGTTGGCTGTAGCCATTCGCACCCCCTCCTCCTCCTCCTCCTCATCCTCCTGCAGAAGCGAAAGCTCGTCCACAGACTGCAGTCGCACAACCACTCCATCCGCAGCTGCCACTGTTGCACACCAGGTGTCCCATTATGGGGCAGCTACTGGCAAGCGTCAGCAGGCTGCATTGGCTATGAAGTGTTTGGACGACAACAGACACACCGCGGAAGTTCTGTCCGAGTTCTTGCAGAAAGAAATGCAGTCATGGCTGGGCACTGTAGATCTTGAGGCAGGCAAGGTAGTGAGTGATAACGGAAGGAATTTCATGGCTGCCATCTCCCTTTCCCAACTGAAACACATTCCTTGCCTGGCTCACACCTTAAACCTGGTGGTGCAGTGCTTCCTGAAAAGTTATCCGGGGTTATCCGACCTGCTCCTCAAAGTGCGCGGACTTTGCTCGCATATCCGCCGTTCGCCCGTACACTCCAGCCATATGCAGACCTATCAGCGGTAACAAAGTAACATAGTAACATAGTTAGTAAGGCCGAAAAAAGACATTTGTCCATCCAGTTCAGCCTATATTCCATCATAATAAATCCCCAGATCTACGTCCTTCTACAGAACCTAATTGTATGATACAATATTGTTCTGCTCCAGGAAGACATCCAGGCCTCTCTTGAACCCCTCGACTGAGTTCGCCATCACCACCTCCTCAGGCAAGCAATTCCAGATTCTCACTGCCCTAACAGTAAAGAATCCTCTTCTATGTTGGTGGAAAAACCTTCTCTCCTCCAGACGCAAAGAATGCCCCCTTGTGCCCGTCACCTTCCTTGGTATAAACAGATCCTCAGCGAGATATTTGTATTGTCCCCTTATATACTTATACATGGTTATTAGATCGCCCCTCAGTCGTCTTTTTTCTAGACTAAATAATCCTAATTTCGCTAATCTATCTGGGTATTGTAGTTCTCCCATCCCCTTTATTAATTTTGTTGCCCTCCTTTGTACTCTCTCTAGTTCCATTATATCCTTCCTGAGCACCGGTGCCCAAAACTGGACACAGTACTCCATGTGCGGTCTAACTAGGGATTTGTACAGAGGCAGTATAATGCTCTCATCATGTGTATCCAGACCTCTTTTAATGCACCCCATGATCCTGTTTGCCTTGGCAGCTGCTGCCTGGCACTGGCTGCTCCAGGTAAGTTTATCATTAACTAGGATCCCCAAGTCCTTCTCCCTGTCAGATTTACCCAGTGGTTTCCCATTCAGTGTGTAATGGTGACATTGATTCCTTCTTCCCATGTGTATAACCTTACATTTATCATTGTTAAACCTCATCTGCCACCTTTCAGCCCAAGTTTCCAACTTATCCAGATCCATCTGTAGCAGAATACTATCTTCTCTTGTATTAACTGCTTTACATAGTTTTGTATCATCTGCAAATATCGATATTTTACTGTGTAAACCTTCTACCAGATCATTAATGAATATGTTGAAGAGAACAGGTCCCAATACTGACCCCTGCGGTACCCCACTGGTCACAGCGACCCAGTTAGAGACTATACCATTTATAACCACCCTCTGCTTTCTATCACTAAGCCAGTTACTAACCCATTTACACACAATTTCCCCCAGACCAAGCATTCTCATTTTGTGTACCAACCTCTTGTGCGGCACGGTATCAAACGCTTTGGAAAAATCGAGATATACCACGTCCAATGACTCACCGTGGTCCAGCCTATAGCTTACCTCTTCATAAAAACTGATTAGATTGGTTTGACAGGAGCGATTTCTCATAAAATCATAGGTCTTTGAACCTTCCCCAGCATCGCCTAATCATCGACGTTGCAACAAGGTGGAACTCAACACTGCACATGCTACAGAGACTGTGCGAACAGAGGCGTGCTGTTATGTATTTTTGGGAGGATACACATACACGGGCAGGCAGTAGGATGGCAGACATGGAGTTGTCAGGTGTGCAGTGGTCGAAGATACAAGACATGTGTCAAGTCCTTCAGTGTTTTGAGGAATGCACACGGCTGGTTAGTGCAGACAACGCCATAATAAGCATGAGCATCCCCCTAATGCGTCTGCTGATGCAAAGTTTGACGCACATAAAGGAGCAGGCGTCTGCAGCAGAGGAAGAGGAAAGCCTTGATGACAGTCAGCCATTGTCTGGTCAGGGCAGTGTACAGGACGAGGTAGCGGGTGAACAGGAGGAGGAGGAGGACGAGGAGGATGATGGGGATGATCATTTTTGTAATGAGGAAGCTTCTACTGGGCCAATAGCAACTGGTGGCGTTGCAAGGCCGGGGTCAGGTTTTTTTAGGGAGACAAGTGACTTAGAAGTCCCTGAAACTGCACCTCAACCCAGCACAACCGCAGATTTGACAACTGGAACTTTGACCCACATGGCGGATTATGCCTTACGTATCCTCAAAAGGGACACACGCATTTGTAAAATGATGGGCGATGACGATTACTGGTTGGCCTGCCTCCTTGATCCTCGTTATAAAAGGCAAATTGCAAAATATTATGCCACATGAGAACCTGGAACAAATATTAGCAACCAAACAATCAACTCTTGTTGACCGTTTGATTCAGGCATTCCCAGCACACAGCACCGGTGATCGTTATCACACGAGCTGCAGGGGTCAGCAGGCCAGAGGTGTTAGAGGTGCACAAATCAGAAGTGGCGTTGGACAGAGGGGTTTTCTGACCAGGTTGTTGAGTGATTTTGCTATGACCGCAGACAGGACAGGTACTGCAGCATCAATTCAAAGTGACAGGAGACAACATTTGTCCAGTATGGTTACAAACTATTTTTCATCCCTTATCGATGTTCTCCCTCAACCGTCATTCCCATTTGATTACTGGGCATCCAAATTAGACACCTGGCCAGAATTGGCAGAATATGCATTGCAGGAGCTTGTTTGCCCGGCAGCTAGTGTCCTATCAGAAAGAGTATTCAGTGCTGCAGGTTCAATATTAACCGAAAAAAGGACTCGTCTGGCTACCCAAAATGTTGATGATCTAACCCTCATTAAAATGAACCACAACTGGATTTCGAATTCTTTTGCCCCACCTTGCCCAGCTGACACCTAGCTTTCCTATGAATAGGTCTTGCTTGTGGAGTACTCTGACTGACTTTTCCAATCTCGTAATTTGCAGCAGCTGTTTGTCCAGCATACGACATGTTTACACCACCCTAAATGGCCAAACTCCCCCCACGGGGCCGTGGTCTTGCCACTTGGCGCATGCACCTGTGAGAGTGCCGTTTGTCTGAAGAGGTGGGTGTGCCCGCTTTTGGTCGACGGCACTGCCACTGGGTCCCTCATAGTACAATAAAGTGTCTCTGGCGGTGGTGGTGCGCACCCAACGTCAGACACACCGTTGTAACATGAGGGGCCCTAGGCCTGTACCGCCGGCCACAAGAGAGTTCCCCCCCCAGCTCAAACATTGCTCTACCACTTGCAAAATTATCTCTCACAGTTCCACTAATGTTTAGTCTATGCGCTGACATCCTTCAATGCCTGGCACTGACAATACCATTGTGTTGACATGCATGATGGTACTTAACATAGTCAGGGGCAGTGTCCTATATTTACACCAGTACATACATTGCGCCAAATTACTAGGTCTGAAACTCAGCAGAGGAGGCCACCCCTGTACCTAAGTATTCCACCCTTTTGTGTTTTGGTTTTGGTGTAATGCAAGACATTAACATCTAATTATTTTTTGGGAATACTAACTGGCAAACACTCATTAAAATCGGCCTCCGCTGACAACACCAATGCTGCCTGTGTACCCCTGCAAGAGAATTCCAAGTGTCTACAGCCCACTTTTGTTATGTTAGGCCTACTAAGCCTGTCTGCGGTCACTCCTTCCAATAGTCCTCCACTGACCACACCACTGCTGCCCGTGTACCCCGGAACCAATTTTAAGGTGCCTACAGCCTAATTTTGTTATGTTAGGCCTACTACGCCTGTCTGCGGTCCCTACTTCCACTAGTCCTCCACTGACTAGACCACTGCTGACCGTGTACCCCTGGAACCAATTTTAACTTGCCTACAGCCAACTTTTGTTATGTTAGGCCTACTACGCCTGTCTGCGGTCCATCCTTCCACTAGTCCTCCACTGACCAGACCACTGCTGCCCGTGTACCCCTGGAACCAACTTTAAAGTGCCTACTGCCTAATTTTGTTATGTTAGGCCTACTACGCCTGTCTGCGGTCCATCCTTCCACTAGTCCTCCACTGACCAGACCACTGCTGCCCGTGTACCCCTGGAAGCTATTTTAAAGTGCCTACAGCCAACATTTGTTATGTTAGGCCTACTACGCCTGTCTGCGGTCCATCCTTCCACTAGTCCTCCACTGACCAGACCACTGCTGCCCATGTACCCATGGAAGCTATTTTAAAGTGCCTACAGCCAACTTTAGGCCTACTACGCCTGTCTGCGTTTCCTCCTTCCACTAGTCCTCCACTGACCAGACCACTGCTGCCCGTGTACCCCTGGAACCAATTTTAAAGTGCCTACAGCCAACTTTTGTTATGTTAGGCCTACTACGCCTGTCTGCGGTCCATCCTTCCACTAGTCCTCCACTGACCAGACCACTGCTGCCCGTGTACCCCTGGAACCAATTTTAAAGTGCCTACAGCCAACTTTTGTTATGTTAGGCCTACTACGCCTGTCTGCGGTCCATCCTTCCACTAGTCCTCCACTGACCAGACAATGCTGCCCGTGTACCCCTGGAACCAATTTTAAAGTGCCTACAGCCAACTTTTGTTATGTTAGGCCTACTAAGCCTGTCTGCAGTCCCTCCTTCCACTAGTCCTCCACTGACCAGACCACTGCTGCCCGTGTACCCCTGTAACCTTTTTTAAACTGCATTGAGCCAAATTTTTTGTTTAAAAATGACAGAAAAAAAGACTCGCACATCCAAACTAGTGTGAATAGGTGCATACCAGGAGCAGCTACCTCCATACATAAATATACAAAAAAGGTTGCACTCTATCGTGCAAAAGCATGTCTAATATGAAATATATGAAATATGAATAGCAAAATGGCTTTTGAACATTAGGAAAATATTTAAGAGACGCTTTGCACAGAATTTGATATAATCAAATAGTGTGAGCCCATCAACCAATCGTCAAGGTGGTCTCATAAAACTGATGGGTCCCTGATCTCCCTGTCCAAATGTGAATACTTACCGAAGGCCAATGTCTGTATGCCTGGGTGAATGTGGACACCTCTGTTCAGCAAAGCCTACATATGGGTTGACCGGGACCAAGTGTGATGAGATGCAATTAAAAACCACATGGTGATGGGAGGAGTGCGCAGTCAGTCAGCTAACATAGAAATGACAGAAAAAAAGACTCGCACATCCAAACTAGTGTGAATAGGTGCATACCAGGAGCAGCTACCTCCATACATAAATATACAAAAAAGGTTGCACTCTATCGTGCAAAAGCATGTCTAATATGAAATATATGAAATATGAATAGCAAAATGGCTTTTGAACATTAGGAAAATATTTAAGAGACGCTTTGCACAGAATTTGATATAATCAAATAGTGTGAGCCCATCAACCAATCGTCAAGGTGGTCTCATAAAACTGATGGGTCCCTGATCTCCCTGTCCAAATGTGAACACTTACCGAAGGCCAATGTCTGTATGCCTGGGTGAATGTGGACACCTCTGTTCAGCAAAGCCTACATATGGGTTGACCGGGACCAAGTGTGATGAGATGCAATTAAAAACCACATGGTGATGGGAGGAGTGCGCAGTCAGTCAGCTAACATAGAAATGACAGAAAAAAAGACTCGCACATCCAAACTAGTGTGAATAGGTGCATACCAGGAGCAGCTACCTCCATACATAAATATACAAAAAAAGTTGCACTCTATCGTGCAAAAGCATGTCTAATATGAAATATATGAAATATGAATAGCAAAATGGCTTTTGAACATTAGGAAAATATTTAAGAGACGCTTAAATCTTAAATATTTTCCTAATGTTCAAAAGCCATTTTGCTATTCATATTTCATATATTTCATATTAGACATGCTTTTGCACGATAGAGTGCAACCTTTTTTGTATATTTATGTATGGAGGTAGCTGCTCCTGGTATGCACCTATTCACACTAGTTTGGATGTGCGAGTCTTTTTTTCTGTCATTTCTATGTTAGCTGACTGACTGCGCACTCCTCCCATCACCATGTGGTTTTTAATTGCATCTCATCACACTTGGTCCCGGTCAACCCATATGTAGGCTTTGCTGAACAGAGGTGTCCACATTCACCCAGGCATACAGACATTGGCCTTCGGTAAGTGTTCACATTTGGACAGGGAGATCAGGGACCCATCAGTTTTATGAGACCACCTTGACGATTGGTTGATGGGCTCACACTATTTGATTATATCAAATTCTGTGCAAAGCGTCTCTTAAATATTTTCCTAATGTTCAAAAGCCATTTTGCTATTCATATTTCATATATTTCATATTAGACATGCTTTTGCACGATAGAGTGCAACCTTTTTTGTAAATTTTTTGTTTAAGGCCTACTACCTGTGTCTGCGTGCGCTACTCAATACAGCTGTCCTCCTTTTAAAAAAGCTGAGCGTCAATAGTCTGGTTTTCAGCCTATAGGAATTTGAAAACATTGGGGATACTACTTCGCTAGGGCCTACTAACAGTGTCTTCCGCTCCAAGGTGTTCCCCAGGTTTCCTCTCCATTGCTTCGATCTTCTGGCTCTCGTTTAGTACTTGTTGAAAACAACACTGCATTCGGCCTACAAGTTGGGTCTGGGTTGTAGAGACGGTGTGTTCCACTCCAAGGTGTTCCCCAGGTTGCCTCTCCATTGCTTCGATCTTCTGGCTCTCGTTTAGTAGTTGTTGAAAACAACACTGCATTAGGCCTACAAGTTGGGCCTGGGGTGTAGAGACGGTGTGTTCCACTCCAAGATGTTCCCCAGGTTGCCTCTCCATTGCTTCGATCTTCTAGCTCTTCTTAAGTAGTTGTTGAAAACAACACTGCATTAGGCCTACAAGTTGGGTCTGGGTTGCAGAGACGGTGTCTTCTGCTACAAGGTGTTCTCCAGGTTTCCTATCCATTGCTTCAATCTTAAAGCTCTCGTTTAGTAGTTGTTGAAAACAACACTGCATTAGGCCTACAAGTTGGGTCTGGGTTGTAGAGACGGTGTGTTCCTTTCCAAGGTGTTCCCCAGGTTGCCTCTCCATTGCTTCAATCTTAAAGCTCTTCTTTAGTAGTTGTTGAAAACAACACTGCATTCGACCTACAATTTGGGTCTGGGGTGTAGAGACGGTGTGTTCCACTCCAAGGTGTTCCCTGTTATGACCTGGTGGTTAGGACAAGAATAGACCTGATGGTCAAGAGCACCCGGAAAGACCTGATAGCTACAAAAATACAGGACAAGCTCTGGGAAGTGGAAACTCTGCTGAACGCAATCCCTAATCCTATCACACACACTAGAAATAGCCGTGGATTGCTCCTAACGTTCCTTATGCAACTCGTCACAGCCTCAAAACTAGCTAGCCCTAAAGATAGGAAAATAAAGCCTACCTTGCCTCAGAGAAATTCCCCAAAGGAAAAGGCAGCCCCCACATACAGTGGGGCAAAAAAGTATTTAGTCAGTCAGCAATAGTGCAAGTTCCACCACTTAAAAAGATGAGAGGCGTCTGTAATTTACATCATAGGTAGACCTCAACTATGGGAGACAAACTGAGAAAAAAAAATCCAGAAAATCACATTGTCTGTTTTTTTATCATTTTATTTGCATATTATGGTGGAAAATAAGTATTTGGTCAGAAACAAAATTTCATCTCAATACTTTGTAATATATCCTTTGTTGGCAATGACAGAGGTCAAACGTTTTCTGTAAGTCTTCACAAGGTTGCCACACACTGTTGTTGGTATGTTGGCCCATTCCTCCATGCAGATCTCCTCTAGAGCAGTGATGTTTTTGGCTTTTCGCTTGGCAACACGGACTTTCAACTCCCTCCAAAGGTTTTCTATAGGGTTGAGATCTGGAGACTGGCTATGCCACTCCAGGACCTTGAAATGCTTCTTACGAAGCCACTACTTCGTTGCCCTGGCGGTGTGCTTTGGATCATTGTCATGTTGAAAGACCCAGCCACGTTTCATCTTCAATGCCCTTGCTGATGGAAGGAGGTTTGCACTCAAAATCTCACGATACATGGCCCCATTCATTCTTTCATGTACCCGGATCAGTCGTCCTGGCCCCTTTGCAGAGAAACAGCCCCAAAGCATGATGTTTCCACCACCATGCTTTACAGTAGGTATGGTGTTTGATGGATGCAACTCAGTATTCTTTTTCCTCCAAACACGACAAGTTGTGTTTCTACCAAACAGTTCCAGTTTGGTTTCATCAGACCATAGGACATTCTCCCAAAACTCCTCTGGATCATCCAAATGCTCTCTAGCAAACTTCAGACGGGCCCGGACATGTACTGGCTTAAGCAGTGGGACACGTCTGGCACTGCAGGATCTGAGTCCATGGTGGCGTAGTGTGTTACTTATAGTAGGCCTTGTTACATTGGTCCCAGCTCTCTGCAGTTCATTCACTAGGTCCCCCCGCGTGGTTCTGGGATTTTTGCTCACCGTTCTTGTGATCATTCTGACCCCACGGGGTGGGATTTTGCGTGGAGCCCCAGATCGAGGGAGATTATCAGTGGTCTTGTATGTCTTCCATTTTCTAATTATTGCTCCCACTGTTGATTTCTTCACTCCAAGCTGGTTGGCTATTGCAGATTCAGTCTTCCCAGCCTGGTGCAGGGCTACAATTTTGTTTCTGGTGTCCTTTGACAGCTCTTTGGTCTTCACCATAGTGGAGTTTGGAGTCAGACTGTTTGAGGGTGTGCACAGGTGTCTTTTTATACTGATAACACGTTTAAACAGGTGCCATTACTACAGGTAATGAGTGGAGGAAAGAGGAGACTCTTAAAGAAGAAGTTACAGGTCTGTGAGAGCCAGAAATCTTGATTGTTTGTTTCTGACCAAATACTTATTTTCCACCATAATATGCAAATAAAATGATAAAAAAACAGACAATGTGATTTTCTGGATTTTTTTTTCTCAGTTTGTCTCCCATAGTTGAGGTCTACCTATGATGTAAATTACAGACGCCTCTCATCTTTTTAAGTGGTGGAACTTGCACTATTGCTGACTGACTAAATACTTTTTTGCCCCACTGTATATTGACTGTGAGCAAGATGAAATCACAAACACAGAGATGAAATAGATTTAGCAAAGAGAGGCCCGACTTACTGAACAGACAGAGGATAGGAAAGGTAACTTTGCGGTCAGCACAAAAACCTACAAAAAGCCACGCAGAGTGAGCAGGGAAAAAAAACTTTCCGCACCGACTCACGGTGCGGAGGCGCCCCTCTGCATCCCAGAGCTTCCAGCAAGCAAGGCAATATTCACAATAGCAAGCTGGACAGAAAAAATAGCAAACAATAAAATAGCAAAGAGGAACTTAGCTTCTGCTGGAATAAACAGGTAACCAGAACGATCCAGGAACGAACTAGACCAATAGTACAACATTGACAGCTGGCATGGGGCAAAGATCTAAGTGGAGTTAAATAGAGCAGCCCACTAACGACTTAGCCTCGTCACCTGTGGAAGAAAACTCAGAAACACCCACAGCCACCAGAGGAAGTCCATGGACAGAACCAGCCGAAGTACCATTCATGACCACAGGAGGGAGCCCGACAACAGAATTCTCAACAGTTCCCCAGGTTGCCTCTCCATTGCTTCAATCTTAAGGCTCTTGTTTAGTAGTTGTTGAAAACAACACTGCATTAGGCCTACAAGTTGGGTCTGGGGTGTTGAGACGGTGTGTTCCACTCCAAGGTGTTCCCCAGGTTGCCTCTCCATTGCTTCGATCTTCTGGCTCTCGTTTAGTAGTTGTTGAAAACAACACTGTATTAGGCCTACAAGTTGGGTCTGGGTTGTAGAGACGGTGTGTTCTGTTGTGAATTCTGTGGTCGAGCTCCCTCCTGTGGTCATGAGTGGTACTTCGGCTGGTTCTGTCTATGAGATTCCTCTGGTGGATGTGAGTGGGGCTGCGGCTTCTGAGTTTCCTTCCTTAGGTGACGAGGTTAAGTCGTTAGGTGCTGCTCTATTTAACTCCACCTAGTTCTTTGTTCCTGGCCTCCAGTCAATGTTCCAGTATTGGTCTTGCTCTCTCCTGGATCGTCTTGTGGCCTGTCTGCCCTGCATAAGCTAAGTTCTGCTTGTGTTACTTTTGTTTGCTATTTTTTCTGTCCAGCTTGCTATATTGGTTTTTCTTGCTTGCTGGAAGCTCTGGGACGCAGAGGGAGCACCTCTGTGCCGTTAGTCGGTACGAAGGGTCTTTTTGCGCCCTCTGAATGGTTGTTTGTAGGTTTTTGTGCTGACCGCAAAGCTATCTTTACTATCCTCGGTCTATTCAGTAAGTCGGGCCTCACTTTGCTAAAACCTATTTCATCTCTGTGTTTGTATTTTCATCTTTACTCACAGTCATTATATGTGGGGGGCTGCCTTTTCCTTTGGGGAATTTCTCTGAGGCAAAGTAGGCTTATTTTTCTATCTTCAGGGCTAGCTAGTTTCTCAGGCTGTGCCCGAGGCGCCTAGGTCTGGTTAGGAGCGCTCCACGGCTACCTCTAGTGTGGTGTGATAGGATTAGGGATTGCGGTCAGCAGAGTTCCCACGTCTCAGAGCTCGTCCTATGTTATTAGTAACTATCAGGTCACTTTGTGTGCTCTTAACCACCAGGTCCATTGTGTTTCTGAATAACCAGTTCATAACAGTACTGGAGGCCCAAAGTACTAATGCTTCTCAATAGAGGGAAAAGAGAAGTTCTGAGACCATTTTTTTTCCTCTGCACTGTGTTTTGTCTTTCTTTTCCCCTAGACATTTGGGTGGTTCAGGACACAGGTGTAGTGATGGACATTAAAGGTCTGTTTTCTTGTGTGGATCATCTCGCTGCAAGAGTACAAAATATTCAAGACATTGTGGTTCAGAAATCTATGTTAGAACCTAGAATTCCTATTCCTGACTTATTTTCTGGAGATAGAGCTAAGTTTCTGAATTTCAAAAATAATTGTAAACTGTTTCTGGCTTTGAAA